>NW_007577773.1:1162755-1165131 GCF_000690725.1 Stegastes partitus | reverse complement strand
ATAGATTCATAGATTTTGTATTAATATGAAATACAGAACTTATGAGAATAGAATAGAGTAGAATAGAATAGAATAGAATAGAATAGAAAAATACTTTATTTATCCCAGGCCTGGGAAATTACTGTGATACAGCAGCAAAAAAGAGAAAACACCAATCACAACAGAAAGGGGCTAAAGTGAAATACTATTTTAAAAATGAAAAATAAAAATAAAGTTAAATAATAATAAAATTTAAAAAAAACTCTACAAAATGTGCAAAATATAAAAACAGTGCAAAATGTAAAAACAGGGAAGGATTTAAGACACAGGGTTTTACAGAGCAGAGAGCTGAGGATGCTCTGTGCCAGACAGAGGGGAGGTGTTGTACAGGGTTATTGCTCTGGGCAGGAAAGATTTCCTGAACCGATCCCTGTGACAGCGGAGCTGAATCAGTCTGTTTGAGAAGGAGCTCCGCTGCCTGTCCAGAAGGGGGTGGAGAGGGTGGTCGGGGTTATCCAGAATAGATAACAGTTTGTTCAGAGTTGTTATGACATTCCCATCATAATCATTTGGTTGTATTACTGTTATTATTTCGTTGTGGAGATGATTTCTATAAGGAAGACAATGCCAACCTTGGCTGAAAGCAGCTCTTACACACATATACAAACTGTCAGCGCTTAGATGTTATTGCTGTATTTTGAATTAACCAGAAATTAATTTGCGTGTGGCAGAGATTAGCGCAGAGGGACTCCATTGTGTGTCAGTCCTTGTGTAAATGGAATTCCCTCATCTCTGATCTCTGATTTTTTTTTCAAAATGCTATTAATAATCACAACTATTCAAACCTTTGGAGTTGCTGCGTTTGCAGGACTTGACGCCGTGATGGGCTCTGTGGTAACCGGGTTTGATAAACTGCCAGTGACAGCAGCATCGGATTCTTCTTCCAAAAATCCTGTCACTTTAAAGCATCTTCCTGTTCGGGGACTGCAACGTTCAACGCTGCTCTCACTACAACAGCCATCCCACTTATCCATCTTGTCATATTACTCAGACTAACTGAATCTGCTCTCAAATTGAGAGTCAATAGAGATTGTTTAGCTGGCATCGTGGGAAGATTATTCACTTTGCTTAGCTCTGTCAACAAGTGCTGTTTGAATGAGGCACGATCAAACCATGAAATTACAACATTATGTCACAATTTCTCTCAGTGTAGCTGTAAAATATGTTGCTTGTTTTCTTTTTTCTCGTTCAGTGTATTCAGAGGTTTTGATAAATAAATGATTAGCTAAGTGTTACACCATCAGGATATCACCAAGAGACGTGTTTGAAGTGTAATCCTGGTCTTTACTTTTTAAAAGCAAAACAGAAATGAAATATATGAGCACTCCTTTGCAGAATAAAGCAACACTACAAGTACTTTGTGGCAAAATGATATGAATGCATTGCAAAAAGACATGGGTTTTAGGTAGGGCGATGATTCCCAACCTTTGTCGGATTTCCTCCCTTCAGTCAAGAGAAACAGGTTGTTATAATGGAGAGCTATGGAGAATATAAAACAGGCAAAAGTGCTGTTACTGCAAATGATGCAAGAGAGGAATGCTGGTAGAAAATTCTTCCTGCACCCAATTTAAATTCTCCTCTAGAGCAGGTTAGCTGTGCAGCATCTGTTACCGTGGCGATCTAGCAGCTTAAAAAAGCGCCATCTTCATGACATTGAATGCTCTGGTCAAGTCTCAGTGTACCTCGTAATCTTGCTTTGTAGAGCATCCCTCGGAAAAAGGAAACAAGTAAAAACAGAAGATCTCGTAGATTAATCGTAGCAACTGGACTTGCTCGAGTTCCTTGAAGATGTTTCACCTCTTATCCAAGAGGCTTCATCAGTTCTGACTGGCTAGTTGGGATCCCCTAAGACAGGGGTGTCGACATCCGGTCCTCGAGGGCCGCAATCCGACACCCCTGCCCTAAGATCTCTCCCCAGGAAGATGAACCCACATTCACACCTAGCCACAAAAGACCTTAACAAACACTAGTGTGGCAGGGGAAGTACTAACGACTCGCATAACGAGGGGGAGGAGTAACAACCCCCAACTGAAACTGAAACTCAGGTGTTAATGGCTCCTTTAGGATATCAGTATCTGGAACTTCCAACTAGTCAGAACTGATGAAGCCTCTTGGATAAGAGGTGAAATGTCTTCAAGGAACTCAAGTTGCTACGATTAATCTACGAGAATAACCATGACCTGGATGACTGAGAACCCTCACAGACATCTAAAAACAGGCGCTATTCTCTCCATTCTAAACCCCTCCCACTGTATGAACTTGCACTTCAAATGTGCAAAGAAAGTCAAGTTAAAAATGAAAATTTATTCGTGGCTTGACTAATTGACTCAAATCTCC
>NW_007577773.1:1160995-1161751 GCF_000690725.1 Stegastes partitus | reverse complement strand
CACCACCGTGCTTCACAACATGACGCTGCCACCACGCTTCACAACATGATGTCACCGCCGTGCTTCACAACATGATGTCATCACCATGCTTCACAACATGATGTTACCACCATGCTTCACAACATGATGTCACCACCATTCTTCACAACATGATGTCATCACCGTGCTTCACACCATGATGTCATCACCGTGCTTCACAAAATGATGTCACCCCCGTGCTTCACAACATGATGTCACCCCCGTGCTTCACAACATGATGTCACCACCGTGCTTCACAACATGATGTCACCACCGTGCTTCACAGCATGATGTCACCACCGTGCTTCACATCATGATGCCACCACCACCATGCTTCACAACATGATGCCACCACCATGCCTTACAATATGATGCTGCCATCACCATGCTTCACAACATGACGCTGCCACCACCGTGCTTCACAACATGATGCTACCGCCATGCTTCACATCATGATGCCACCACCGTGCTTCACATCATGATGCCACCACCGTGCTTCACAACATGACGCTGCCACCACCATGCTTCACAACATGATGTCACCACCGTGCTTCACAACATGATGTCACCACCATGCTACACAATATGATGCTGCCATCACCATGCTTCATAACATGACGCTGCCACCACCATGCTTCACAACACGACGTCACCACCGTGCTTCACAACGTAATGTCACCACCGTGCTTCACGACATGCTGCCATCACCACCATGCTTCACAACATGATGTCATCACC
>NW_007577773.1:1137139-1153854 GCF_000690725.1 Stegastes partitus | reverse complement strand
TCATACTTCCACCACTTGGAGGTAAAGAACAAATTCATTTATTGCCAATTTCTAACAATTAGACGTTAACTGCCTTTCAAAACTGTACATTTGACTAATTATTTCAAGTGACTTTCTTTTCCTTTCTAGCTTTTATTAGCTAACTACTTGAAAAATGTATCCATTAATGCTCTGTAATTAATGCAGCTGTCACTTACAGATAGTTATTTAAATTGTTCATTTACTGTTTCATATTGCTTCCTTTTATGTAATTAGTCTGAAACCATATCAGTTACTGATTATTTCAACCTCCGTGCTCACTGGTGAATTACTTCTCATTCATTTTCAATGGAAAGGTGTGAAATACTACTGACTCAGTTGGTGGGAGGTATCCATTGTGCAACCAGCCTTTTGTAAATCAGCCTCGCACCAATTTGCAGCTCTATTTAGATGTTTATTTTCCTTCTAAACACACATGTGAATCTGTTTTCTTTGAAATTAGTGCTTATTTCTCCCCATATCGCCCCTGTTCTACTGTTCCAGGGTTGTATGTGGTCGCCACAGTTATCAAGAGGTCAGCATCCCTCACTGACACTTGCAGAATTAAGCCCACAGCACCGCAAGACGTCTTATCGGGTTATTCTAGTGCTCCTGCAACTTAGAACCGCGGGGTCCCAACCTCCCCTCACAGCCCCTTTTTCCTGCCTCTAAGCTGTAACCTCAGACAACATAAGCTTCCTCTGCCGAATCCTCCAGCATCACTGCGAGCATTACCAACAAACAGTGTGCTGCGAGTCCGACGACTGCACCAACATTGGAGATCGCTATCTTCTGAGGGATTACAATCTTCTGAAATCCCTGACCGTCTGCAGACCCCGTTCTGCCCATGTGGCCCACTTCATGCTCCCTTTATCGATGCTCTTCAGACAGTACAAAAGCTTTTCAAAGCTCGTTTCAAACGAACAAAGCAGCGTCTGCGATGGCGAGGTTTAGCGTTCTAAAAATGTCGACGCCAACAAGTATACCATTGTGAGCGGCAATCAACAGGTATGCACAGGAGCACGCTGTCAAGTCTTTACACCTTTTTTGTTGTTGTTGCAATGCAATTTCTGTCAGTGCTGAACTACACTGATTGCCTCTGAGTTGGCAGAAATGGAGTTTGTGGGGATTTTTTTTTTCCAACAGATGGAAGAGTGTTTCCAAAATTCAACAAGTTTCCATGCTGTGAAACAAGAAAGGAGTTTGCTGATGAGTTCCTTTCAAAACCAGTTTATATAAAAAAAAGAAAAAATGCTCCTGCAGGCATTACGGCGAGGGTCTAGATCAAAGCTAGGTGAAGACCGCGAGCCCGGTCACGCTGAAATATGGTAGGAGTCTGGCCATGAAGCCTGGTGTCTGGTGTTGAAATCAACTGACAAGTCGCCCACGAAGGCTGTAGTAGTCGTCACCCTACATCTGATATGTGTTAACAGACGGCCGGCCGCTACACCTTCACAGCTACTGGTCCTTGTGAAATCCCAGTGGCGCCGCTGGTGTTCAGCAAGCACCGGAAAAAGCTTCAGTGCACATGGCAGCCTATTTTTAGTTGGAAACTTGCTGCCTGTTGTCATAACTCTGACCTATATTTTCTTTAGAGAGTCAAAATGTTCACTTCTGACTTCATTATTTTGATGCAATATCTTAAAAAAATGTACATTTTCTCTTGTGATTTTAACTCACTATCTCATATTCTTTACTTAAATAGTCAAAATAGTCTTTTTAGTGCCAGAATATGACAGAAATTTTAAAAAATCATCAATCAAAGCCTTAAGTTTCATCTATCCTTTTTCTTTAATTGACTGGAATGGGCCCTGTGCTACCTGGAAAAGCAGTATTTCATTTAATGTAGCTCCTCCATTCGTCTCTTGTGCCAAAAAATGCTAGCGCTAACATTGTGCACGCTCACAATTAGACCCATGATAACAGATGGCTGCTCTATAAAAGTTTGTACAACTCGACGACTGGCCTCAATCATCCGTTTTATCCATCTTTTAACCATTTTAACTAAAAAAAAAATCCCAGCTAACGAAAAGATAAGCTTGTTGACAGCTTTACAGTACAGCAGCAGCAACTGATAAACAGACTAATGGGAGGACTGACTTGAACAATGGACACTCGAGCGAAGTTTTCCAGTCTGCCCTCAGCCTTACATTTGGCAGCACCTGATCACACTGATGTTGGCAGCCGGCCCAGGACTGGAGAATCTACTGACTGAGCTGCTGATGGAAAGAGAAGAGAGCAGGGGTGAAGGTGGGGGGAAGAGAGAGGAGAAAAAAAAAAAAAGGAGATTTAAACCTTACCCTCCATCTATCCGGATGGAAGAAACTACAGGGGGGGAAGAAAAAGATTGATGGGGCTCCCGGTTTAAGTGGAAATATTGTGAATGCAGAGTTATGTGCTCGGGCTACGAGGGAATACACCCGACCCTGTGATCACACTAAAGGGTTTGATGCAAGCAGACGCAAGGAATCGGAGCAGTAAAAATAAATGAGGTGCTCCTTCCGTTTCTGTTTAAGCAATAATCTATAAACGCATCTCTCTCAATGGAGAGTCTTTTCCTGGGAAAAGGAATCTTGAAAATTGATGCAAATGTAAAAGTTAAATGATCGTCGTTCAGGATCAATCACGACGTCAAATTGTTTGCCGTACGTCATCCTCTCGACAGGCGAGCAATATGTGAAATGGCCGAGCAAGGTGAAATGTTAAGGGTGCGTATGGCTTCATTAGCGAAAGATCTTTAGTCATCAGCAGGTTCTCCGCTGATTGGCTGGAAGAAAAGCCTTCCCCACTCTTTGCCCTCCATAGATATTGATTGGACATAACTGCCGTACGTGACTAAACACACAGAAGACGTCAGGACGGAGGGGCTGTAAAAGATGTTACACATGTTGAAAGGCGAATGACAGACGTATGCCAGCTGTTTTACTTAGTGCTGTTAATATACTGTACATCCTCACATACTGTATATCAGTCACACATCCTTTCAACCTTGCAACGATTCAACATGAATAAAAGGGCGGATGAAAGAGAACTCAGCAGCAAATTTGCTAACAGATTGCATGAGTCATTTGCTGGTTCCATGTCTCAATTGTGTGGATTTCCTGCTTTGCTTTATGGTTGTAAATGAAAAATCATTGTGGTTTTTTGAACAAAGCAAGCAGTATGAAGTATATCTTCAGGGTTTGGACAACGGCAGTGGATGTTTCTCACTATTTCCTCACTTTTTATAGACAAACAAATGATGCCAGTGCAGATTAATCATAATGGCTGGTTTCAGAAATAGTTCTTTGGAGTCTTTCGGGCCTGTAGGAGTAAATTTTAAAGTCTAAATAACAGTAGATTTGCTGTTTCATTGCAACAAAGTAGTTCACACTTCTCCAAGCAAAGAAAAAACAAAACCCCCTGGATCACAATAGATGGTGTCAAGACTACACCTGTCTAAAGATAGCTGAGCAAGTGCAGACGGAGCACCTAGCAGGAGAAGACTGACAGCCCACTGTGGCAGCAAATTGAAGGAAAGCAGAATGAAAAGAATCTGTTCCCATCATCAGGCAGATTATCGAGTCCACCATGTCCATCACACCAGGGGTCAAAGTCACAGTTCTGGGCCTCCGTCTCGAGCTTTCAAGCAATCCTCACCCTCACCTGCCCCCTCATTGTCGCTGCCTTTACAAGCGAGGCAGGAGTGGGAAGAAGCTCTGAAGAAGCCGCGGAGCTCGACTGCAGATGAAGTAGCTTGTGCCCACGCTCATTTCCAGGCAGCTTCGCACCGATCACACTTGTGTGAGTGTAAGTTTACCTAATTAATCACATTTGAATTCAATGTGTGAATGACTATAATGGCACCATTCCACTGCCATTCTTTCTGTCCCCATTTTTCCTGCCTGTTGTCTCCGTAAACTATCTGACAAAGACAGAAAAAATGCTGCCTTTAGCCGACTGTGGTACTGCTATCAACATTGAATTTCCCCATTATACGCCAATATAAAAGACGTCTGTGAAACTGCAAACTAGAAAACATTTTGATCGCACCAGTGGCAAGGCTGCTGTGACCCATGAGTGCTCAATAGTCATTACATGATTACAGCGGTACTCAGTGCTCATGGGTCAGAACACAGCAGACAGATAAACTCACAAGGTGAAAACAATATCAGCCTTGTTAGCAGCCGTGGCTCTTAGACTGATGGACATTTATAAAGTCTGTCAGTGTATAAACGCTTTGTTTTGTGCGTCGTGTTATGAGAGTAAGTCCATGTGCGTAATTTGGAGGTTCAGGGAAAGAAACCTAAATGCTCCGCTGGATTACTGGGTCTATTTGTGCCATTTTCTCACATTCAAAAGGGTTTGTTTTGTCTTAAAGTCACAAGGGGCTGGTTTAGATCAACATAAGCTATGAACAGCAGGATTATGGCAAGATTTCAAGATTCAAGGCCTTTACTGGTCACAAACACAGTTATGTGTGGCGGGGTTAGACCAAAGGGGGGGGAGTGGGGCGTAGGAGAGAGTAATACGTGAGCTGTACCAGTATCTAGAGAACCCGACAACGCCACCTGGGGACTCTCACCCCAGGAACTACAAGTCAAATGCAAACTACCACAATTAGTCACACAGGTCACAAAGGTCACACAAGTTCGTTTGCTAAGGGAAGACAGAGACGTGGTTCAAATTCAAAGCAATTGCAGTTTATTGAATATTTGGTGGAATGGTTGATTAGTAACTGGATTTCTGGAGTGCCTGCGGGAGAAACAACCTAAAAGCCAGTACAAAAACAGGTTGAAATGTACAAAGATATTTATTTAATTAATGTAATTCGGTTTAACAATAAAACTATTTTAAAACAAAGGACGCTTCCAGAATAAAATGAACCTGGAGAGGGAGCAAAGTGGATGGAAGCCAGCGGGGGGAGAGAGGTGGTCAATTACTTAAATATCCAGAGGTGAAACAAACCACCAACCACTCGTGAGCGTACAGCAATCTGTCAGGACTACCACACCGGTGTAAGATCAGGTGCCCCAGTGCTCTTACCACTACAAGCTGTGTAAGAAAACCACACAATGTCCAACCTCCACCACCAGCCGGCAACCTGGTCCACCAACTTATGGGAATGGTCATAAAAACCAGTTCGTTCACTCTAAAATGCGACCACTAGGCTAACATAGCCAAACAAAAACAGGCAAGGACAAAACAGAGGCAATCAAGAGCAAACCAAGGCAAAACAGCAGCTGATAACACCCTACAACACAACAAAAGACATTACATGTTGATAACAGGTTTATAACATGGTTATAACATGGTTCTAACAATTACCTTTTAACAGTCACCCTTCTTAACTGCTGAGTAGACTATTCCTACCTCGATGTAACAGTCTTTGTTATACGGATACTAGGGAAATCAGCACGTCCACATTAAGCCAAGGCAGGCAAGCTTGGCATAAACCTCAACCGACAGACACCAGTACGCAGGGAAGACTGTCAAATGAATGTCACCATCATGAAAATGAATTACAGCTTGAAAACAGTCAAAACCCTGTCCACAATCTACACAACACACCTACCTCAGAGTCACCAGCAGCCCATGTGGCACTCAACCAGAGACAAAAGGGCAGCCATGATGCCACAGGTGCCTTAAATACCCTCAATCAGGGGCTGGGCAACGGGAGGAGCTGACCTACATCTGATGGTGTGTTCAAGGGCCATCTGGAAATACCAAACTTTCCAGACAGATGCTCCCACTACATATGCATGGTATAACGTGCAGTGAAAGGCATTGTGCACCTGTTCCACACCACAACAATAATAAGATGAATAAAAAACAAAGAATAAAACACAGAAGAAATATATATATATATATATATGTGTGTGTGTGTGTGTGTGTGTGTGTGTGTGTGTGTATATATATATCGAGAGGAAAAAAAAATAAATCAAATGCAAAAACAGTGCAAAAGGAAATAAAATAAATTAAGAAAATAATAACATTATATACATGTATATATATATATACAAAGTGCAAAGTGACTGGTTGGATTGTTATTGAGTCTATTGTTTCAGGTTCAGCAGGTGGACAGTCTGAGGGAAGAAGCTCCTCCTCATCCTCTCTGGCTTGCTTTTATCTGCATTATGTACCTTATCCTGTTTATACTATGTTGTCTTGTGTGAAGTACTTTGTGATTTTTTTCTGTGAAAGGTGCTATATAAATAAAATTCTTCTTCTTCTACTCTCTGTTTGCCTTTAGACAGCCATAACGCCGCCCTGATGGCAGCAGAGAGAACAGTCTGTGGCTGGGGTGGGTGGGCTCACCTACAATCTTCTTGGCCTTTAACCTGCATCGTTTGGTGTAAATGTCCTGCAGGTTAGGGAGGGTGGTTCTGATGGTGCGTTCAGCTGAGTGGACCATCCTCCTCAGGTCCAAGAAGTCCTGCTGGGTGCTGCTGCCAGGTGGTGATACTCCCAGCCAAAAGTAGTCCACTAGAAATCTTTGGTTAAAGTTGGAGAAAGATGGTGAATCTGGGTATATAATAAGAAGCAGGAGCACATTGCTTAAGGTTTGTTGACACGAATCCTTTAACCCTTAGAGGTCTGCCGTCATGCCTGTGTGATATAATCATTAGAAATTTTCAGACGTCACAGCAGAAAAACTAGTGCATGTATGGTGATGCTGCCAACCTCACTCACAAGTGCAGACTTTAAACTATCTCCCAGTTTTTGTTTCATGTCGATAGACCACGTAAAACCAGGGACATGATGTTAAAAAAACATGTAAAATGTAAGTGTATGAAATATGCGCCACAGGCATCTTCAGCATTTTTTGCTGTTGACAAAACCAAGATGAAGGAAAGTCCCTGGAAGCGCAGGTTCTGTGATGTGGCTGTCTGCATGTGGACAAAAACTATTTTCAGGATTGGCATTGATGAGAAGAGAAAGAAAGCCACACCTGCTTTGTATAGAGTTGCAAATATTTGTCTTTAGTTTGATTTTATATCAAATGTACCTTTTCATGTTCATATCTGCAACCTATAGTTATATTTTCAACTTTCAAAATGCTTCCTTAAGCATATTTGTAATAATAGTCACATCATACAGGTGATGTGCTGAAAAAATAAAAGATAAGTAAACTACAGTAAACATGTTTCTATGTGGTATGTAAAGACTAAATTAAAAGTATGCCAAAACAGGTCAAGACCTCTAAGGGTTAATGCTGGTGCAGATACTAATCCAACAATTATACATACTCACACAATTAACAATAATCAGCTGATATGTCCTGCAGCTTTTAGCCACTTTAAGATACAGTCAGTGCCGACTGAAAATGGGAAACTGTTTTGCAAACCGCTCTTTGCTGATGAGAAAGGAGTTGGCAACGAATTTGAACCAATCTGTTCCAAAACTTGTGCTGGTAAAAGAGCCATCCTCTGAACAACCAAATAACTGTTCATATTTGCATACTTTCATTTTCCCTGTGATTGAGACTGGAACACTACAACACTGCATGGGTGAGATGGACAAACGGTCGGGTTCAGGAAGGATCAGATTGTTATTGGCTTTATTTCAGCTTGTATCAGTCCTGATGCTAACCCTTAGGATCCTAAATAACACATTGCCACTTGTCTGTCAAGTCAAAGTTTCAGTACAATATTGTGGACATTTTTCTGACATGCTCAATTAAATATTTTCTAACTTTGCAGATATTTACATTACAATTAAGTTGAATAAAAAAAAAATTCTCATTATACACAATATATATATTGCTATTGCAAATGACTACATGTGCTGTGTATTTACTAGACAGGAAGCAGAAGAACTCCCTCGGTGTTTTCACTTACCCTGAAAGAGCAGGCAGCATATTGAATCATTGTATTCATTTTTCAAAACACATTCACGTCCAAAGGAGCCTGAAATGCTCGTGTGTTTAAGAATAAGCTCACATACCAGTGGAGCAAAGGCATTATGCATTACCAGGTTGACGCGCTGCACCACGTCCCATTTTCCAGCCCTGACCCTTGCCAGCGCTCCAAAAAAAACAACCACGCCATTATACCTTAATTTCCTGTCAGCGCACGGTGCCGTGCACAGAGGCTGGTGTTTTTCAACATTTTAAATTCTTCATAGACCGGGAGCATGAATAATACCGCTGATATGCCAAATTAGTGCTATTTCTGAGTAGCTTGGGCTGTTCTGAAAATAGTAACGTACGGCATGACTGGCTGAAACATACATTGACGATGCAATTAGCCCGAGAAATAAAAGGGAGTGAAAGACAGCTTCGGGTTCAAGAGGTTAATGGGAGTCATTCGGGGATTTCTGAAAGCGCTATAACGCCGGCAGTGTGAACGCGATGTGTTACAGTACCATTTGGTGGTGAACACTGCAGTGCATCTCTCACATTGTTGTGGAGGTGGACGCGCTGATGAGGTGGTGGGACGGCGCGAAAGGTGGACCGCTGTGTCAACATGGAGTCACTTTGTAATGACCTAATTTCAAGTATGTAAAAGTCTATTTTAAACGCTCTTCCTGTTTTACTTTACTGTATGAGGCAGTACTAATATTAGAAGACGGAACAGCGTGGAGAGAAACCCCCCCCAACACTGACTCTCTAGCCAATATTCTAGCAAACCACTGTGATTCATTTGATCCATGATGACAAGAAGGAAGCTATAAGTATACCTATAGGATGGAGGCGTGGGAGCTGTACCTGTGGTGTGAAGAAAATAGCCTGTCTGTCAAAACAAAACTCTCATTGATTTTTGGAACCAAGTATACATCCACATTGTTGTGTACTGTATCAGTAGTGCTACTGCTGAGACTGTCAACAGTTGTGAATTTTTTAACAATATAGATTTCCTTCACTTGGCTTGGCAACAGCCGGCACAACAAAAGCTTTTCTCTTGGTCCTAGATGTTGGAGGTAGACAGCTTCACCCGACTGCAATGAATTCAAACTTCTTTTATACAGACGCTGCTTAAAAGATGCCCTGAAGTCCTAAAAGAATCGTTGTTTTACCTTGTGACACATTCAGATGGTGTTTAAGGAAGACGCGTCATTAGCGAAATAGGCAGTTGACACCACGGTTGAGCAGTTTTGTCTTGAAACGGCAGCGTACCGGTGATATTCTCTAAAATACAGATGTAGACTTGCAGGGATTCACAATTCTAAGAGACTAATAATGTCAATTTGCAGCGTGGGTCTTCAGAATTGGTTTCTACAGAATCGGTCTCAAATTGGGAGTTACGTCTAAGCCACTTTAAAGCATGAAGGATGATTTTCATGACTCAAACACGGAGATGAGCTTTCAGGTGTTTAATCAACACCTACATTTGTGCTGCTGTCATTTCTTTCTAACACTATAAACACGATTTACTTTCACAGCCTATTGAAGTGATTGTCAGAATTGATAAACCTCTCCACATAGAATAATGATGTATTGAATGTTTGGACCTTTGGTGTGTGTAACGCTGACCTGGTTAACTAGTAGGGTCAAAGTAGGCAGGCAGTTAAGCTCCCAGTTTGGGTTCGGGAGGCGGACACCCTCTCTACATTTAAGATTAGGTTAAAAGGTTCTGATAAAGCTCATAGTTAGGGCTGAGCTGTCCCTTAGTGATGCTGCTATAGGTTTTAATTCGTCCTACATCCACCCAACCAGTCGAGGCAGATGGTCGTCCCTCCCTGAGCCTGGTTCTGTCCGAGGTGTTTTTTCTCCTGCGGGGGTTTTCAGTTCCTTCCCACTGTTGCGGACTGCTTGCGGACTGCTGAAGCTTAAAGGGAATCCAAATGTTTTGGATTGTTGGGTGTTTCTGTTTCTGCCTTTGTTAAGCGCTATGAGATGACTTTTTTTTTTTTTTTTTAAGTTATTTTTTTGGCCTTTGTTTGACAGGACAGTGGAAGAGAGACAGGAAAGCGGGGAGAAGAGTAGGGGGAGGACATGTGCGGGAAAGGGTCATGAGCGGGACTCGAACCCATGACCTCCACATCGGGACTGCAGCCCCGTACACGGGACGCCAGCTCCACCAGGTGAGCTATAGCGGTGCCCCAAGCGCTATGAGATGACTTGTTGTTGTAAATATGCGCTATACAAATAAAACTGAATTGAATTAAGCCAACAAAGTGACTGACGGATATTGAAAAGAGCCAGAAACGACACCTGGCAAGTTCAGACCTGCACCAAGACAGAGTTTGTGTGAATGGAATCACATTACATTTGTCTGTAATGCAGCCATCTAATGCATGGCTATTCCTAAAATCAGCAATTAAATGACAAAAATACAGCTCTGATAAGGTTCCATGTGAGCTAACGGCAGGTGCTGATTGCTCCATTTTCACCTGCTTTCATTTCTTTTTGAAGCAGACAAGTTTTAGGCCTTGAAGGCAGCAACATTTAAAGCCTATTTGAACTAAAGATTTTTGATGTTACACTTTTGATTTCAACGATTTTCTTTTTAAGGTTTCATGACTGATAACAGCATGCATTACAGGCTGTGCCACTTTAAGCATTTTTTAAAAAGTTGTCATGATGATAAAGATGCTTAGTGAACATCAATCTCACTTTCTAGTTTTCTTAACAGCTGTGTACTTCTTGAATTATAAAAAAATTCAAGCTGTGGGTTGGTGTAATATTTTGGTATAATCAGCAATGCTGTGCGGGGCAGCAAGAAAGAAGTGGTGGCGGTCAGGGTAAAACGAAGATCTTTTGGAAAATGCTGAGACATGGGGAGCAGCATTGGTCCGTAGAGGCAGAGGAGGTTGCACCTTCTGCATTTCTGAGAGTGAAGAGGGAGATTGAAATATTTAAAAAAGGGTAATTGGTTGAAATAGGCTATTACCGATCTCAGTATCGTTTATAAAATTTCTCTTCTTTGGAAAAGTATCCATTACAGAAAGTCTGATTAAAATGTTTCAACGGTGACATGTGGAGGCCAGGAGGGGAAAGATCGCTATGTGAGGAGTGATGGAGGCTTCCTGCTGTCTTCCTGGTGAGAATTCAATTTCATTTTTTTCTCCAGTGCTAATCTGTTATTGGCCAAAACCACGAACTGTATATAAAAGATGAACATAGTGATCGTGACTTCACTCATTGGTTTCTGGACAACAGTTATAAAAGTTCAAGTTGCTCTTTTGTTTAAAAAAAATAAAATAAAAACATCAGATAGGTGGATGTGAATGAGAACTGGAGGATTTACGAAGTAGCCCCGCACTTCACATACTCTGGTTTGTCGCCTGTTTTGCTCTAAATGAGATCAAGGTTGACAAAACAAACACCATGCTGTATTTAAAAAGTCTTTAAACCACGAATTGAGATCATAAACTGGTTAGGAAAATGTTTACTGAGAAAACAAATCAAGGGAGGAGTTGGATCCGTTTCTCATAGATTTCTATAACATCTGACTTCTGTCTGCAGCCTGTGTTGTTGCCCCCTGCTGGCCATTAGAAAGACTGCAGGTGTACCGCACTTTAGCATTTAATTTTCAGACCTGGAGGATACATTCATCTTTTATATGCAGTCGATAGCCAAAACACATACGATGCTCCAACAGAAAATGCATTCAACAATCACAAAACAATACTGACTTACTGAACCACTGCAAGAGACTAAAATCTGCAAACTTTTGTACACATCTCAAGAAAAAAAAATGTTTTGTATAGACATTTTCAACATAATCCAAACCTTTTTTTTTTTCAGATTTACTGTATTTAAATAAAAAAACAACAACTGAGCAATAGCTAGCTACTTGCATTATCCCGTGTAACAGGATCTTGTAGGATCAACCCTGAATGTTAACTGGAAGGCACGGCAGCGCTCACTATGCCGTTGCTGCCTCTGCTGTCCAGGATCGGCCCACAGTGTGACTATGGTGGCGTCCAATGGTTCCATGTGCACCTCATTAACCCAGGACTGGATCCATGGTATTACTGAGTGGGGTAACCAATTGCTGCAGGGGCTACGTGGCGTGCAAATGAGATGAAGGCCATTCACGTCACTGGGGATCACTTTACTAGCTAAAGTTTAAACTACAAGATGATCCAGGAACTAACGCTATGTTCAGGAAATATGTCACAGCAATGATAGAATAATTCATTACATATTATCCCAGACAGGGAAATTAATTTATTTCATCATGAATTTAACCCTGGATATTTGCTGCTGACAATTTTACAATCAACCAAATTTAAAAAACATGTATAATCCAGGTAAACTCTGTTGCAACCTGTGTTAGTTTGGAGGACAGTTAGACAATGCCAATAAACCAGACTAATAAATCCTAGCTAACACACAAACTGAAAGAAAAGAAAAGTGATTCTTCAAACTAATTGTTGACTGTGTTCTTTGTCTCTGCATATTTCTCTTGACTTTTAAGTTAAGGTCAGCGAACTATAAGCAGCTCCCTCAGGCCTGGACTCTCAAGTGGTGCAGGCTGAATGCAAATGGACCACAGTAGAAGCAGAAGACCTCCAGAGGACGACTTCTTTGACAAGAGGACGCTGATATGTGGTGTAAAGGACTTCACACGGTTCATTTTAAGATCTTGTAAGCTGTTTTTTATATATACTGCTTCAAGCTTTTCCTTGAACACATGCAGAAATAAGGAGCCAACTAGTGTTAAATGACGTGACCCAGTGGGTTGGTCGGAAGAATCGCAGTCCCGGTTTCCACGAATGATTGGTGCTGCATGTAAGAACGCTGCTGCAACCTTCAGAGATGTATGCTGCTCTCACTGCAGGGCACAGAATGCAGATTTACTATCAAAGATGATACTCCGGCGCACCATCATCAATTTACCACATTGTTGCCATACGAGGGTTGTTAGCGCGCTAACAAGTCTCACATCGGCTGCTTCGGGAAGAGCTTTTTATCCACAGGCGGTGGGACTCATCAACAGTCAGGCCACAGGGTCACGGATGAGAGGAGGATGCGCCGTGCTGATTATTCATGGATGGAATTAGCGTTCATTCTGAGGTAGGCTGCAGTTTAAAAAGTTGGGGCCTAACTTAAAATCCGCCACTTAGGATGATTTTAATGTTTGATAAGGAACCAAAATGCCTAAATGTTCTTCCTGCTTGACTGCTTTTTACTGCTTACATGTACATGTAGAATTACTGACTTGCATTTGAAAGGCATTAACATACTTTTTAACGTGTGTAGAGATGAACTGAGCTGGTTCCTCTTCCAGAAAAAATGGTTGTCAAGTGCATCTATGTCTTTATTTATGTTTCTTCTGTTTGCAAAGCTCATACGTGGTCACTTACATGCTTCATCTTGGTTCTGTAAATTCATTTCTTACAACATGTTGCTCAAAATTCACACAAATGTTGACCAATGTGGATAAAAAAAAACACAAGAAGGAGGAATGCATGACATGAGGCATCACGGAAGGCTTTGAAAAGCATTAAAATGATATAAATCACACGCTTTTGCTTCCAAAAGACCTCAACCCAACTGAAAATACGGGAGATTTAGGACTGACGTGTCAAACTGGAAACTCTCCTCCACGGTTATTAACACACAGGCTGAGCTGATATCTTCTGGAAGAGTTCACATCCTCTCCGTGGAGGCTCCTCCTAATAATCTGGGTCATTTAATCAGGAGAAAATGTCAAATATTTGCTCCGTCCAGCTTCTCAAATGTGAATATTGTCTGCTAGAGGTGGAGATCACGAGTCAATTTGAGTCCCTTCATTCGCGGACCGGCAGTCGATCGCCGTGCAAGTTCATGCGCTTATTTTTGTCGCATTTCCATTCAAATGGGATTCGGTGTGTAAGTTAATAGTAGAGCAGCCTGTTATTTACAGCAGAGGCACAAGTGATCACTCGATAGTAGTGATTGCACTGACGCACAGCTCTGGTAAGAGTACTAATATCTATACTTAAGTCTTCAAGTCTCACATCATTCCCTGAAAAATAAAAAAGCAGACCTTATCTTAAGAATAAATACATTTGAATTGTATGTATATTTCTGGAGCAGCGTCATGCAATATGCTGCTGAAACGCATCACGCGACTCTTTTTCTGCACAAGCTGGACAGATTGTGTTCCGCCTACAGGTTGTTATAATAGAGAGCTACGACGAATTTGAACGACAAATGTTTTACGGTTACAAATAACGAAAGAGAAGAACGCTGGTGGAAAACCTTCAATCTCCTGCGTTTATATTTTACTCTCACTTATTTCTAACATCACAGCTCTGCACATTAGAGATGTTAAACTTTAAACCTCATGTGATATCGAACGAGTGCATTCAGACACTGTCCTATAACGAAGGATGCGTGGGAATGACTTTAGTTTATGGCCAGATCGAAGTGAAATTAATGGCATTGATCGAAAAGTATCTGTGATAAACACCATTAGACGAATCAATTTTCCACTCCGTGTTCTATTAGCTGCGGCACCGACAGAGTCAAACCGATCTGAAAGCAAATCAGAGCCAAACATAGAAAGCGTCTCTGCATTTTCTGCATCGCTAACTGAATGCATGTAGGTTCCTGTGGCAATGCCAGACATACAGCGTACAGGGCTGTAACTGTGGCACTACTAACGCACGGTTCAACAGGTTTGTAGCTGAGAAGGAAAAAGAAACTGAAAGAGATGCTACAGACCAAATAAATCCAAAACTATGGTTGCAGCCTGTTCTGGAGAAGGTTGGTTGTTCAGCATCATGACCGACCAGGTTAAAAGAGAGACACCTATCCATCCATTATCTATACACCGCTTAATCCTCACTAGGGTCGTGGGGGGCTGGAGTCTATCCCAGCCGACTCAGGGTGAAGGCAGGAGACACCCTGGACAGGTCACCACTCTATCACAGGGCTACACTTAGAGACAGACAACCAAGCACACTCACATTCACACCTACGGACAATTTAGAATCACCAATTAACCTCAACATGTTTTTGGACTGTGTGGGAGGAAGCCGGAGAACCCGGAGAGAACCCACGCTGCACGGGGAGAACATGGAGACTCCACGCAGAAAGATTCCGGTGCCCCCACCGGGACGCGAACCAGCAACCTTCTTGCTGCGAGGCAACAGTGCTACCAGCTGCCCCACCCTGCAGCCCTAGAGACACCTATGTGATACTGAAAACTCTGACATACCTCTTAATCTTGCCTCTTAGCACAGCAAACAATAAACAAAAAAACCTACAAATACAACAAACAAGAAACACCAGAATTTAAAACATGTACAGCTTCTTATGTCCAGTTGTTTTTGTTCCACCCTCATGGATTTCCCCTCCGTCTCTTCTCGTCAGTCCGCCTTTGTGTACATATACTGTCTTGTCTCTTCTTGTTTTAGTCGACTGTTTACCTGCCTGAATTCTCCGCCGAGCTACTTTTGTTCTTCTGGTTCGTGCTTTGAGCTCGTTGAACTCTTTTGATTTGCTTTGTTTCTTGCTTCAGTTTGTTTCCGACGCTTGCGTTGCCTTTTTTCGATTCTTGCTTAACCTTTGCTGGTCTCGCTGTGTTTTCTTTGATTAACCTTTTGAACTTTAGCTATCCTTGTATCGGCTTAGCCATTAAAACGTGCTTTTTGTATTTGTAAACCTGCCTTTTGTGTCTGCGTTTGGGTCCTCCCCTGATGCTCGGCGGAACAGCTTGCTGCATTGGTAGTCTCTGTATTAGAAAACGGTGTCGGATGTTGTGAAGGTGTATTTGTAGCCACACATCAAAATATACTGTCTCATGTTGGGACTGATCGTTATACAAGCAGCACTGCTGACATATAGAAACCAAATGAGGTTTGTCACATTGACATGTGATTATAAGCACGTTTTAAAAATAGATCAAAACATATATGTCTAACAATGTGTTTCCATACATATGTACCTTACTTTGTTTGAGTTCCTTTTGTTTTAAAGGCTACATGTAGCCACCGCATGTCATCTTTTGTTTCTGCCTATGTGATTTGCTGTCGAGCTTTCTTCTAACAAGCTGCCTCGGCCTCATTGTCACTCATTCTCATTCTTTCTAATAATTCCAGATCTCAATTCCCCTGCAACTTAGGCATTAGACTCCAGCATTATGCTTTCACATTTAATTTATACAAACAGCTAATCGTCATGCATAATGCAGCAAGGCAAGTGTTGAAACAGGCTCACAGGCTTTGGGTAATGCTAATTGAATTTGAAGATGAAGTATCTCGTAGACAAATTGTTTGTGACTTCATCCTGTGCTATAATTACTCATGTTAAATGAGGGTGAAAACATGGAACAATGTTAAAAATGCATTCCTCCCGCAAACAAATATGATGCTTGCATTTTAATACGTCTCCTCTCCGTCAACTACTGTAAATAATGCACATTCTGTCAGTTGTTTCATCTGAGCCTTGATGCACAATGAAACTGTTTTGCACAAATACATTGAAAAATAAGCACTGATGCTAGGTATTGGTCAAAGTGGATGGGTGTGTTATGGTTTACAGCAGTGCTTAGAATGAGTATTCACCTCATTAGGAAGCTTTCCCCTTTTATTACTTTTCAACAGTGAATCATGGTGCATCTAATTTTACTTTTTTGACAAGAATGTACAAAGAAGGCTCTTTCATGTTAAAGTGAAAACAGATTTCTATGAAGTAATGCCAAATACTTAGGAATATAAATCATAAAATAGGCAATTACTGTATATAAGTATTCACCCTCTCCATGTCAGTAACCAGTAGATGCACCTTTGGCTGCAGTTACAGCATTAGGCCTGTGTGGATGGGTCTCAATCAGCCC
>NW_007577773.1:1135358-1136314 GCF_000690725.1 Stegastes partitus | reverse complement strand
TCTGATGAGACCAAAGACCCTTCGTCTAGTTGAGCTCACACTATCTCACGTCTTCTGGCAAACTCTCATTTTGAAGTTTTGACTGGTAAAGAGCCTGTGCACTAGTTGGTGTACGCCACACTAGCTCCAATCTGAAGTTTGCAACGGCTTCAGAGGAGTCATAGGTTTCTTGGTGGCCTCCCTCACTAGTCTCCTTTTGCATGGTCACTCAACCTGCTCCAGGCTGTTATATGACATTTTACACTTTCTGCTTTAATTGATTGACATTACTTTGTAGAAAATTGTTTTCACTGTGACAGAATATATTTTTTCAAATTATTATTTTGTACATTTTTGCCAAAAAGCCAAATTAAATTGTTGTCAAAAAGCATTAAAAAGGTGAAACCTCCCACTGAGGGGTAAATGCTTCAATTTAATTTAATTCATGTTCATTTCTTTGTTTATTCACGTGAAGTATATTTTGTATTTGACTAATATCTAGTAAATATTGAGTCCAATTGTTTTTGATTTTAGTGCAGTGACTCAATTCAGAAATTTAATCTGTGAAAATCAACTGCATGCAGCGTCACAAACTACAGCTGGTCCAAAACACAGCAGCTCGACTCCTCACCAAGTCCAAAAAGACAGATCACATTACTCCTGTTTTAGCTTCCCTTCATTGGCTACCAATGAATTTTAGAATAGATTTTAAGATTTTATTGTTAACCTATAAAGCACGCTCTGGACTGGCACCTCAATACATTTCTGATCTCCTCACCCCACATGTACCCGGCATAGACTGTATAAAAGATGGACGTAGCAACCGGCCCTGAAAAATGAAACCAACCCGGAAGTGTCAAAAACCTACGTCTGCTAGCTGCTGGCTCCAAAAAGCCCTGGCTCCCATAGACTTGAATTGGAAAAGAAGTCATCACAGATCACGAAATACCGCATTCCACCAGCTCAGGATTTTTTTC
>NW_007577773.1:1125898-1134396 GCF_000690725.1 Stegastes partitus | reverse complement strand
ATGATGAGCGTCTACTATGTACATACTTTGTACATGACATAAAACCCAATTAGACTAGGGTGTTATTTTCCATATCTGCGTCATGTCACCACAAAACTGCCTCCCAGCTAATGCTATTACCCCATTCATATAACAAGCGAGCACAAATAATACCAGAGAAAATGAAGAAAACTGTCAGGATTAATAAGGCTTCACGACTCCTCCCATCTACGCAGCTTGGAGCAAGAAATCAGACACACATACATGCACATTCAATCCTTTGCGTCTCAACATTAAGCCAGTTAAAACAGATAGCTGACTGGTGAAGTCAACCAAAAAAAGATTAACCCAGACTAAGTTTCAGCCCAATAAACACCCCCTTAATGCCTCCGTGTCAGATAAGAAACCTTCAATAAAGAATTTGCCCTTGGCATCACAGCAGCCTCTTGGTTAGACAACAAACAGATCAAGTATTCCCTCCGTAAACTCTGAAGTTTGTCTGGATTCTGCAGGAGCATCAGCTAAAACTGCTACAGATATGAACAGAAAAATAGGAATGAGCAAGCAAATGTGAATTTAATAACAAATGCAAATCCTAAACTAACCTTAAGACCTTGTGATGCTTAAGCAGTGAAGCCGACTCTGTGGAGTGTTTGCACAGAGGTGTCTTTCTACAATGGTGAAACTCTCATATTTTCTCAGTCAGTAACATTGCAATGCATCCATCCATTCAACATTTTTTTAAAAACATGATTTATTTTGTCAACAAAGTTTTCACATTCAGTGTTTTTCAGCGACAAATCTTTTTTTAGTCTCAGGATGCAGACTGTGCAAAGACGCCCTGGAGACGGTCCAGTACAGGCAGAGTGTAAGATGCAGGCTGGCACAGCTTGAACTGAGCGGCACAACCAAGTGGCTGCGATAACGTATAGAAACATCTGTGCTGGGTTTGTGTGAGAGGTCCCCGAGTCTCAGTGGGAGACGCCACCAAAAGTGTTTGGGATCCTTTGGGACGTCAAGTTCCAGACTGACAAGCAGCTGCTAGCGAACCCACTAGATGTAGGAGCAGGAAAGAGCAGCTGCAATAGATGCTGTCATCATAGCTGACAGTAATGTCAGGATGAGGAGAAGAAGAAGGGGCTGAAGGAAGAACTGGAAGAGATATGGAGGGTGAAGTCCACCATGGTCGCAGTAGTAATCGGAACATTAGAGGCTGTGGCACCAGAAGATTCCAGGTACAACTTTTGAGTGACGGTTTTAGGTCCTAGGATTCTTCTGGACAAACTCCCAGGTCTTCAACAGAGGACCTGAGCCTGAGGAGGAACCCCAGCTCTTTGGAAAAAAAGTGAAATAGGAATAAACCATAGCATGTACAAAATAAAACAAACAGTAGGGCTCCACCAAATGTCCTTAATACTACTAACAATCAAAAATTCTGGGTAGCTTTTAATGCACCATCTCTTGTGTAGTAATTGTGAAACTTGCAAAAATCAGTAATTAAATGGCCATTATAAGCATTTGGAGCTCAAATCAAAATCTATAAATAGTTGAACACAGATGCTCTGTCCCCGGGAGGTTAAGCTCCTTCGATGTATGCAGTGAAATGCTGATTATGTTCCACCAGTCGGTGGTGACCGCTGTTTTCTTCTCTGCTGAGGTCTGCTGGGGCGTTAGCATGACTGACATCAACACTAGGCGGCCGGACAAGCCAGTAAAGAAGGCTGGCTCTGTGCGTGGTATGATCTTTGACTCAACACGTTGGAAAATGCCAGCCATCCTCTCCACGACATCCTGGCTGGATAAAGGAGCAGTGGGTGGCTACCAGCACACCTCAGATAAGGGCAGTGGCTCATGACCGCGACTGCTGGTTGCCATAATCCAGGGACAACTGTGCAAAAATCCTCACATTAGAGAAGATGGAAGGTCAGTGTATGCTTTGATCACTGAATTTTCCCTTCAGAAGTGGGAATTAAACAAAAAAAACAAGAACAAAAAGAGCAGTTATTAAATTCTCCTTTGAAAAAAAACCCAAGTTATATTAAAAAATAAAGTCCAAGGAGTACAGAGGTCTTTTTCAGGGTCAAAAAAAGATTAGCAAAGTTTTGAAAATATTTAGTTTTTGTTTCTCGGTTGAATAAAAAAAATGTAATTTAATTCAGAAATAAAAAAAGGCCTGCTTTTTTCCTGTTTTTTTCATATGCTGACGCCAGATGTGTAATTTTCGAGGAAAGAGCAGCTTTTAGAACGATGCTGTGCAGAAACACAAACATTAGGATGTTGCATAATCCCCGGTGACACATAGACATTGAACATCGTGTTATTTTCTAAAGCAGTGTAATTTTTATAATACTGTAAAACATGTGTTACCTCCAAGTCGATTCCGTTACCTCGTAATATTTTTGCATTACTTTTGTGACATATAGAAAACAACTTGCATGTATTATCTGTCATAAAAATTAAATACAACCATGCACCTGGACTGTTAAACCAAAAACTGCTGCTCTTTTTGTAGATATTTTCTAACTCCAGCATCTGCTTGTGCAACTCTCCCTGCTCTTGACACCTCAAAAACCTTCAGAGCTCGAGGGCTGCATGTTGTTATTGCTTATTGCAGGAAACAAAAAGGAAGATGGACAAAGCGTGCAAGGTTTGATGCGATTTGTGGATCGACGCAACTAGAGGAGAGCTCTCGAAGCATTTTTCTGATATTATGCTTAAAATATAACCACTGTTTTAACACCATGGTAATGACTATATCCCCATGTTTGTGCTTCCACAAATCTCCCACCTGGAAACCAGTTATTGCTTACAACAACTGGTGAAAAGACTAGAGTGAAAACAGGAAGTGAAGTTCAGCAATGTCAAGCAGGGCAAGGTCCTCGTGTGCCTAAAAACAAATCACAGTTCAGTCTGAAGGCCACAAATAACCCAGTGCAAGGACAGAGGAGTAGAAACATGGTTGTATGTTCCACATCTTGTAAGTATCCTGGTAGTATTTTGCAGTGTTTTTGGATCAGTACGCTGGATAATGAGCAGTCCCACAGGGATTAAGATAAAGAATTAGAAATGCTCCTGAGCTGACAGATGCCTATCGGTGTTACCTCAAGACACGAGCAGGTAAGTCAGAATCAAACACCACCCTTAGATCTCTATCTGAAAGTGACTAGAGCTTTTCCTTTAGCTTTCCCTGCGCTCTTTAGGGCCAAAGACCATCATTTTAAGTTTTTATATCTGCATTATTAAAAATGGAAGAAAAAAAGAAACGGTACTCATCACCCTGGGCTTTATAACTGCCAGGCAGATTGGCTGATGGATTTACAGACGGGCATAACGCTGAATAGAAATGTGCCACTCGTGAACGACCTGAGCCAGAGATAACACACAAATTGCAAACAATAAAGAGCCGAGGAAAGACCCCAGAGGTATTCCTTTTACTGCCGGATGAGGCATTCCTGCACAGAAATAGAAAACTCAATCGCACAGGTAAGACCTGAACCACTCGCATGCGCTCAGTTTTCTAGCTGATTGATTGCTACGGAAGATCAAACAATATATAAACAGTATACCTTCTGAATGAGACAAATGCCATCCCCAACCTCTTCCATTCAAAAAGGATGCTTTATAAATTTAACTGATGCTTATAGAGGAACTGTGAGACAATGCAAGCGGAGATGCATCTGAAGGTGACTCCTGCTGCTTTTGAACATCAAGACCTGCTCCTTCCAGATGTCCGTCCTGCGCAGAAACCTCATTTCAGCTTCGGCTTCACGCTGCTGGTCACTACACAAAGTGTGCGACTATAATTGAGGGTTGGAGCACAGATGGACTGGTTAATTAAGACGTTCAGCTCAACAGCCTTTGCTCTTGCATGGCTGCAGCACCAGTCCGCCCCGTCGATCTCCAGCTTTGTCGTACTCTCTCCGGTAAACAAGACCACAAGATTCCTCACTCTGAGCGAACACCTCTCCCCAAAACCACCGGGGTTTGATACACTACTTCCTTTTATCTGGCGCTCTTTGATCAGCCATGCATTTCCTGACATTCTTCACTCAGCTCTCACCTCACAAGGTATGTTTTCCTACTTCTGTTTCTGCCACTTTTTTTCGCCTCAAGTGCGACATTAATCCTTCCCCCAAAAACGCATGATTTAATTAACGCAAAAAGAAGAAGCTTGGTACAAAGAATAAGCCGGAATTTGCGTCTTGTTTACCTCTCGGCTATTTGCTTGCCTCAGTTTAAACTTGTACCTTCCATTAATTGGTTCTTGAAGTGCATTAATCCCTCGGAGATAACTTTGTAGTGCTCTATATTCTATGGCGGGTATTAGAGAGCCAGCAGCAGCACCTTGCCTCCTCCTCTGAGATGGAAGGAAACAGTGGGTGCTTTCTCCCGAGAACAGACAGCCGTATTCATTAGGATATTCATGGGTGCAGAGGGATGGCTGAGAGCAGCTCAGCGGCATACAATATGCGGAGCAACAGTTTAACCAAAAATGTCAGCGCTTGAGCAATTATTCAAACACTGCATCGCACGTAATCACAGGAATGATTTAGAAAAACGTACATGCACTTTGCAAATGCATTTGTCTGTTCTACCTTTTGTTCCATCTCTATGCCCGTTCACTTATGCTTTTATCCATCTATACGAGTTGTAGGTTTTTTCATTACGCGGCCATACGGAGGCTTAAGCAATTAACCGGCTGCTTCTGCTCTTACCAAGGCGTCCCAGCTAACCTCCGCAACGCTCTACAAATTGCAAAATAATGTCTTCCGGCTGCACGTTCTTTTAGCTGCCAGAGAGAAAAATTTGGTTTTGACAGAGTTTCCATGGCTGCACTCTGCAGCGCTTGGCTGATGCACAGCAGCAGCCTCAAATACAGCGTTGCCAAAACAAAAAAGATGCTGCACTGACACGCTGCCTGTCAGTGGCTTTCACCAGCTCCAGCCTCTGTATGTGGATGGATTTCTTCTTCTTCTTCTTCTTTTTTCTGTGTGTGTGTGTGTGTGTGTGTGTGGATGGATCTGGATTGAGGAGATGTCCTCAATTCTCATAAATACAGGCACATTAATGCATGTAAGCGCACACACACCCACACGCGAGCACAATCATCCTCCTACGTACCCTCCCCACACCCACACCACCACCCCCCACACCCTCCGTGGAAAGTGCCATTGTGGAGTTTGAGCTGCGGTGTGAATTAGACTGAAGTGGTGAATATAGTACAGCGTTCACCGGCAGTCAGCGGCTGCCTGCTGTGGGGGGAGAGACGGTGATGACAGCGATGACTCTGGGAAAAAAAATGTGGGGGGAAAAAAAGGGGGCTTGGCATCACCCCACCATGTCAGGGGGAGAATTAAAATGCAGAAAAAATAAAGGAAGGAGATGTGAAAAAGCAGAAAGGGAAGATGAAACGAGCTGCTTGTTTCACAACTGAAGGAAAAGTTTTCCATTTTCTTGCAAAGTCGTTCGATCACAGTCGAAAACAGTTTCCAAGTCATGAACAAAGAGGAGGGACAAGATCGCATAACCATGTACATCAGAGTTCCACGAGTTCATCAGTAACTGTTGTTTCCTTGTGGCTCGTTGCATCTGGAGACCCGACTAACATGATGTGTCCTCCCTCGTGAAACGGTTGATTTAAAATAGCCTGTTTCATGTGTCGCGCGGTGAATGGAAGCATATGGTCTTCTATCTTGTGGCACCCTTTCGTCGGCGCGTTGCTGCACCACCAACTGTCGACTGGCAGCGCATGAAACGAGCCGAGGGAATGCGTACGGCGTTGCCAGCGCGTTCGTGGGTCTCGCTCGCAAAGGCATTTCTGTGCACTGCTACGAGCGGTCAGGAACTCCGCAGGGAGCCTCGGCGCACAATGGCGCCTTATGCTAACGTCGGCGTGTTAACATGATCCCGGTGACGATGTTAACAGGCTGAGATTTAGCCACTGGCATATTTACCAATCTTGATTTGGTTCTAACAATGGTACACTAGAAAAGAGAACAGAAGTTGAGTCTGATTGGAAAGTCATTAGGTTTTCAAGTTTTTGGCGTAAGTATTGGACAAAGCAGCGGTAAATTGATGAGATAAGTTTTTATTATTATTATTATTATTAATCTGTGGTGGACTGAACAACCAAAGCACCACTAGCATGGCTTCAAATGATTCATTAGCATTTTGTTTTTGGTTTCTATGAAAGGATTTAATTCAAAACTGAGCTTACTTGTGTTTGTTTTCTGCCTGAAATGATCAAATGCATGAGTTAGATAAGAATTCCTCAAACTGTTCTTTGAAGAAAAAAAATGCTTGCTATCTCATGAACAATCCTGAAAAAGTATTTTCTTTGACATATTTTGGACAAACTAGCATTTGATCCTCTCAGACATGATGACTACCAATAAAGGCACTGCATTGATCCCATATAAATATCCATAGAGGTCATATCTTTCGCAGAAGTATCACCTTGTAGGTATTTTTGTATAATTGTCTGCCCCTGTCTGACTCCCACATACAAGATGTTTGAATGTTTTCTTGCATGTACTGTGATGTGCAACCCGTCCACGAGCTTTCAAAGGGATTCGAGTCTGGGCTTTGACTCGGCCATTCCATAACCCTCCACTTCATCTGTTTGATCTGTTCCTCGGTGGATTTGCTTGTTTGCGTTGCATCATTATCCTGTTCAAAGGTCCACTTCCAGTTCAGCTTCATGTTTCAGGGATCTAGCCTCACATTATCTTCAATCACTCTTTGATATGATGAGGAATTCACACGAATCAGCGACTGCAAGCTTCCCAGTCCCCGAGGCAGCGAAGCAGCCTCAAACCACACCACAGAGTTTCACAGCGAGGTTCTTTTCTTAACAAAAGCTTTCCTTAGTGTTTACTCTTTAAGTTGCCCGTCCAGAGACACATTATTCCAAAAGATCTGCTCTCATACTATAAGTTAATTCATAAGTTTTTTTTAGTTTTGGTCCAATCCTCTTGTTGGAAAGAAAACTCTTTTTTCCTGGCAAACCAGTGATGCAGGTGTGAAATCTCCTTCTGATTGTCGATGCACTTTGACGCCAGAGTTACCTGCAGATTCTCTAATGAAATTTTTAGGTTCTGGGAGACTTGTCTTTGCATCAAACAACCTGCTCTCGGGCTGAAATTTGCTGGAGTTGGTCCTGGACAATCTCGCAGTCGCTGGAGAGCTACACCACTTATAGGTGATTTTCTTTGCAGTGGAATGATTTATTTCAAATAATTTGTAAGGTCTTTTGAAATCCCTTCCAAGGCTCAAAGGCATCCACAACCTTTTCTTTTTTTTTCTGAGAGCCTTGGAGAGCTCTTTAGATTTTTTGGCATGATAACACCGAAGGCTTCAGACGCAAAAAGAACAGCAGACTCTGGATGACCTGCGACTCTCTGAGGAGGTTCATTGAAGATCATTGGCACCTATCTGGAATGCTGGATTCTATTTTTTAAGAATTTGAAAATACATACTTAGCTAATCTATATGTCTCATCATTTTTTTATTTGCTAGACAATTGTATACACCATTGATTGACTATAACACCTTAATCTGTGGGCTCTTTCCCTGATAGGCCCTTCATATACTTGTCCTGTTTCGCTTTAATTCCAACATATGTGAAGCTGAAGCGTGTGCCCGCCTGTATCCGTTTGCTGGTGTTATAATAAGAGTGACAGGTTGATCTTCAGTCTCATTAGGTGGAATGAGAACAGCTTGTTAGCCAAGAAACTTCTGTCACTCTCGCCTCCGTGGTTTCTCTCTGCCCCGTTGCACAGGCTATTATTAGGCTCCGGATGAAAGGCCGGACATGTTATTATCATACGTTAATGAGAAGAAACACCTGAAGTTATCGCAGTGGCATTAAAGTGATGACTTGATGTGTGACTGAGTGTTTGGCTCAGGGTGCAGGCAGTGATATGTATGTTGATTCTATCATTAAAAAGAGGACATAAAGGGAAATTTAAATGCCTAGTCATAGTCAAATACTATGAAAACACTTTATATGCAGTTTAAAGTGCAAATAAAGTGTATAATTTAATATTTTGGGAAGCAACGGGTGAAAATTTCATTGGTGCCCAACGAATACATGTGAAGAGCAGGAAGTGAACACGAGGATGGTGGAAATTCAACATTTACACAAAAACATCTTTTATCCTCTATTTTTGTTATTCTATGCACTTTTTTTTTTCATTTCTGTCAGAAAACACAACCTCAAAATTGTTGGACTCTCCGTGACATCCTAACTGTCTCGTCGCACCCCGTTTGGATTATTTCCTCATTCTCAAGAGATTCAAAAATTCAAGATTCAAGACCTTTGTTTGTCATGAGCAATCATACACGGTATAACACGCAGTGAAAGGTATTGAGCACCTGTTCCAGACCGAAACAACAATAACAAGAATGAATAATAAGAATAAAGAATTTAAAAAAAAACACAAGAAATACTTCTCTTTCTCTCTAGATAGATAGATAGATAGATAGATAGATAGATAGAAAGAAAAAAATCAGCAAAA
>NW_007577773.1:1114900-1125127 GCF_000690725.1 Stegastes partitus | reverse complement strand
GAGCTTAAGGACGAAGATAAACACTAACGCAAGGAGGAAGGGGAAAAAATTTAAATGTTAATCCTCTTCTACAACATTTATTTCAAGATGGAAAGTGGAGAACTGCATAAACTAGTGTGGAAATAATCACTGGTAAGATGAAATATTTAGAGGAGCTACGTGAAAGCTCCTGGATACAAAATAATGCAGATTCGGCTTAAAACACTTCAGCGTGTCACAATAATGGTTGTGTACAGTCACGCTCGCCCTCGTCTTCCAGCGGCGCTAAAACAGCCGGTACTGTGAGTTACGGGCTGAACACATGTAATTTTCACAGCAGTTGTGGTGAAGAACAGCAGTAAAACTCCCCAGACGTCTCTGAAATTACACTCTGACGCAGCGGGCCTTTGAACTACGAGGTTGACACGACAATGCTAATAGGCTGATTCAAATTTTTTGCCATCTTGATGCAGCGTGTGAATACTTTACCAAACGTGTTACAACTGAGACGGATGGCATTAGTGTTGCAAATAAGTCTGCCGAATGAATAAATGTGGGGTCGGCGCCGGACATATTCTGACCTGACGACGATCTTAGATAAAAAAAAATCTGAGGATCATCAAATATATTCATCTATGAAGGGAACATGAAGCCAGTTTCCCAGAAATCCATCCAATAGTTGTAAAAAAATAAGGATGGATTTTATGAAACTGGAAAATAACGGCTTTTTGCACAAAACACGAACATACTATAAAGCAAGGGTCTCGAACTCCAGTCCTCAAGGGCCGCAATCCTGCAAGTTTTAAATGTTTCCTTCTTCCAACACACCTGATTCAAATGATCAGCTCATCATCAAGCTCTGCAGAAGCCTGATAACGACCCTGATCATGTGAATCAGGTGTGTTGGAAGAAGGAAACATCTAAAACTTGCAGGATTGCGGCCCTCGAGGACCGGAGTTCGAGACCCCTGCTATAAAGTGTATTTGGCGAGTAAACGACCACCGACGGGACCCCCTCTGAGTCTGGTGGTGGTGGAGCCCAGATGGCTGGTGAGTGACGGAGGCTGACTGTGGCGACCTGGACAATCGGATGAGGTGGAGACGGGGAGGGAAGAGCTGCATGTTCAACCTGCCTGAGAGGGACATCGACCGGATTGCAGTAAATTCAAAGAATGGGAACAACGGGTTGGTTGGGACAATTGGGTAAAAGTGGCGCCATTGGGAGTTTAGTGATTTTGATATCCAGGGAACTGAAGGAAAGAAAAGATCTTCCTTGTTGAACTCAAGCCTCATATCTGACACTTTCCTTAATACCACAGAAGTTGACTTGACTGTAGAGCCGGTCTGACTCACCGGATGCAGGTAAAAGCCACCACTTATTCCATTCAGCTTTGTCCTTGCTTCCACAATCTGTGTGTTACAATTTTCTTCACGACAACCTCCAAACAGCAACCTACCGCACTGGAAATGTCAAGTGTTGCTGAGGGTTTGGCAGCAAGGCAGCTCTCCTATTTTTTTTATCCATTTTTTTTTTTTTTTGGTTTTACAGTGCTATGGGTTGTTGTAGGAACGACGCCGATTATTGGCAATCAAGAAACGTCTAGTCAATATTTCCAACTCATACACATTACATGTAAAGTTCTAACAGCATGTAACAGCAGAAAATCTGTCATTCATAACTAGGCTTCTTCATTAATAAGAGTGACTGAAATAGGAGTGATTAAATAAAGACGCTCTGCTGTGTTTAAGTGGGATTCACTGAGATTGATCAGTTTGTTTCCTGCAGCTGTTCCTTTCTATTTTCTTAGTCTTTCACATTTCCGTCACTTTTATTGCCCACTGAAGTCTTAAAGAATTATTAATTACTGTTTTCCAGACTCTGTTTCGGGGTAATTTGTGGCTTCCTTGTAACTTAGCCGCTAGCCGTTAGCGTTGCCTTTAATTTCACGGCTTGTGTTTTTAAATTTCTGACACCCCAGAGTGACGACGGACGGACAGAGGAGGCTGCATCAGACCTGAAGCATTTAGTTTATCAATAATTGGTCGATAAAAATATGGCACATCACAATGGCACTGCAGAGAAAGTCAGGGGGTTCATTCTTTGAAAACCATGAATATCTGTATGAAATAACAATTCATTCAATAGATGCTGACATATTTCAGCCTGTACTTAAGTGCTTCACCAACCAGAGGTGTCGTTCTGTTTCTTCACGTACCGGAGTGCAACAATGAGTCCTATAAGTTGTGGTTTATTTCCTCCGTTGTGTGAATACTACTCCAATGTTCATCTTGTTGAGAATATAATAAGTCAAGCATCCAGCTAAGTAGTGTTAAGAAACACTGTGAATGTAAGAGGTTTTAATTACTGTGGCGCTAAGCGACAAAGCAAGTCGTTCTTCCTCTGAATGAATCCATTTGCTTTTTTTGTGAACAACATCTAAAACACCCATTCTGAAGAAAAAGTGCCGCGCAGGCAGAGGTCAAGCTCATCTGGAAAGGTTAGACTGTAAAAAACACGGCTAAGCAAGCTTTCACATCCGGCAGACATTGTGGATGCAGAGTTTAATTGATTGATCTGTCATGTTTCTTTGCAAATGCATCGCAAATAAAGACTCTATTGGAAGAGGGAATGATGAATAAGAGGATGTTGTGCTGCCTTGACCAGGTAGCGTTAGCTCGGTACACTAAGTAACTGATTCATTGTGCCGCTTAAAGGCTGCCGGCAACGTTTTATATGGAATGTTTTCTTCTTTAGTCAATGCATGAGTTGTAAAAAATAATTATACAGACGAGTACCTAAGGTGTGTCCAACCTTGACCATTCAACTTCTTTTAATGTGTCTTTAGTAAGTGGATTTTCTTTTTGAGTGCTTGAAAAACTGTTCATGGATTTTAACTGAAGATATTCTATTTACTATTATAGAACCAACCAACCAACCGATTAGCACCAGTTATTCCCAGCAAATAAACCATCCATCCATCATCTATACACCGCTTAATCCTCACGAGGGTCGTGGGGGGCTGGAGTCTATCCCAGCTGACTCAGGGTGAAGGCAGGGGACACCCTGGACAGGTCGCCAGTCTATCACAGAGCTACACTTAGAGACAGACAACCAAGCACACCCACATTCACACCTACGGACAATTTAGAATCACCAATTAACCTCAACATGTTTTTGGACTGTGTGGGAGGAAGCCGGAGAACCCGGAAAGAACCCACACTGCACGGGGAGAACATGCAAACTCCATGCAGAAAGATTCCGGTGCTCCCACCAGGACGCGAACCGGCAACCTTCTTGCTGCGAGGCAACAGTGCTACCAACTGCGCCACCCTGCAGCGCAAATAAACCAGAGTTTTTGGGGTTTTTTTTAACAATGTTGACTTGACAAAAGCTAATAATTTACTTTATGATCCCCTCATTGGATTACCAGTCAAACTGAGCAGTTCTGAACTTCGCACGTCAACGTTTCTGGTGGTGATAGTTGTCGTGTTGGGTTCCGTCTTTGATTCGACTGAGACATTAGCTAGAATTTAAAAAGATAATGTGTGCTTCAGTTCCCAATCTGTTGCGTTTCTCTAATCACAAACAGTGGGGCAGATGGTGGGATGGTGACTGTTGCTGATTTATGCAAATGCGGTTTCAAATGCAAAGTTGTCTGACTGCATAGATGGGCAGCAGAAAAAAAAAAAGAAAGAAGAAGAAGAAAAACAAGAAAATTAAAACCAAAAAACAGCTTTAGTCACGTGATAGCAGATGGCCGTATGGTGATTCAGCAAAGGAGGCTGAAAAGAAAAGTTCCATACGCAGGTTCATGTGGCGACAGCTTGGTCCAAGCTGTAGGATGCAGGCGAAAGTGAAAGAAACTTGACTTTGGAATCCGTTTTAGAAAGAAAGAATAAGGAAAAAAAACACATCCCCGGAGCACATTATACTGTTTTAGCGATTCAAACCCGGTGAGTCGGGGTTTAACATATTTGTGTGTAATTTCTGCGCGTGCAACTGAAAACCCACGATAATGTATTCGGCAACCTCTACCATCCTCAACCTCACTCACACTTTGCATCTCCTTGTTTCTTATTACCTTGAGACGCAAAAAGGGATGCGAAGTGCAAAAAGGACAAAGAGGCTCAGGTAGAGAATAAAATGCTGATCCGGCTGGGTAGAGGAAAGCCTCAGGGAAAACGCAACGAAAGCGAACACAAACACGGCACAAACAAGGTGGTTTTGAGGCTATCCGCGCTAACTGTCGCACTTTTATGGGGTTTTGAGTGTTCAAGCAGTTAAAAAAAATGCAGTTATTAAAACAGGTTTGGAATTCCTCGGGGGGAATATCTGATCAAAAATAAATAATAACAGACTGTAAGGCTCCGTTTCACACATTTTCAAAGTCAAAAAAACTCTGTAAAAATAGTAAGTCAATATCAACATGGTGCGACATAGACAGCAGCAGGTGTCGGATGATGCTGGGGGGAAAACAAAAAGCAGCTGTGCCAAGTTGTGTTTTAGTTTTGTGTGCAAGAAGTCGCGAAGAACTCCAGAACAAAGACTAAATTGTGCAACCTTTCTAGCTCTAAAGTTTGGGAGCCTACTGAAATCTTTTGTGAGTGCTGAATTAATAAAACAAAAAATAAAAAAAAGAGAGAGACGGTGATCAGCGCCGCTTTCCTTCCACTCAAATGGTGACATGAACTATAAAAGCAATTTTTTATTTTTTTTTTAGAGAGGGAGAAAAGCCTTCATAAGTAAACAAAGTCTGCAGAGAATGAGACTGCACTTCCATTTAATGGGCGACGACTATGGTTTTACTAGTCGTGTTTAAAGGCTGAGTTGTTGACAGCGTAAATGTGCCGTGGGTTTCTATACTCCTCCGCCAACCGCAGGAAAGCCGGCCCCGTGTCGGGTGCAGCTACGTTTCCTGTTTGGACATTTGAAAGTGAATTTTTTATCAGTCCAGTGGCCGTGGGACTTGTCTCACTAGACAAGTTGAACATCGGGGCATCTTCTTTAGCTGTCTTCCAAAAAAAGCAAACAATGACAAAACTTGCAGGGGCATCCTCAGCAAAAAGGGCAACTCAGGATTCGCTTCAGACAGGTGGGAGTGAACAGTTTGAATCCGGCAGGGACAGATACAGAGCGGGAAAGGGACGGCTTGTTAAGTAGTCTCTTCACGGGAAATTAATCATGACAGTTCTGATTAAAAGAAATTACAAACTGAAGCCATTTACCAAGAAAAATGGTGCAGCCAGACTTTTTTTTTCAACGCAATGATTGACTGTTTTCACCTCTTTTTTTTTTCCCACATCATGAATTTTTGGGGGTTTTGAACAGCTGGTCATACGAAACAATCGGAAGATGACAGAAACAACTGGACAAATATTGTAAAAATGTGAAAAATTATCATTCACAAATCACAAGTACATTACTAATATGATGAAAAATGTGTCGGTGATAAAAACAACCCTTAATAACCGCCAGACTGTGTTAACTCGTGCTACTGAAAATTTCAAAAGACGGCGTCGACGGCGAAAAGTGGAGGGAAAAAATATGAGGTGCTCTCTCAGGAAGAACTATGTAATGACTCAGCAGCAGAGAAACACAAAAGACGCACACACACATAAAAAAAAAAAAAGTGTATTACTGCAGCTGAGGCCTTGAGAGGAGAGCAGGAGGAGGCAGGGAGGGGAGAAAATATGCATTTATTGTCAATGTGTAAACAGGCTTATCACTGGCTGTCATTAAGTGGAAAAAACTGTCCGCTGATACAATACCGTGTCACAGCGAGTCTGGGAGAAGATCTTCTATTCATCTGGTATTCGGCGGTGGTGGTGGTGGTGAGGAGGAGGAGGAGGAGGAGGGATATGAGGACAATCTGGTGCATCAATCACCGTAGGGAGCCCAGTGATGAAACTTCAGCACATTAATATACAACAGCAAATGTCATCTGTGATTGATAACAGCGGACGGGCTACCTGAGAATGCTGGAAATGTGGCGACCAATCTCTGATATCCACCACCGCTATTAATCATTATGTAAAACACACGAGCTCTGAGCTGCTCCGGCCTGCAAATAGACCTCTGAGTGGCTCTCAGCGGGACCGCCATGATGGACAGACTGTAGGCCATGTGCTAGAGATGTTAATGACACATTTTCATTATTTTTTAGCTCCACATTTTCACTAAAAATGCCACGCTCCGTAATTAATGGCAGCCCGTTTATTTGCCACCACATCTATCAAAGGTTTATAATTGCTAACAAGCTTTTCACACGTCTCCGCTGCGACGTTTCCCTCCTCTTTTGTGACAATCACCACGTCTTTGAGGGGTTGAAGGAGTTGCCCCCCATCACTCCGCTCTGGATTCAGGTCTGGACTCAACCGGGCAAATAGTTTGAAACCCCCTTGGTAATGTTTCAACTGATTGTGTAGGTGGAAGTCTTTTTTTTCCGCAGACTGCTGGAAGTTTTCCTCCAGAAAACTCATGCTGACACTTATTTTGGCGAGGTTGCCCGGCCCATCAGCTGAGAAAACACTTTTGAGTCTTCACATTCACACCACCATCTTGACTGTGTGTGTCTGCCTTCGTTCGCCAAACAAAAGCCACCATCCTTGTGTTCGAACAATTCCGTTTTCGTTTCATCCAAACACAGAACTGAATGCCAATGCCTGGACTAAAGTTTACTACTTTGAAGCTTTTACGAAGGGTGGCGAGCTTTTGTGTGTCCGTCTTGGAAAAGTGGAAACCTTTGTGGTTCGCGTCAAAGGACCAGCTTTGTTCAGTTTCTGCTTTGAGATGTTGCAACCAGAACTGCTTCAGATTCATCATGATGGCCTCGGTGGAGATCCTCGGATTCCTTTTAGCCTCTCTTACTGTTGTTTCGGCCAACAGAGCGGTTCACTTTTGACTTCTAATCATGACATTTGTGTCACAGACTAATAAAGAAATGGGGTCCAAATGCAGACAGAAGGGGAAAGTCGCAAAAGAAACTTTAATTAGATTTACTTTTACGAACAGGCTGGAAGCAAAGCGGGCGATTCGGGTAAAACAATAAAAAGCCCAAAAGGTAACTAAAGAAGCTAATCTAAAAACAGAACCAGAAAACACAAACCTTTGGTACAAAATGTGGAAACAGCAGGGACTGACTTTCAGCTGTGTTAAAATACAATAGGGGTGCACGATATATCGGCGACCACATTGGTATCGGCCGATATTAGTGTTTTTTCCATATATCGGTATTGATGCACAAATTTAGCCGAAGTGAAAAACTGATGATTGTCTAACATTAGCGCCTTCATCTCTACATTTGATATTTCACAGATGCTTTTACTTAAATGGTTCTGGACTTGAACGTTAAAAATGTTGAAATATGTGTAAGGTTCATAAAGGAAGAACGATTTATGCTGAGTGGACATTAAACAGTGAAGTGGAATATTGCAGGAAAATTTGTTAATTCATATGTTCAAGTTAGTTTGTTAAAACAGATATTCATAGTGCTTACCTGAGTAACAGTTTACATTTATGTTTGCAGAATGATTATTTACACATTTTAACATTTTCATTTGTGTGTGTACAAGTTAATCTGTGAATCTGCTGTTATATAGTACGCTTGCATTTGCCTAGTTTGGTTCTGCCTCCTCCTGATTGGTTGGTTCGGTCAGGTGACAGTGTGTGTCAGGAAGTTGTTGTGACCACTGACATGTGAAGAGTAAAGATCGCTGTTTTGAGTAAGAACTCCGTCTCCATCCCGCTGTCTCATTATTAATCAGAGTGATCCATTAACCATCAACAAACCCTCACGTTACATATGTTTTACTTTTGTTACGTAATAAAGACGACTATGTGGTCTAACTTGTCATGGGCTTCTTTTATACTAATTTTTCGGTGTGAACAAACATTGAATATTGACATCGGCAATATCAGTAACATCGGTTATCGGTGGTATCAGAACTCTTAATATCGGATATCAGTATTGGCCAGGCTGCAGGGTGGCAAAGTTGGTAGCACTGTTGCCTCGCAGCAAGAAGGTCGCCGGTTTGCATCCCGGTGAGGACACCCGGGATCTTTCTGTGTCGAGTTTGCATGTTCTCCTCGTGCAGCGTGGGTTCTCCAGGTTCCTCCCTCACAGTCCAAAAACATGTTAATTGATGATTCTAAATTGTCCGTAGGTGTGAATGTGAGTGTGCTTGGTTGTCTATCTCTAAATGTAGCCCTGTGATAGACTGGTGACCTGTCCAGGTGAACCTGCCTTCACCCTGAGTCAGCTGGGATAGACTCCAGACCCCCCGCGACCCTAATGAGGATTAAATGGTGTATAGATAATGGATGGATAAATGGGTATTGGCCAGAAATTGTTATATCGTGTATCACTAAAAAACAGGATATGTGAGCATACAGATGTGAACGCCAGCACAGTTTAGGTCACACTGTAGCACAAAGAGCTTTATTTACATAAATTCATTAACTGACAAACTAATACTTAACATCCTGAATACTGTTTTTACTGGTTTTTTATTGGTTTCAAATTGGTGTTAAAGTTGTATTTTTGAGTCTGGGGTTGGCAGCAGCTGCTCTAGAAAGTCGATAAACCTGGTGGCCGTAACAGGAGAAAGACAAGAGTCAGGCGAAACTTGTGAAGATGATCAAATAAGGAGGGAAACGGACACAAGAGGAAAGGGTATTTTGTAATAGAAGCAGAAAATAAGCAAACCAGAACCAACGGCCGCAACACTTTGACACAAGGAACTCCTGTACTTTTTTGATGCTGCTTTGCACTGTGGTCACTGACATTTGAAAACACTTGGATGTGGCTTTACGGCCTTTCTCCACCTTGTGAACAGCCACAATGCACAACTCTCTCTGTGATGGACCTGAACAGTGACCTCAATAAGCACCTTGGTTGTAGCCGATAATAAAAACGGAATAGAGTATTAAAATGCCTCAGAACATGGTAGAAGCTGCCATGTTGGAAGCTGCGTTTTCGCAAAAACTTGGCAAAAAATTTGAATAATTTTGGACGTGGCATTTTCAGTGAAATCTTAAAAACCCCACAGATACTGTTCAACTACCATTTTTTTTTTCTCCACATTTCCAGCCTGAAGAAGGGAAAAAAAAGTCGATAAATGAAGATTTGGCATGGGTATGAATAATTCTGGCTGTCACTGGACACAAAAAGCCATAAGATGCGAAGCAGCCTGATCATTTTTTTTTTCCCTTTCTCAAGCTCACGTGCTGCAGATTTCCGTCTGATTCTCCAAAGTCCAGCCGGTTTGAGAGCAGGGGTGGGATCGACCTCCTGTTCGGGAAATGTTGGCTGTTTGTCTAAAACTGAATTGAAAAATAATAGAAGCAGCGAGAGGAGAGGAGGGACGGCGCCCGGCTGCAGGGAGTGAAATTATATGAATAGAGGCTGATGACAATACTGTGTTTCACTATATAATTTTCCAAAATGTTGCATTAGCAAAGAGAGCGAGCTTGGTTGGCTGTCAGAGCGCCATGAAATGGGTACAATCAGCGTATTTAAAACGGAGTCCGAGCCACGGCTTGTTGCACCTATACGCAGCCAAACAGATCATTACAGAGAAAAGGATTGCTTGAAATTTGAATGAGGAGCACTAAGAAAATTTCCATCCATCATCCTGACTCTCATCTGAAACGCTCCACAGACGCACCGTGAGTCACCACACACGATGACAAAAAAATAAATAAAATAATAAAAAACCCAAAGCGCTGACTAAATTGAAAACAACAGGCTGTTTTGTTTCGGGGTGACTTGTGATTAGCAGGCTGAGCGTAGCAAAGCAAAGAGATCCAGAGATCACTTGTTTAATTCCACCCAGGGGACAAACTTCTCATTTTAATCGCTGCTACAATAATCCCCAAAATCATCAGTGTTTTGGAAAATCATTCTGCTGTGGGGCGAATTTAAAAGTGCAACCTCAAGGGTGCACTAGAGAGAACTGCACTGGCCTGCAAGCTATAATGTTGCTGTGTATACTGGGTGGATACTAACTTCATATATTATGCACTCAAGCAGCTTAATTGACTTGCTTTAAACTGTTTTTATTTGATTAAATAAGAAGAATATAACGTTACTGCCCAGCTTTGTGGTTTCTGCTGCTTCATGCTGGCAGCGCTGGTTTCCAAACTGGCTCCTCAAAAATACGTTCCGATGCAACCAAACTGAATTTTCATGTAAGTTTGAAAGAAACACAAATACTTTCACACTTAAACAGATATATTTTTGCACCTGCA
>NW_007577773.1:1101318-1114018 GCF_000690725.1 Stegastes partitus | reverse complement strand
CCAGGGCAACCATTTCTACACAAAATTCCGTTCCTGTACAACAGAGGAAATGTAATTTTGTTTTTGGAAACACAATGCGTCACCTGTGATGTGGTGGTAAAGGTGGCCAGTTTGAAAGAGTAACAGAATTGTAGGTGAACATAAAGACCAGAGCTGTGCGACTGGTGAGGGATCTTCAGTGTCAGAATGATGTTTGATTTATTTTTGGTTTTCACTCATGTTGTGGTTGGGTTGAAGCACCAGAACTACGCGGTGAGCTTTAAGACCAATGTGATGGTTTGGATTAAAACCTTTCACCACAAGTGTCTCCTCCATTTTCTTGGTTGCTAGGGTGATGAATCCAGCTGGATCTGTTATATGATTGGTTCGCTGACAAGAAGCGACAGTAAAGCATTAAAATAAATGGGAAAAACAGATTAATTTGAAAAGTAGGGCACAACATATATGTTTCCCTCAGAAAACAATTAAGATTTATTTAACTTTTGGGAGCCTTTCAGTTATTCTTCTAGTTTGAGTCAATATATTTTCCTGAAAATTAGTTTTGAAGAGAATCGGAGTCATCTCTCGTTCAAGGCCAGTTACATCTTCACAACATGATCTTTTTACACAGAGACTATTGATGTCTCAGTCTTCTGCAGAGAGTGTTGCATTGTGGGTTGTTTGTGACTCTTATGTTGCAAGGTTTCATTTTTACTAAGTCCTTGGTGAGTTTCTTTACACTCATACGACATATTTTGCTGCCACAGAAGAAATAAATGTCATGAGGTGTGTAAACAAGTTCACGGAGTCTGACAGGAGAGAACGTGAGTCTGTGACAGGAAATACCGCTCCACTAAAATCATGCTTCCACCGACTCATCACCCCACCAACCTGGAAACCAGCTGGAGCTTTGTGGTTACCGTAAATTCCGGTTAATAAGAAGCTATTTTTTTTCACACACTTTGAGCACTGCGGCTTGAACAATGATGCGGCTAATTTATGGATTTTTCACCTCGAGACGAAAGTGACATTGAGGAAAACAATGAAAGAGAGACTGAGGAAGTGTGTGACGAAGTCATTCTGAGGCTGTTCAACACTGAAGAAGACGACTTTAGTGGTTTTAGTGCAGGAGGATGATGAAGATAGCGATCAATGACTTTTCATGGTTGGCTACTGTATTTTTTTTTTTTTTAACCAGTCATGTTACAGGCACTGGTCGGGAAAAAGCATTTACTGTACGTATTTGTGTTTGTTACCAGTACGTGTTTCATTAAAAGTAAAAAATCTTTCTGTGTAACATCTTTCTTTGGAAATATCTCATGTTACATCGTGGACACCTGCAGCTCATAGACTATATATGTACAAAACTTGTTTTTCTTTTTTCTTGTTGTTGTTTTTTTCTGAAGTATGTGTTACATTTTAAATTTAAATTGTAGTTTTACTGCCTGTTTCACATCATGGCCAGGGGACTACAGATGAAAACTGGCCTTCTGGCTAATTCTGGCTTTTTTAACCATGTGTAATCATGTGTTTCATGAAATTGCGCTGTCCCCTTTTAAATAAACTAATCCAAAAAAAAAAAGTAAATACTGCAATATAATACCCACTTAATGTAGATTACCCTCTGTTAAAATAGGAGAAGCAATGTTGTTGACTCTGTGTTTGTTTATATGTCTGTAGTTTGAGTTTTGTTGATTGAACAGGGGAACAGTTGAAGGTGCCATTCTGACAAAACATTGATCATTTTTCGATACTTTCTGACAATCAAAGGACGGATAAACTGATTAAGAATCAGCCATTTTTATTTATTTTTGGATACTTTTTTTTTTTTTTGGTGATGTGTTGATGAAGCAAACTGACAACATACTCTGAATGTAAATGATTGTATTTCATGCTGTTAAAATGTTAATAAAAACATTATGGAAAAAAAAACAAACTTGTTTTCTTTTTAAAGCTAGTTTGTGCGGCTTATATTCAGGTGCTCAAATAGTCTGGAATTTACGGTAGTCAGCGTTTGCACGGTTGCAAGCAGTTTTGTGGCTTAAAAATGAGCGGAAAGCTGCCAAAAACAATGGAAAACAGTGTCTAAACATGAAACAAAGTGCAAAAATGAGACCAAAAAGACATCCAGCTGCAGACGTTGTTGCTCTTTTCATCCTCATCACATGTTAAAAAACCCAGACCAGCAGGAAATAAAAAAAAAAGCTCACATCTCACTCCTTTTCAGCTGTTATGGCAAAACTAATACATTCTTCCCCGTGAGACCATGATGGAGCTACACAAATGTAGGTATTACAATAACGTATTTCCTGTTTCACTTTACACGAGGAAAGGCTGCGTTGTTGAGGCCCTTTTTCTCGTCGGCCTAATGGTGTCTCGGGGAAGCTTTTGTGAGCAGGATGAATGTAAAAGTGGTTTCTATACTCACGAATCTGTGAAAACAGCTCCTGGAAGGTAGAATTCAGGAGCTTCCTATGTTCATGCTGATATGTTGAGCAGGAAAACATCGATGCTGAGTGTAATCCTGGATTTGCATAACTGTCTCGTAAAGAGCGGCCCGTTTGAGAGACATGATGCATGGAGGAATCTGTCAAGGTACCTGACGAAAGGCAAACTCCGGCCGTATATATGATAATTTCATATAAGAGGAATACAAATGACATGCTTTGCGTTGTCCAGATGGTATGATAACATGGTAGGATATGATATAGGGATGCTTTTAACTTCACTCAAGACTCAATTTGCATTTCAAGTCAGGGATTATGGTGAACAGACGACTGATTTAATGCACTTGACGAAGCTTTAGCTTTTTATTTTATCACAATTTCTTCTCTATCACCGTTTTTTTCATTGTCTTGTTGGATGCACAGACCCATAGTGGTAGAAACCGCTGATGTGCAAAGAGTTCATGAGAAGAAAAATGTCCAGAGTATCAACTGAGTAGCATCCTTTCTCTTGTCCAGGCTACACAGACTGTCTGTTTTTTATGTTAATCCACCGCTGTACAAATTACGACATGACAAGAAGCATTAGAACATTAGGAACCGTGAATTTACATGAAATGCAATAAATTCAAATGTACTTAATTGTTTACCGCAGCATCCCGGGCTCCGTTCATAGAATTTGTGCTCCACTCGAGGGCACTGAGTAATAGTTTTGTTTTTTTTTCTATAATGTCACACGGGGGTGAAAAGGCTGAGCCCTCTAAAAGTTTAAATGCAGGATTCCTCCAGGGAGGAGTTTTACATGAGTCGCAGGACCTCTCAGCCACACTGGCAGGCGTGTGTCAGCCCACCCGATTTATAAATAGAACTCAACCACTGCAGAAAACACCTAACTATGGATATTGTTTTCCTCTCTGCTGCGGCGGCGGCAGCGGTGGTGGTATGGAGTCTCAGATATCACTTTAGAAGTTCCCAGACGATGAGAAGTGGCTGGTTTGTGTTTCCTCCTTTACATATTTGAAAGTCAAAATCCAAGTTCGCTCTTTTCTTTTCTATGATGCTTTTTGGGGGAGCATCTTTAAAAGTCCATCCAGTTAAGTTAAGATCATAAATTTTGGGGTGGATCCAGCTCACCTTTTTACATTTTTGCATGTTGACATTCGTCCTTGAAGAAACGCTTTTCAGATCCACGGTGGCGTTTCAAACCCTCAAGAGATTTGAGAGATTTATTTATTTTTTTGGGAAAGCTGCTAGTCGCCATAACAACAATGGAGACTGCATTTTTATAATAATAGACGGGACGATGCGCGGCCCGTTTTCATGCATAATCTTCCACCTGGCAGAGCGGCCCATGTAGGCGACGGCACCGCTGAATGCTAATGTTCTCGTTCATTATTCCATTTTTGTCCAATTTCGCTTTAAACTCTCAAATTAAGGCTCAACATTCAGTCCCGCTTCCTCATTGTGTTTCATGTCAAACTAATTTAGTCAGAACTTTAAAGATAGAACTAATGCGTGTATATATTACCGGTGTGCCGATGTAAAAATTGAGTTTTAATAATGCTTCTTTTGTGTGTGTATGTCATCTGCAATTAGAGCTACCAAACCTCCCCGGACTCCATCCATTTGCTAAAAAGTTTATTTCTTATTCTTGGCTAAATTTGAAGGTTTGCAGTTATGACTAAACTATAATAAGTCACAAGGTGTACACAGTACCTACACTGAATATAATTTATTTAAATACTGCATGCTGCAATAAAATCTTCGTAGCCTTCAGTCCAATCTATTACGTACATATTAAATAATTCCTAAACCCACGACCAGTGCTCAGGACCTTCAGCAGCTCAATAAACCTTTTGTGTATAATGTTGCACAGTAAATGTACACTTATCCATCACCTTGACCTCGACAAAGACTTTCCTTTCGCCTGTACAAAGCGTTCTTTAAAATCAAATAATGACGTTTCTAAAGCCTCACTATGACCAGAACGCACATGAATTATCTGTAACTAACCTATTTAGTTTGCTGAACAGGTAAAGTCAGGTCAATTTTATATATAAAATAAAAGGTCAGCATCACAAATCATGAGTATATCCTCAAGGGGTTTTGCAATGTGTTGAACATTTTACACCTTCTATCCTTAAGACCTTCCAATTAAACTGTTGTGAAAAGGCAAAACCACGATCCTTCTTTCCTTTTACCGCACATGTGCAGTGAAGCATAAAAGAGAAGACACGAAAATAAAGAGCGACATATATTATAATTGAGTTCTTTATATATTTGTACATTTCAGCTGTGTGTCACAAGTGCAGGAAAAACCAACGCGCTCATAGCCTCTTGATCTTCTCCCCTTAAGATGCATTTCAGGAATTGAGACGTCCTTTGTGATTGAAAGACTGATTTTCAGAACACAGTGTGAAGGACGAACCAGAGTGAAATGAGATGAACCTCGATGTCCTTTCTTCACCTGCCACTTGTTGTGACACAATTTCGAGTTAAACGTTTAAGAGTCGTAGCGCAGCAAAGACTATGATATGCATAAAGAGTGACATATATATAGTTATATACACTTTGTCAGTCCTGCTCATGTCATAATTTATACATTCCAGTTGTTTGCCACCTTTTAATAACCTCGCGAGGGCAGAGAAGAGTTGCAATGCTGTGCAGAAAACAACTGTGCATCCAATCCACTCTCCTCAAGGTGCATTTTAGGAATTGAGGCATCCTTTGTGACTGTACACAATGACTGATTTAAGGAGAACGAAGGACACTGAAATTAGCTAAATTAGATAGACCTCCGTCCCCTGTCCTCATCCACCTTTTCCTATTTGCCGGAGCTTGTGCACACTCAAATGCTGCTAGATTCAGTAGCAGGTTTGTAAATACTAAGGAATTCTCTGCGATAAGAAGTCAGTACCGACTCCTGATGGGACCCACAAAGGTCAGTGACTTATCCATTAGGCCACTGGGGCTGCAGTAGCACAAAGATAGAGACAGTTTAGACCGCAGGGAGTTAATATGGTAATGGGGAAGCACTTAAAACAGCAGCATCTTGAGACAAACAATGCTAATGCTCACCAGTCATATTGACCTCTGAGTTAAAGACTTGCTTTTTTTTTAACATATCGAGACATGGAGTCTGAAAGAAACTGAAAAAGTAGCTCTTCAAAAAACCAAACGTCCCTAAGACCCAACAGCTGTTGAGGAAACAATGCAGTTCATGATGGTTTCGATTTATTTACGCTTCTTGAAGTTTAAGTGTAAGTAATACTTAAATTCGCTTAGATGAAACTCCACACCATTACTTCTTTTAGAGGGAGTGGATCCACCCTTTCCCAATCGCTTCAACGACTTCTGATGAAACACCTTAAAACTACTCTACACGATGACAAGATGAAATATTGGAGCAATTCATCCAAGATGTTCGAAATGTAAAAACCGAAGAAGACGGAAATGGGTTCTTTGGGTTTGAGACTCATGATTTAGCTTGAGCTCTTCCCAGCGTGGGTCTCTGGATGAAAAAAAAAACATCTGGCATTGGCTAAAATATTGGGTTTTTGCCATAGACTGTATAAAAGATGGACGTAGCAACCGGCCCCGAAAAATGAAGCCAACCCGGAAGTGTCAAAAACCTGCAATATCACTACATCCACTAGCTGCTGGCTCCAAAAAGCCCTGGCTCCCATAGAAATGAATTGGAAAAGAAGTGATCACAGATCATGAAATACTGCATTCCTCCAGCTCAGGATTGTTTTCTTATTAGCTTTCATGGTCAAATCCAGAGATCAGGTGGCCAATCTGAAAATAAATCAATACTGAATTTTTAAAAAATCGTCAACATTTTGCGGGACAAGGGGCGTGGCTGGCTTGATTGACAGTCGGCAGCGACAATACAGACGAAGCGAGCAGAAGGCGGTAAATGTGGGCGGGCAGAGAGGGCCCGCCTCTCAATCCGTCTGACCAATCGCTGCTCCTATGGCTCCGCCCCCCTGCGACGATTTTTGCATCACTGGCTCCAAAAATCCAAGATGTCAACCAGGAAGTAGCAAAACCCTGGCTTCATTTTCTCAGTGCAGAAACCAACGGGTGACGTCACCGTAGCTACGTCCATCTTTTATACAGTCTATGGTTTTTGCAGCTATGTCCACTGTCAAGCAGCTCTTGGTTGAGATTGTATCAGAAATGCTTCAAAAGACACGTGGAACTGAAGGTAGAAAGACTCCTCGACTTGCATCTTTCACATTTTCACAACAGTCTATTCCACTGGACACTACTGTGTAACCTCTTATCATGTACTTTACATTCTTGCCTTGCGCTCTCATTTGAATGTAAATTTTCCATCATGCACGGACTGGCCAAGGTTGTTTCAAGAGCGCCGAGCAAAAGGTGAATAGTGCTGCGGACGAAACGGTGCCGTGAACTGAAGAGGAATGCGACATATTTTCATTAAAGCGTTGAGTGCGTTCAGAATATACAACAGGGTACGTGACATTTTCTGTGTCCGTCGTAAGAGGTGTACGAAAACATTCAAACAGAAATACATAAAGCTCTGCGGCTTTTGGAGATGTTTCTGACACGGAATGGAAAAAAAAAAAAAAATAGGAGGTGTAGTGAGAAAGTTCTTAATGAAAGTAGTCACAGCTGAGCTCACACACTTCGCCGCTGAAGAACCGCTCTGACACTTATGTCGCCTTGGTTCACCAACACGGCGGCTGCGTTTGCTGACTTTTACAATAACTTTGGCTTAATTGCACTCGTCAGTGGAGAGGAAATTTGCATAACACCGAAAGGAGCAAATTATGAACTTCTAAGGATGTCATGCAGCAACGTCACGCGATATCAACGAGAGCATTCTGTTAATTAAATCGTGTTTTCAAGTTTGTTCAGTAGACATTTTTTGTTTTTTTTGACAGGAACAAAGAGTTGCCTATAAATAATTAATATTAGGAGGACAAAACAAGATCTTTCCATAACATTCAGCGCTCATACTTGCTTTATATAGATACAACTCTGAGCTTTCATAGTTTCTGGGGTGTTGTTTTGAAACGCTAGAGTTGAAGCACCACAAAGCATGTATAATCAGAATTAGAGGCAGCAAAAGCCCAGAATATCTCGGATATGAAAAAGTGATTTAAATATCTAATTTTGTAAAACAGCTATAGGCTGTTTTTCAGATTGTATAATATGCAGAACAGAAGATAACAATCTTCAGAATATCAAAATTATAGAAATCCTTTTGTGTGTTCATCTCAGACACACTTGGATGCTGCAGAAACAGAAGGGACGCACAGGCTTGTTCTTATCGACGCCGACTAAGAGATAAGATTTTTCAAGAAAACTGGGCATGTCATGATGTAATCCCCCCACTGTCCCCAAACTGTGCACACAAAGTAGTTCACGTTCAAATTTAAGCCTTCGAAGTTTTGTGAATTCATTATTCAGAGCAGAAACTTGCTATGAAACTCCGTTCGTCCAGGAGCAGGTGAAGAAGGTAACTTGGAAATGTCACCACTTTGTAACTTTCCCAAGCGGGATTGAGTTTAATCAGAGGAATCGGACATTACGAGGAGATTTTCAGCTGTAAACTGAGACCTGGACACATCAAAAGGCTAAATTCTTCTCCTTGATAACGATAAACCCACTTTAGGAGAAAGATCTTGCTTTGAGATTTGACCTTTGACCTTTCCATTTGCCTGCGGTATGGATGTTGGGAAAAGAACGGTAATCCTGTCCTAACTTTTAAGACTCTTGTTAACTCTTTAGACAAGAATTTGGCCGCTCATTCTGCAGAAAAGAATGGTCTGATTGCACCCCATTACTATCCCACTGTAGGGAAAAACGCTTAAGCTTGGTCGTATTTCTTTAAATCAATCAGAATCAGTGTTGGTGGAGCTAAACGAAGGATTCACAATGATATTCCTGCAAAATAGCGATAGGGAGGATAGTTTAAGTGGAATATTTGCAGGCAAGAAGACGAGAGCTATGATTAAAATGGATAATTTACCCAAAAACTAGCAGGACTGCTTCACTGCATGATCCAAATCCTCTGCACACCTTGTAATTTTCACCATGGTCGGGTTCTAGCCCAGAAGGTAGCTGTCGTTTCCTGGGTAGTTGAAGGGGAGGAGAATGTCATGTAAAATACATGGATAGTGGCTGGTTTGTTTTCACAATCTACATTTAGAGAGTCAGACGTCACAATAACAGGGACGTATGTCGTTGTTATGGCCCAAAAAAGGCACAAATATATTTAAAAAGGGAATTTTTTTTTGGCCTTTGTTGGATAGTGTTAGCGAGAGAGAGAAAGGAAAGTAGGGGAGAAGAATGGGTGGAGGACATGTGGGAAAGGGTCATGAGCGGGATTCGAACTCATGACCTCCACATTGGGACTGTATCCCTGCACATGGGACGCCAGCTCAATCAGGTGAGCTATAGCCGCGCCCCAACGAGGGTATTTTTAACTTTCTTTTTTTTAAATTTTAAAAACAATTTGAAATAAAATAAATAAACTCCCAATCACCCCGTGCCCCCCAAAACATAACCAAAGTTACAACTCACTGGTGGACCCGGCAGGTCGGCCAAACAAAACAAAAAGATGCGGCACCGGGCCAGCCCTATACAGGGCCGTCGAAGCCGGTGCCAACACCGAACTAAAAGAATCACGCAAACCTAACCTCAAGCCCCAAGGGCAACCAGAAACTGGCCGGCCGATCCCACCGAGTGAAACAATCTAAAAATCAGGAAGAGAAGATGCCAGGCCGGCATCAGTGAAGCTTCCAACGTGTCAGTTGGGAGACGAGTGCGGTCCGAGGCGCACCACATCGAGGTGGAGCCTGTAGGGGAGCTGGTCTGGAGGCAAGAGCAAGAGAGAGTGAACACAAAGCCAGCCTATTTACAGGCGGAGCAGTAACTCTATCAATTACCGTAAAATAAACTCAACTAACATGCTCACCTGAGAAATACTAAAATGTACAAAACACAAGCTCCAACAAACATAAAGCGAAGGGAAAATATGCTGAACAAAAGAAAAGGGTAAAAAATGTGCCCCCAGCACATAACAGTGCTGATAATAAAATCAAGTTGATTAAAGGTTTAGGAGGATTAATTTGATTTAAGTTCATGGCAGAACGAGGGTAATTCACATTGATTTAAGGGGAGCTAACAGAAATATTTTCAGTTATGCAGCAAGACAACTATGTTTGTGTGGTGTGTGGATGGTTTAAAATGTGAAGGGTTGAAGGGTGTTTCCAAAGGGTCAGCAGTCAGGCATTGAGACATTTTTTCCCCCGGTTTCTTCCCTGATTTTAAAAAATTTGGAAAAGGAGAATCATTTTTTTTGTACTTTAGTTGTGCGTGAGCTTCGGTAAATGGTTCAACTTTGCCAGGTAGTCCTGTGGATTGTTTCTTGCCAAAGGAGGAATTTTCAGAGCGTCAAGGTTACAGCTTCATGAACTGGAAACTAGAAGTTCATTCATTTCCAACAGTGGATTTCAGTGTGGAGATCAAAACTTACAAGGATGATCCAGTTAGTGCTTCCAGTACATCTGAGCTGCCCCCACATCACGGTGGTTCTCGTTCTCAAGTTTCTGTTTCGTTCCTTTCTTTTCAGATCCATTGCCCTTTCATATGTTACTTTTTTATATGACTGCAAATCAAGTTTCTACTTCTCTAGTTTCCTTTATTTGCACATTAGAAAAACAAAGGAGTCTTTCTTTTTACAAGCCAAGAGTCAAACTGTAATCAGTGCCCTCATGCACAGATGCTTGACCCGGAGCATTTAGAGGGAGCAGGAGTTCAGAGCCTACATGAATCTGTCTGAGCCTCCTTCTTCAAACAGTGGCAAGAAAGACCGGTTTAAAAGCCTGATGCAAACCGCTCAAGGCCTCGTAGGCAACAGCAACACTCAGCCTAAGTTGTCTTATCATCACAGTATTATTCTGAGTTAGTGTTAATTTCATCGGAGAGAATCTTTATTGGCTTTCCATGATTTCATTATCCATCCTTAGCCTTCGTTACTGAACCTAAACAGTTTCTTAAATTACTTTTTTTTCTCCCACTTCTGACACTGTGTGATTTCTTCATGTTGTACACACTGTAAATACATTTCCTCATTCGCTGCTAAGTTCTGGTCTCTTGTGGTTCGTTTGCTGTAATGAACGGAGATCAGTTGAAGTGAAAAAGAGCCCCGTTTCGAATTAAAAATGTAGCATTTCTGAACATGTGCTGCTTGGATTTTCTGCGATGGCGGTTCTCTGACAGCATTTAATGAAGACGCATAATTACAAGAGGTTAGGGCCCTCCTGAGATGGCGCAGTATAAATTTCTTTTCATTCTAAACATGACAACAAGGCCGGCAAAGTCAAAGCGGAACATCACGCAGCAGCTTAGCGCTGCCAAAGAGCAGCACGCTCAGCTAGTTGCTGGAGTCTGAACGGCGGCGCTGCTGAAGAGCCAAGCTGCCGTGGGGCACAAATATTCCTAAGTGGCCTGGTAAAAACGTCAGCTATATATCCCGCGATACGGCGATGGAAGCTGCTCAGCTGAAACATTTAATTAGAAGGCAGGCCACTAGTTTTCTGATGTGCTCAGATCCAACAGCGATCATTTGAATACCATCAGCATTGGCGTCTTTATCCCAACCTGCTCGGAGCAGACGGGATCAGTAATGACATGCAGTATTATTTATTGCATAACAATCATAATCACAGTGTCATCATGGTGCCAGTTTCAACCCATGCAAGAAACTTTGACTGCAAAAGGAAATGATCCTGTTGAGTGTGGATATAAAGACTATTAGCAATGCCGCAATCAGCAGTGAATATTATTATCTTTGTGCAGTAATGTGCATCTTATTTAACACCTAACGCCAGGATTTAAATGACTGATTAGTTTGTTGTGAGCAGTAAGAAGAATAAATTACTTCACATCTGATTCTTGTGTTGAGATGAAACAATCGATGGCTCGAGCTGCACACCTCACAGAAGCTAAACCAACAAAAACTGCAGCAATAGCAAGGAGGAAATAGCAAAATGAATCAGAAAGATGGAAAAAAAAAATCACCAACGCCAGACAGAAAAACGCCAAAATTAGGACGGCACACATTGGTGAGATTATGTTAGAGTGTCAGTTGTGTTCAGAGCAACTCGCCCATTAAATACAGCCAATCTGGTAACTAGGGTGCCAACACAACTGGGTCAAAGACACTTGGTTTAGATTTTTTTTGCTGGAATGCAATACATCCTCATCCGGCGAGCCAATAAAATATGTGCATGTAACACCATCTTCCTACTGCTTACCAAGCGGTCAGCGTCAGGAAACCGATTATGATTGCCACTGTGATAACTTTAAGAGTTGTAAAATCCTTCCTTAATCCTTCCCCCCCGCGCCACGGTGTGACCCCTGACTCAGCACACCTCCCACCGACGCAGCCCCTTCGATCTTATTTTTTGGTCTGGAAAGGCCTGATGTGCTATCAGGATGATTTCTTTTTTTTAACCTTCAAACTTCAAGAAGGTGCTTCTCTAAACTATTAAATACTCACTTAAAAAAAAAAAAAAACGAGCAACAATTAACGTAAAAAAACATCCAAATGCATTATTTAGCAACGGTTTCATACTAAATCCTGATTGGTGTGTGGAAACACACGACATCATCTTTCACCACCTTTCAGCTGTGTCAAACAACTGACAACACAAGAAGCTAAAATACACAAATCTGTCATAAGAAATCTCCCAAACTGTTCCTCATAAAGGATCCCATCAGCACAGTAAGACGCTATATATATTTGAAATGTGACACATTTGAGTGACAGCGGCTTGGAATCATTCTTATGTGGGCACCATTAGGCTGTTCCAGTACGCATCATTCGTTACTGTAACCGGAGACATTTATATCGCATTTTATTTTTAGGCTCGTGCAAATCACTGCTGACATTTTGTGCGGTGGAACATTGCTAAATGTGGAGTTGCTGCTTCTGGCCAAAACCTGGGCTGGTAAACATGGTCAGAATCGGTGTTGGTTTGCAGCCATGTGATTGTGGAGTTAAATAATATGAAGGATTTACATGATATTAATATGAGAATGTTTCTGTCAGATGAATCAAGAAAAATAAGGAACTCTGAAAGAGGCAGATATGTGTATGAAAGATTCAGAAGTTGTTCGATCCGTTGGTTAACCAAATCAGCAAAACCAAAGTGAAAGTCAAGCTCCTGGTATCAGAGCCAATCACTGATCAGCCTGCTCTTCATTAACCCAATCAGCCGCAGCTCCTCACCTTC
>NW_007577773.1:1088708-1100348 GCF_000690725.1 Stegastes partitus | reverse complement strand
TTTGTATCGCTCATAAATAATAGTCAGGAAACAATTTGTCTAAAGGGAGACGCTCTTTCCAGCTGATTTAAAACCGAAACTCTGAACATAATCTGCTCCCGACCAGGTTAGCTCCACAGCATCAGTTTCCATGGAGATCTAGCCAGGTGAAAAGAGAACCACCTTCACGACGCTGAAAACTCACTTTAGGCTCAACAAACCTCGTGAACCTACTAAACTCACTAACCTCTGCAGAAGCTGCCAAAAGGAAAAAACAGCAACAAACAAAACACATGACAAATGGATGAATGTGAAGCTATTATGCAGGGAAGCTTTACAGAGCTGGGTTGTTAATAATTCAGTCTGCAATGAAATGCTTCATTCAACCATGCAGATGAACGAATTTGAGTCCAATTTGACCTCCGTTATTGTTCTCACAGTTCACTTAAAGTGGTTTTGACTTGTCAAGGCAAGTGACAGAAACCAGGCCTACCTCAAGGAGCATTTGTCAAGTGGAGTCACAATCGCAGGGGACATAGTGAAACAGTGTTAATGTGCTGGTGCAATGAAACTGTAAAGCCATATTTTTCAAAAAACACCTTTAATTTCCGTCTGTTTCAAACACTGAAAGGTTATGCAAATGTTTGCACTAACCGAATGCAACTGCCGAATTTATTTGTCATACTTCCGCAGCGCTGCTTTGTTCCCAGTTTCCTCTCTTGTGCTTAAAAAGACAAAGAACAATTAAACGAGCAAAGCTGCAAATTGCATCACAATTTCTACAATGAGCTCCCAAAGAAAGAAAAAAAAAAAACAAAAAAAACCTCTGTGAACTCCTTCAGGGGCGAAGTTATGGTCCATCAGTTTGGCTGTAAAATAAAGTGGCTGCGTTTCAGATGAGCTCAAAAACAAAACAGGACGGTTTCTGTGAGGAATGTGCTGTATGTATATATGCACACACTTGCTGGCAAGGATAGAAACAAAACCGAAACCACTATAGCAGGTCTATGAATAAATTAATGCATCCCATGAAATTGCCATGTGTCTGATCTGCTGCAGTGCTGGGATTTTCCGTCTCAGAAATAGAAATAAATGAATTGAATGTTAAGTATCTCTCCAAAGTGTATATGGAAATATATTTATCCAGATTAGCAGTGGAGAATATACAGCGGGCTGGTTTCTGGGCGCCGTGTGCATGCCTTATTTATGAATATAAACATTGAAGGGATCCTTGAATTGTAAATCGGAAAGAAAAGTTGTTGTTTTTTTTGTTTTTTTTGAAGACGATGTAAAGCAGAGACTTGAAACTGGAGCACACCTCTATGTGAGGAGACGGGTTTGCATTGAAGACGAGCGCGAAGACAGTTTACGGGGTCAGTTCAGCCTGAATAATGTATGTCGTATTAGTGCAATCATATCAGGGGCAGGATTCTCCTTTCAGCCAGCGTCAAGGGCCGAAAAATCAATGCCTGCTTATCGTGTCACGTGACCGGAGCAGCAGTTGTGCTTTTCCTCTCAGACAGTGATACTGATGCCGGCCGGGAGCTCCACGCTGCCGGGTGTCTGGTCAACAAACCCACTTACCTCTGCGGTATGCGAGGCCATTAATGGTTTATGCTTGTGAGCCAAAGGCAACACTGTCATTCCTGCTCATTCTGTTAGCCAGGAAAAAAAAAAAGAAAAAAAAGAGGCACTGCTGTCAGGCAAACATGAATGAATCACATCGAGGGCAACGAGAAAAGGTAATACGCATTTAGTTGACAGTTGAAAGTTGAACCGTGGCCACAGAGTTTACTGGAAATGTGCCTGCTGGGAGTTCACAACTTCACAATTAACTGCTGTCCCGCTGGCGATCCATTCACCAGCCACTCACACAGAAACCAGGGATATTTAGAATAATGAGCATCATCTATGCAAGCTGTCTTCCCTCTGGTTATAACCAGAAAACCCACTCGTGCTTCCTCCCACACAGAGTGTGAACTCAGCGCAGCATCACTCAGTGTTTCAGACCAGAAGAAACGGGGATCGTCGGTGGCGTCTGGAAAACATCTGCGTAACCTCTGTGTTGTTTATCACCTAGTAGCATTGTGCATCTACTCCATAAAATAGTATGTATATCTATGTGGGGTTTTTTTGGATGCACTGCTCTGAGATCAGAGGATGTGTTTTCAAAGCAGGCAGAGATGAAGCGTATTTTCTCCAAGTACGTTCAAAGAAGTTGCCGTTACAGTTGCTGCCAATTAAATTTCATAGAAAAACTGTCAAAAAGAATCATCCTGAACAACACGGACGGCTTGAGGAGAGTGCAGGAATATTGAAATCCCATATTCAGTGTGTGTTTTTTCTTGTGAACTGATGAGACGTACCATTAAACACTGACGATATTATTGTTATCTGAAGACAAATGAAGCAGCCCTTTTGGATTTTACATGAACCGAGCCATTGGTGCTCTATCTGGGGGTATCTATCAAAGCAGTGCTTTTTATTCATTTACACGACCTCTGTCTTCACATTCAACAAGTGCTGGCAACCTGGTCAGCGGGGCTATCGATGCAGAGTGAAGTGTGTTTGATAGGGTCCGCGGGAGTCCTGCCCAGCACCTCCACTAACAGACTCCACTCAGCACCAATCACATGGAGCCGGCGGGGGTCCAACGTCCAGCCGAGGCGAAAATCCGCCGTGACTCCGGCAATCAATGCACACTTAAACGCATTGTGGATGTCGATGGGGTCCAACAATGGTGGTGTGACTATATGACGATACCGGTGACTCAGATGAGCTCCTGCCGGGAAATATCCACTTTGAGGCCAAGTGGCACCATAGGACTGATGACGAGGCTTTAATTAGGGATGTATATCGTCACTTCCGAAGGTATTAAGATCCCGTTCTCTTTCTGTACACTTTGTCTTGTAGAGTTTATTTTAAATGGATAAAGCAGACTTTTTTTTGCCTATTAGTCTACACTCAACATGTCTCAAAGCTGAAAATAATGACTGTCCTACTTCTCATTAATGGAAGTCCTTAGGATTGGTCTAAAGAGAATCCGAGGCACAATATGACAATCCTCTATTAATACATGGATAAACCAATGTTTTTTTGATTTGGTCTGCACCAGGATGTGGAGTGCAATGATAAGAGTTGTTGCATTTAAAATTTATGAAGCAGTCACAAGTCCCCTGATATGTGAATTCTGTCTGGGAGAAGAAAAAAAAACACCCAAGAGTTGACAAAATACAATGGTCAGTCCATGACAGTTCAGACAGAATCCAGGAAATATGTTGCTGCACCGCCTGGGACACAAAACCAAGTTCTGTAAAATATTTTTTAGGTTTCAGTGCGATTCTCCAACTGCTTTAAGACCCTCAAAAAAAATCTGGTCAGGCATTTTAGGGGTTCATCCATCCATCCATCCATTATCTATACACCGCTTAATCCTCATGAGGGTCGCGGGGGGGCTGGAGTCTATCCCAGCCAACTGAGGGTGAAGGCAGGAGACACCCTGGACAGGTCGCCAGTCTATCACAGGGCTACACCTAGAGACAGACAACCAAGCACACTCACATTCACACTTACGGACAATTTAGAATCACCAATTAACCTCAACATGTTTTTGGACTGTGTGGGAGGAAGCCGGAGAACCTGGAGAGAACCCACGCTGCACGGAGAGAACATGGAGACTCCACGCAGAAAGATCTCGGGTGTCCTCACCAGGACATGAACCGGCAATCTTCTTGCTGCGAGGCAACAGTGGTAACCAACTGCGCCACCCTGCAGCCCATTTTAGGGGTTCAGTATCTCCTAAAATAAAACTCACACAGTCATAGAACTTGTTGAGGAGACGGATGGACTTGTTTCAAGCAGATCTAAGTGATTGGATAGTTCCATCAGAGGCCAAATGTGTAATTATTAGCCCCTGAAAATGGAAGTCAAGTGCAAAATTGTTCAATGGGGATAGTTTTACTGGTGGCCCAAGAAAGTTTACATGTACATATAGTGACAATTCACCAACATTTAAGGTCTCTAACATAAGTAGGATTTCATTCATGTGTTAAACTAGATTATGGTAAATCAAAGTTAAGTTTTGACAAGTAAAAATAGTGATGTGGGACCACAACAGACGGTAAGCATAGGGTCTGTATGTTATATGTGCAAAGTTACAAGTTGCTTCCATGTTGAAATTTACCAACACATGAAGCTTACTTTGCCTGACTGAATGTTTCTTTATGTCTAAAATGAACAGCAACAAGAGAAACTGACAATAATCCCAAAGAATCTTCTGTTCAGTAAAACGCATAATGGCCGTAAGTGCTCTAACAAAAGCGACAAGTGAAGCAGTCTATCAATACCGCACTAAAACCATCGACAAAAATTAATACAAGAGTCGTCGTTTCTCAATGGGTTTCGAAGTGGTTTCACGTATTTGCAAAACAAAGCTCACAAAAGCCCTTTCGGTGTCTCTGTTGGTCTTTCTGTATAGTTTTTATTGTCTTCCCCCACCCTCCTTGTTGTAGTTGGAGCCGGGATGGATGACAGAACACGTCCTCCTGGCAGCAAACGCAGATCATCAGATGGAGGCCACTCGAATGACGCAGCGTTTGACTGCAAGTGTTGGCTGAATCACCACCGACAAGAACCGAGCGCAGCAGAACATGTAAGGATAAAGTTTCTAACGGTTTCACAGGTGTTTGTTTTGTTGAGAGGGTGCAAATACAAGTTGCAAGAGTCCTCTCAAATGACAAATAAGTAAACGTCGAATACAATCTAAGATGGAGGGAAAACTCCGCTACTGGGAATGACAGATGGGGATTAACATCTACTGTAATGATGTTACATTAAATATATAAAAAAAGACTATTTGTTACAAGCACCAACTACAAATAATCTTGTGTTGGTGGATGGCACTATGAACAGCAGCCTATAATATTGAAAAGCCCATAATACATCACCATCTGTGGTACTTGTCTGAACTCGTAGTCAAAATTCATATTACCGACAACATAAAGCTTTAAATTGGGAAACACAGTGTGATCATATGTTGACATAAATAACATATTTTATGTCTAACGCTGAAGGAGACATTCAAGTCTTCGGTTCTGTTTGTGCGTACCACTATTATATGTTTAAATTATTGATTTAAAATAAAGATTTTTTAGCCCCAGCGCTCTTTCTTTTTGAAACATTTACAGAAAAACTAGTGAACTGTGTCAAAAGACATGCTGAACATCAATAAATCAACTTGGTTAAAGGGAGGCCTGTTATGTTTTTCCTGCTTTTATGTAATTCATATATTGTTGCAGCGTCTGATCCTCGTGTTAAAAAGTTTTAAACGAAACGTTGTAATTAAACGTTTGAGTCAAAGCTACGAGCTGACGTCAGCTCATCACAGATTTTCTTTATACAGTCATTCCCTCCAGGCACAGAACGCCCACCAAGTCGACTCTTTTTGGCAAATGCATGAACAAATTCTCACAAAACAGGCTGCTTTAGTCGTATTACAGGCATTTAATGTAGTCAAGCGTGGTGTGTTCCCCTAATTACACCTACAACTAGGGGCGTAGGTATACAAAAGGTCATATACTGCTTGTGATTGAAAGATTAAAGCCACCATTATGTCGCACAATAGCCAGGTAATAAGTGTAATATCTATAAAACAGTGACATCCTGCTGTAATCTTTGTTCATATTCTGGATTTGGGCTCAAACATATACGACTGGCTTTGAGAAGTTGTCATTTCCAATCAAGAGCAAGAAAATGTATTTCTTAGTGGTACAGTTTGCTTATGGATTTTCCACAGCAGCATGAGGACGAAGGACGAAAAAAAGGCTTCCATTCGGCCAGCCAATTGGACAAAAGCAAGCTTTGAGGAAGGAATGGAATAATTGACTGGCTTCATGTAGGTCCAGTATAATACACTGCTGTTTTTCTGTGCTGTGAATGATGAAAAGCTCCTCTACATACAGTACATCATGCATCAAAGCTACTACTTGTCCTGCTTTCTCTCAGAATATATAACATATCTGTGCCACAATGTTCAACACTGAATATTGCATCATACATGGATGTTGCCTTAAATTATTTACAATAAAAAGAAAAAAAAAGCACATTTTTGTTTTGTTCTGAACACTGTTCAAATAAATCATATCTGGTCCTCTTCAGAGAAAAGTTAACAACGCCTTATTGCATCATTATCCCCAACTAACCTCATTATGTATTAGCCACATTCCTTCTAAATGTCAGCCTTATTCTCGGCTGTGAATTATGATTTGCACAAGTTTTAAACAAAAAAGGCATTTTTGTACCTTTCTGCTATATCGTACCTCCTATAGTATGTGATTACACCCGAAAATATGTCATTTTTTATGAGCTGTTAAGGAAGAACCACCTATATTTTACATCATGTGACTGTTGAAGGATTTACTGTTCTTTCGTCTTACGGTGAATCTAAAGGTGCACAAGGTTCAGACTAATAATAAATAAAGATGGATGACATGATATGACAGAAGGCTGCACGGCCTCTGGTTGCAAATGGCAGGTGGGAGGAAGTGGTAGTACGCCATCCGTCTTCGTTTCGACTGTTTTAGGTTAATGCTAACATAGACCTGTTCATCAGATTGAAGACCTTACCCCATTGATGATGGTGTGAAATCATCTGGTTTAACCATTACTCATAGGGGAAGTTGTCTTTCTGTTGATTAATTGGCTTTCCAGTGCAGAAACCAGCAACACCCCCTCCCCTATAATCTGCGCTTCCAAACTTTCTGTTTCCTGTGTATTAGTAGATGTAACTCGAGTTTCATTAGCACGTAGGGACAATGGAGGGTTTGTTATGTTAGCCTATATGGTGAATTTTACATTGTTGATGGCGATGTTGGAGAGACGACTGCCAATCAATGAGGACGTCGAAGGCTGAAAACGCCGCTATCAGTTCAACCCTTTATCGGGCAAGGAACCATATGTGGTAACTTCCGCAAGCTTTCAAAATGGCAGGGGGCAGAATCACATGACTTAATCCAGTCAATCAATAAAGGTCAGGCTACATTACAACACAGTCACTATGACCTCCGACCAATCAGGAGTGAGCCAGAGTGATATTTTGAAACAAGTGTCATGAGTTCCTTAAGTCTGACTGGCGATTTGGAAATAAATATTCCTTCATATTTATACGTGTATTTTTTACAATAATTTATCCACATATTATTTGGATTTTTTTTTTTAGCCTAGGTGAGCAGGAAATCGTATATTGTAACTGCTTTGACTTTGATTTGCAGCCGAAATCTGAAACTTTTCAAAAGAGTCAAAAAAGAAAAAATGTCCGCCTTTATCCACCAATAACACTCCAGGGTTGAAGTTACAGTATTTCAATGGGTGCCCTAAAAAAGATGAACCAATCAGCAGGAAGACTCCCTAACATTAATACATTTTTCATGTGGGCTGTTCAGACGTTCCTACCTGGGAGTAGGTTCTTTTTTCTCACTTAAAAACGGCACTGAAAGAGCTTTTAGGTGTAGCTCTTGCAGTAACAACATGCACAGATGCACACGTTCCTGCAGTGGAAAATGGCCCAATCAGAAAAGCCTTATCAGCTAACAATAAATACTGCAATATATGACGCTTATGCATAAGTTCTCTAAGGAAGATGTGTTTACTCTACTCCTATCACAATTCTACAATTTCATTTAAAAGACACTTTTATCCAAAGCGACGTACATCAGTGAATATGAGCTATTCCTGTTGCTTTGTTTTCTTTGTCTTTGTCTGGTGTTTGTGCCCTCTGGTTTATGTGCTGGACCATTGTGCGGGGAGAAGGTCTGAAGATCTCCCACCTGGCAGCCATCATGATTGCCCTGCAGCCCCAGACCTGCTCTCAACCCTCATTTTCCCCACCATCACATCTGATTGGTCCTCAACCTAGATCCCTCCTCCAAGATCCCAGCAATCACCGCACCTGGCTATCAAATCTACAAGCAACGTCACAGTCGGGTCGGCTGGGATTGAATGGGAACAATTCACTGTGGTGTCTCTTGTGTTGTGTCTTTGTGTTTCGGGTATCAAATCCTAACTTCTGTTGGCAGCTGCTAGCTTAGTGTGGAAGTTACTCGTGTCTTGGTGAACACTGTAGCTTCAGTTTTGGTTAATTGGTTAATTGATTTTAGCAACATCCAACAGTTTGCTTTGTATTATCACTTTTTGGGTTTTGTTCCCCAGTGTTCATTACATTACGAAGCAATAAACTGCTACACCTCTACCAATTACATCTGGTTTTTGTTGCATCCACTGACCTAGAGGCTGGATCGTAACACCATGCTGTTGAAATCACTCATCCTCAACGCCGCTGCTTCGTCCAATGATTCATCAGCCTGCGCTCTCTGAACCCATCCGCCCCTAGTCGTTAAATTCACTGCGATTCTCCGTCAGCCAGCTGCAAACTTTGCTCCACCGCCAGCAGCGTCTGGACTCCGGGTGGTCCGGCCCTGATCTCCCACCTTCACCTGGAAACCTGCCCGATGATTTTCACTAAACGCCAAAATACCTTCATCTGCTTGTGTTTCTGCAATACCCTTCTGCTCTCTCCTTTCACATGATCTCTCAACTGTCCAGTTTACTCACTTGCTGCTGTCACTTACATACAGTCATTTATTTGCATAGCAGAGCTTATGAGATTTTAGCAGTTCCCAAATTTACATATTTGTAAAGTAAAACAATTAGTCAGTGCACACTGCTGTTGACAGACACACATTAATTAGGAATAAATTAACTCAAACAGAGCTCTCACAATTTCTGTTAGCAGTGGATCTTATTCATTTACTTGCTCAGTTATTAATTTACTGTTGCATCTACTTCCCACTTGTAAGCGGCAGGTGTGTTGGTAAGACGGGAGGGAAACGAGTTCAGATGAGGCTAAGCAGAAAGTACAGAAAAGTCCAGGTGAGATGAAAGATAAAGAGCCACAGAATTCATTGTCTTAGGAAGGGAAGGAGAGGTTCAGGTCATACTTTTGCACCTCTAAAGTGGATTTCCGTGTTTGTCTGGAGAGACTGCAGTAGCAGTAAAAAAAAAAAGAAGCTTCATTGCTCCGGCTTTGAGTGCTTCTTTAAAGGTCACAATTCACAGAATAGTAATAATGTGTGTTAATGGACATCGGCGTGAGGTGGCGGGCAGGCACAAAATGACGGGAGTAAAGAAACTATCAGGAGTTCACCCACTTCTACATTCAAGATCATTTCAATGCAGGATGAGTCCCACATGTTGGCCATGGCAACCGATGGACACTTTTCCTCATGAAGAGCCTCTCAGCCAACGGCATCATCAAGAATCATTATCACTAAAGTTTGAAAAGTGCTCTGACAAAGATGTCCGCGCTGGTCTGCACGGAAAGAATTAAGAAAAAAACAAAACATCACGGAGCATATTCCTCCATTTGCATTCCTTTCCGTTTCTCGTTGATATGCTAAGAGCGCTGTGTTTATGTTTTCATGTGGCTGACATCCTTTGGGGGTCTCCACAATATCTCCTCTTGCAACAACACTAAAAACAATGAAGTCAAAGCTGCCTGAAATAGAAAACACAGTCGGAAACGGCGGCGCATACAAATGCGTGTCGCTGCTCGCTGCAGCTTTGTGTTTCTTTGTTTATTAATACTCCATGCCAGTGGAGCACATGCAGATTAAAGACCAACTGTAACCTGGGGAAACTGGAAGTAGAGGTGACAAAAACAAAATATACATCTATATATATATATATATATATATCAAGGAATGGCAGCAAGAAGAATGGTGCTGCTGAAAAGTAAAACCAACAACAATTACAACTGAGGGAATGTGACAGTTTAGAGATGTTTGATTACAACAATTGTTTTGGTAAAAGAAAAATGTTAGAAAGGAAGAATCACATGAGGAAATAGGGAGCTTTTCTCACAAGCCACCACAGTCATATTATCTGCTACGCGTTTTATATGCTGAGGCAACTGCTTCCCATCAACAGTGTAAAAACAAAGCTGCCTGGCAAAGGTAGATATTTACCTGACATTGTTTTACTTGTTTCATTCAGTCTGCCCTGGTCACCTGCCTTCACTGCTGTACCTTTTTACACCTGCTGCTAGCATGTGTCTTGGGTTATCCGATCACAAGCAGAAAGCTCTGACGACAGGTGTGACCGCACCTAAGACGCATCGAGGACGTGTGGAAATCCGATCACTCAGACGACACTCTGGGGGGGATCCGTGCAGCAGTGTGCATACGAAAGTGTCCCGGGCCACAATAATTTACGACCTACTCAACTAAAGTCCTCTGCATTAGTGGAAACACACGCCAGCAGCCAAGGAATCTGCACCAGCCATGATGGCCGAGCTCGTATTGTCCTTTTGTGTGTGTCCTTATTGCAAAATGTGGTTCTGGAGACTCCTGCCACACATTTGGTTTTGGGTACTTTGACACATATTTACAGTGCCTATAAAAACTACTACCCCCTTTGGAAGTTTTCTTTAATCCAATAGTGAACCATGGTCACATTAATTTGGAAAAAAGATTCTTTCATGTCAAAGTGAAAACAGATTTCGACAAAGTTATGAGAAATCATGAAAAACATGCAATATACTTTAACACAGGAGTCAATAATTAGTGGAATGAAGATCATCTGAGTGCAGCGAATGTGTCTCAGGTGATTCTCGTAAAAAGACGTCTGCCTCTGGAAGGTCCCGTCACTCCTTGATATAACTGCACTATTAAGACAAAGAGGGAACATTTATTTGGAAAGCCTAAGTGAGGGGATGGATACTAGAAAATTAAAGTTCAATCCATCATTAAGAAATGGATGGAATGTGTCTGGAGTAGGTCATCCCAAAAGTGACAGAAGACAGAATAGAAAGACAAGTGTGGGAGACCACCAAGACACCTATGACTCCTCTGTAGGCGTTGCACTATTCAGCAGCTGAGATGATAGAGTGTGGATACAGCAGCTGTTGCCTGTTCTTTAATATTCACACCTTTATGGGAAAGTGGCAAGAGAATGCCAATGTTGAACAAAGAGAATATTAAATTGGAACTATAGTTTGCAAAGACACAAAGAAGGTGGTTCTTTGGTCTGATGAGACCAAAATTAAGTCTAGACCCAATGTTTGGCAGACACCAAACAATGCACACCATCCCCACTGTAAAGCATGGTGGTGGCAGCATCATGATGGGGGAGATGCTTCTCAGCAGAAGGCCCTGGAAGGCTTGCAAAGGTGGAGGGTAAAATGAAAGCAGTAAAGTATTGAGAAGATTTGTTTTCCAGCAAGACAAACACCCAAAGCACATGGCCAAACATACACGGAAATGTTTCTAGACAAGGTGAATGTTCTTGAGAGGCTGAGTCAGAGCCCAGATGTCAATCAAATGAATAATTTGTGGCTAGACTTGAAAAGGGTTGTTCACTGGCAATCGTTGTGGAAAGACGAACGAGGCAAAATTGCAGTGTCTGGATGTACACAGGTTAGATGCTGTGATTTCAGGCAAAGACGCATCTACTAAGTACCACTTGGAGGAAGTGAATACTTTGGTTTCAGCTAACTACCATGACCTTGGTTGTTAGCTGTTAATGACAGGTGTGAACAGAGTCTGCTTGTTGGCTCGCTGCTTCACCTGATCTTCCTCACTCTCTGCTCACCTGCTACCATCCATCCAT
>NW_007577773.1:1086803-1088348 GCF_000690725.1 Stegastes partitus | reverse complement strand
GCTACCAACTGCACCACCTTGCAGCCCTCACCTGCTACCACTGCACCTATTAGTACACATACTACTGCTCCACCAGTAGTGGTTCTGGCTACACCTGGGCTCTAGTCCACTTAGGCAACGAAAGACTGACTTATTTAGTCTTGCTAATCCAGGTGAGGCTTTCTTTCCATTATTGTGACATAATGACTCCCTGCTTCGTAACCAAGGGAACTGATACCTGCTCCATAGCCTATTTAAGCGATAGAATACTAAAAGACAGTACGATCAAGGGTCTTTTGTCTTGTTCAAAAGCAAGTTCAAGCATTTTTTTTGTTCAAACATTAATGTTTACTCTTTCTTTTAATTTATTTTTTTTTAACCATTTTGCTGTATAACTAAAGACTATCTACAACCAGCCAAGGCTTTATCATTGTTCTTTATCAACCCTGTAGATGAAGGTGCTTGGTTCCGTTAAAAGCTTAGCATTCATAATTTGGCAGAAAAATATGTGCGCTAAAGTCATGTTGAAGTTCTGTATTCATTTTTGTTCAAGCTGTGAGGAGAAAGGGGGGAAGAAAAAAAACAAACCATGACCTTCTCCTGTGCAGAAAGTTAGAATTTATCTCTAACTGCAGATTCTTAATTTCCATTTTCAGTGCTCGATGTCAGGTGTCTGACTGTCAATGCCAATGAGCAGATGACACGTGTGAATCAAATGAAAATGCTTTGAGAGAGAACGTGTGTCAAAAAGGAGCTGATTACATAATAGCATTATGAACTATTGCTGTATGCTGCTGAAGTCATTCCTTGCTGAATTACTTGTTCCGGTCATCTCTTGCTCCGAGGTGTATGGCGGTATGTAAATTGAACAATGCAGACACACGGAAATTACTACATGCTTCTCATCAAGGGCCCTCAACGCGCTGGACTGCAAGTGGTAATACAAAATTAATTAAAGAAAGAACTCGATAAGATGTTCAGTGTTTTGACAAAGTAATCACTTTTCACACACGACTCATGTTAACCTTTGGCATCTTTAGTTTGACGAGGATAGAGTCTTACCTCACTGACAGATACAGGCTTGCTGTTGGTATTACATTATTTGTTATTACCACAGAGAGGCTGGTACCTGTTGAGGGAAAATAATAGACAATACCTTGTTCGTATGGCTCCCGAACACCTTGGGGAACGATGTCTGATGAGGTTGCCCTGCTCTGTTTTCACTGTTTGTGTCTTGGCCCTGTTGCAGCTCAATGCTCGTTTCTCTGCAGGTGCGACGTCCACAGATAGTGATCCCCCAACGGCAGCAGAGGCATCCGTCTTTTGTTGTTCCACGGGCGAAAACGTCAGATATCTACAGATCAAGACAAATAAATGTAACATTTTATTATAGGCTACTTAAAAGTCTGTAAAAAAAAAAAACAACAACAAGCACTTCTTTTCATTCACTTGTTGCCACAGGCTGAGAGGGCTCCTGTTTGTATCGACAACAAGGAAAGTGCTCAACATCTCATTTTCACCAGTTAACAATGAATGCGTTCCAATCATTTCAGTCCTGCTAAGTTA
>NW_007577773.1:1078136-1086229 GCF_000690725.1 Stegastes partitus | reverse complement strand
AAATAATTCAGTAGAACCTTGTTCAAGCCAGTAAGAGAAATTACGTTCGAGACCCAATTACTAAACTAACAGTTTCATTTAACGTGTTACCAAAATCAGGAAAGAGCAAAACACCTCATTTTTTATTAAATAACCATAAATGCATTCCAGTTATTTCAGTCCTGGTAGGTTATCCGTCATCATGATTTTAAATGTACATCTGATATTGTCTGTCCAATGATAATATAGTCACGATATCCTGATTGAATCTTCGTTTATTTACAAAATTAAAGTAAACCAAAAGGTAGTTACACCTTTAACATGTCAGCAACTTTTTGTAAAGCCATCTCCTTCGCCTGTCACTGACATTGGCAACGGCCATTTTCACGATGATAATGAGTCTTTTATAATCTTGTCATATAGTTCCATTTGCACCGTTTGTTTCACTGCTAAGACCATAAATATGTATAATAAAGGCGAGATGTCTCGTCCATGCTGCCGGCCAATGGAATCACACGGACACACTGGCGGCCATCTTATTACAGTGCGCTCGCTCACCCATAACATCGTGGCAGTGGTGCATGTACTTTTTAAATAACCACAACTTACTCAGTTTTCAAACGTCAGAGGTGAAGTTATAACACTGCACTCATGGATAACTATGGTACACTCTCACGGCCAACAACAATTTGTATTTTAATTATTTTGTATTTTATTTGTTTTTTTGCAATTCGAATTGTAGCCACGTTAACAACGTTGGTAAGAAACCAAACCGTTTGTAAATCCGTCAAGATTTCAGTGAGATAAGAGTATTTACGTTTGTGCAGATCGCTCACCTTCCTTCACGCACCAACGGTTACGCCAGAGAGCTTCCCCGTATCAAGATGGCCGAAGGGTGATCCTGTTCAAAACGCCGCCTGAGGACATCTAGCCTTTATTATACATATTTATGGCTGAGACCACCACTTTGGTTTTTGCTTCTTTGTGTCATTGATCGCGCACGTAATGCAAGATTGTACAAACCCAGTTGGAGTTAAAGTGTATGACGCTGGTTTAATAGAGCAGCTTGAGCCTCAAGTGAAAATCAGCAGGAACTGGAACTAACAAGCTTTTCTAATTAAAGACATATTTCACCTGCAGTTTTGATAAAATACCACCCTGGCCAGATTTTCTTTGCGTCTTTAGTTGCAGTTAGGTTCTGCATGTTTACATGATTTATTGATTGTGACCTACGTTTGCCCTCAGGCTTTTGTTGTTCCTACTAGACTACCTGCTAACCTGCCATCTTGGTGTAAGCTTCTGTTTGCATTTTTCAATAAATCACCATAAACTGTTGCTGGTCTCATTCTGCATTTGGGTCCCCGCTGTCCAGACACACCGCTGTTACACTTACCAAAGGACGTGGGGTCTCTTTTTTTGAGCGGGAAAGGTCAAATGGTGTTTGTCCATATTTTCTAAAGGACCACGCTGAGGTAGTGCATTGACAAATGGAAGCAAAGAAGCACTGCTCACAATTCTGTTTCGTCTAATGTAATATTTATGATACTGTATTCTTTTTTAGAAAAGGAAAATAGGGGGGGAGAAAGCAATGGGAAATTTATTTGAATACCCTGAGCAGCGGAAGGATCGCAGCATATTGACCACTTCAGCAGCAGAAATAGTTTTTCTATCTGCCTTCCATCCACCTGTTCTTCGGCACATTTTCATTTTGCACACAAAAATTGAAAACAAAGCAGGTGTAATGGCGTCTGACAGCAGAATTAGCACCACCAACTGTTAATCACAGCGCACCCAACTCCCAATATTTGTATGTCGATAGTGGGTGGAAATTAGCATTTTCTTTTGCTGATTTAGAAAAAAATTCTGCTAAAATTTACATAAATTCTGGGTGAAACACCAACTAGACAAAGCAAAAAGAGACATAGATCAAACAATGCATGATGACTTTACCAAAGCTCTCAGCTCTCAACACAAAAGAGCAACAATAAGAAGGTTTAATAGCTCCAAGCAGCTTCAGTCCACTGGCCAGTAATTACAGCAAGTGTAATACTTAGAAGGCTATTTTTCTTTACAGAAATAATCTTCACAAAGAAGCATTAAAAATCTCCCACACTTTTCTTTTTTTTTTTTTCCTTCTTAAATGAGTCATTCAGTTATGGGTGCTTTTGTGTGACAACATCAGCTTCTTTTTCTTGAAATGCATCCTTCTTCTTGGAGGAATAATACAGGCATGAAGTTAAGTGTCTTCTCTTCAATTAGTGTTTCAAGTTCAAGGCGAAAAACTTTGCCGTCATGCCGCATTCACATGTCTGGGAAGTAATGGCGGATGACTCATGCACCATTACTTTCCAGACATGTGGAGCACCCATCAGAACAATCCGGCTCTTAGCTCTTATTTAGAGGCACTTTTTTTTGCATTTCACCACCGACCGCGACAGGACTTATTTACATCTGCAGTCTTTGCACATAACCTGCTAAAGAGGAAAATTGGGCGACAACATTTTGCCCCCCTTAACAGCAATTTGCCGGTTTATCAAACGCCTCTCACAAAGCTCATAAATGTAAATGTAAGTGCAAAACATGCACAGCTGAAGGAAGTCCCAGGGTAAAAAACAATTTTAAAAAAATCAAACGCGCCCCGTCTCAGATTAATCTGAAGCAGTCTGGGTCGCGTCGCTTGTCATGTTCCGGCAACCGCAGGTTCACTTTGCAAGACAAGAGATGCAAAATGGCACGACGGCAAATTAACAAAGGCAAACAAAACAAAGCTTGGATTTGAAAATGGTGCATTTACTGTGAAGATGTGGACTGAGAGCTCTGGGGAAGCTCAAGTCAACGTGTTTATTGACCTTGTAAAGATGTCAAAACACCACTAAACTATGAAACAACCCAAGAATGCAAAAGAACAACATTTCAGCTCTCAGACTTCTGACAAGTCTTCAGTGTCTAATTCTGACCATCACAGATATTCCCAAGTAGCCTTTTTTTTCCCTACATGGATCCGACACTGATTCTTTTATTTCCACCGATTGCTGAACATTCTTAGTATCGAATGATTCAAATGAGCTGCGTTTAAACACAATCCTCAGCAAGCAGTCATCCGTGTGAGACTTGACAGTTGCCTCGTGGGAGCTAGTGTACAAAATCTGACGGGTTTATCCACACGTGGGCACATGTGGAGCCTGAAAAACACTGCACAGCATTTTCTTAGCGCATCCCACTTCTAAACAATATTCCAGAGGTCGAAGCTTTGTTATTTTTTTTTTTAAATGACTACCTCAGATATAAATACTAGACTCCTTTTTTAAAAGAAAAAGTGCACAAAAGAGAAGAGCGGCATTGTGGCCGAGCTTTGAACCCGCGTAAACAAGCAGCCTCCCCTATTTTTCTTGACAAAAGCTGTGGTGCTGACATGCAGTAGGGGGTCGAGGTGTGGGCATGGCATGGGGGGAACAGTGTGGTTCCTGTCTGCAGACGCCCCGCCGACCCGTTTGTTGATTGCAGACAGAGGTTGTGTATAAATGTTTAGCCGGGCTTAAGTTGGCAAATGTATTAGACGCAGACAGCAAAGGGAGGATGCTGTGGAAAATAATGCTGTAAAAAGTTCCTATTCCCTAGTTGATGTCAAACAAAGTGCAATAAACAAGTGAAAAACTTAACTAAATCAACCCTTTGCCTACAGCTGGAGCATTTACACCTTTTAAACCATCATTTTTAACTCTGTAGTTGACACTTGGCATTCTGTAGAGACGTTAAACTCATATTTTCAACGTGCAATATGAGCAAGGCGTAAAATTAAGAAAACGTTGCACATTTAAAAACAGAGCAGGAGGCTGCAAACCAAAGCAGGGCCTGGTGTGGAAGTGTACGTCCAGTGTTAACCATAAAGTGAAACTAGAGATTTTAGCATCACTCGCTGTGATGATGCACAAAACCTAAGATGGCTAAATTCCCACTTGTGGATCCATAACTCCACAAGCTATAAAATCTAAAAAAGAAAAAGGAGCCTGCAATAAATCAGATGAAATAAAAGAAATGGTAAAAGCATAAAATTATGATGGAAAGGTTTATATAATTGTCCTTGTACACATTTTTAAAATGTCAAATCAGATAAAACAGCTTTAACAGATCAAAAATATTGGAATATAATAGATAATATACTATAATTTCCTGACTATTGAGCACCTGAATATAAGCCGCACCCACTAACTTTAAAAAGAAAACAAGTTTTATACATATACAGGTCATACTTGTCTATGAGCCGCAGGTGTTCACGTTGTAACATGAGATATTAACACAGAAAGATTTGATCAAACTTTTAATGAAATACGTACCAGTAACATACACAAATCCATCCATCCATTATCTATACACCGCTTAATCCTCATTAGGGTCATGGGGGGCTGGAGTCTATCCCAGCTGACTCAGGGCGAAGGCAGGAGACACCCTGGACAGGTCACCAGTCTATCACAGGGCCACACTTAGAGACAGACAACCAAGCACACTCACATTCACACCTACGGACAATTTAGAATCACCAATCAACCTCAACATGTTTTTGGACTGTGTGGGAGGAAGTTGGAGAACCTGGAGAGAACCCACGCTGCCCGGGGAGAACATGGAGACTCCACGCAGAAAGATTCCGGTGCCCCCACCGGGACGCGAACCGGCAACCTTCTTGCTGCAACAGTGCTACCAACTGCGCCACCCTGCAGCCCACATACAACAATATGTACCGTAAATGTTTTTTTCCGTACAGTGCCTGTAACACAGCTGGTTAAAAAATAAAAAATACAGTAGCCTATCAGGAAAAGTCATTGATCGCTATCTTCATCTTCCTCCTGCACTAAAACCACTAAAGTCTTCAGTGTCGGAACTGAACAGCCTCAGAATTACTTGGTCACACACTTCCTCAGTCTCTCTTTCGTTGGCGCTCTCAGTGTCACTTTTGTCTCAAGTCAAATTCGTAAAAATCGTAAAAATCCATAAATTAGCCGCATCATTGTTTAAGCCGAAGTGTTCAAAGTGTGTGAAGAAGTAGCGGCTTATTGTCCGGAACTTACAGTAAGAGTCTCATGTCTTGAGAACCTGCATTGTCACTTCTGTCAATAATATTTTCTTCATTCTTCCAGTAAACCTGATGCATGTAGACACTTGTGATAAGGCACAATGCAGATAGTTGACCTCTATTCAGTACAGTAACTACAGTAAGAGCAGGAGACCAGCTTGTTGAGGAAAATACTATTAAATGTTTGCTGCTGCTCTCTTTGTTGCTGCTTCCCATCGATGTGTTCATGACTCTGCAACCTAGCAACCACATCTGCAGCTTATGCCTTTACATCATGAATTGGACACCCACTAAAAGCAGACTGAACTGAGCAAACACGAGGAGCAGCCTTAAGTTGGGCTCCACTCGCATGTATGTGCAGCCTGTCGCTTTTATTCAAATCTGAGACCTTGATGTCTTCGTGCCATTTGCAAAAAAAATAAAAAACACAAGTCAGAAAATAAATGGATGGCTATTGAGCTGAATCTCCAGCCAGAGCAGCCTCTCTGTTCGACTGTGTTTGCTCTACAGCTGAACACACTCAGGCCATTTGCCACAGGAGAGCCATACAAATGAACATTGATGACTGTCCGCTAGACTGATGAGAAGTCGCCTCTTTTCTCTTTGTCTTTGCCCATTTCTCTCCGTCTCAGCTCTTTCCAACACACACACGGACGAGATTCTATTAAGATTAACCTGTATGAAATTGTACAAATTGAAAAAGCGAAACTTCATCTCCAGCTCAGAATAAAGTACACTAAGCTACAGGTTCTCGTTTTGTTTTTTTTATCAGTCCTCTGAAAAGGAAGTCCTTGATTCTTTATCTTTGACAGAATGTCGGGAATCTTCGGAATATAGACCCGTAGATGCAGGTGTCACTGATGAATTGACTTTTAGTCTTCATTTACAAAGTTATACTGCCTTTAATTAGTAACAACTGATCGGACAAATACACTGACAGCACCGCAAACCTTACTGAAACTCCAGGAACTGCTGCACCGATCATCCACAATATTAAAACCAATGAACGACAGCGATCATCTTGTTACAATGCAAAGTGAAACTTCATCTCCAATTCAGAATAAAGTATGCTAAGCTACAGGTTCTCGTTTTTTATCAGTTTGCTGAAAAGGAAGTCCTTGATTCTTTATCTTTGACAGAATGTTGGGAATGTTCGGAATATAGAGCTGTAAATGCAGGTGTCACTGATGAATAGATTTTATAGTCTTTTGTGACCTTTTTGCTTTTCATTTAACAAGTGACACGTACAGCTGCCTTTTATTCGTAACAACTGATCAGATAAATACACTGACAGCACCGCAAACCTTATTGAAACTCCAGGAACTGCTGCACCGATCAGCCACCATGTTAAAACCAATGAACGACATCTTGTTACACTGCAATGTTCTGCAGGGAAACTTTGGGTTCTCATGATGGATGCACGATAATTATTGGCCAAATGAATTATCGGCCAATATTGGGCGAAATTACATAAGTTTTTATTGGTCCGATAAATTGATTTAATCCGATAAATTGAACCAATAATGTAATAGGTTTTTAAAAATTGCTTGTTGGAGTGTTGCACCTTAAATCATGTCGCGTCGCACTCCCGACGTCATCTGCTGCGCGCGAAGCTTGCAAACCTGACTGGCCCGAGTGGATACAGGAGCTACAGCATCACTGTTTGTAATACGTGTTCAGCAAGGATTCGAGAGGAGGGGAGAACACGACAAGTTTTAACACAACAAATCTTATAGCTCATTTGAAAAGTCTTCATCGCGGCGAAGCTATTTTAAAAGACGACGAAGCAGCCGCAGCAGCTACTGTCACCAAGGCCAGAGCAACATAAAGCGTGGTTGTCCTGATTCAGCAGGCATTTGACAACTGTGAAACATTTCTCAGAGACAGCGAAACGGCAAAAGCCATAAACGACAGAACAACTGAATTCTGAACCAGCCTTCTTCAGTCGTACAGGATCCGGGTTTTCACAAGCTAATTGCCATGGAGCCGCGTTGCACCACCCCAAGCTTCTTCTCAGATGTGTCCCTCCCTGCTTTGTACGATTTGGCCGCCAGACATGTTCATAATATGATTGACAAGAACGGACTGAACATAAGTTTCACCACAGATATCTGGACATCCAACGTGAGTCCGGTCAGTAGCATCCTTAGCCTAATGGCTCAGTGGTTAGATGAAGATTTTCAACTGCAAAAAACCCTTACTGCATGCACAGGAGTGCTCTGGATCGCATACAGCGACAATGATGTGTCAAGCTTTTGAAACCATGCTCAGAAAGTGGAGTTTAACAAAAGACAAAGTGCATGTTGTGCTAAGGGAGAATGCATGCAATATGACCAAGGCTATGGAGGAATGTGGGCTTGCAAACTTAGGCTGTACGGCACACACTTTACAGCTCGCCGTAAATTAACCTGTGCTGAGCCAGAGAAGAATCACAGGCTGTGTCTCCATTAGCAGGAAAATGGTTGGAAACTTTAAGCAACTTGCCACCTCTTGTCTGAAAGAGTTACAGACACAACTAGGCTTCAACAAGACGTGCCCACCAGATGGAACAGCACCGACTACATGCTGAGAAGTTTGTCGGAGCAGAGGCGAGCCCTTGATCTTATGCAGTAGATTTTGAGTTACCTGCTTTTCTCAGCGCATATCAATGGACTTTGAAAATTTGCTCACTATTCTAGATCCATGTGAAGAGCTGACAAAAGACATCAGCTCAGCTACAGCCACAGCAGCTGATGTCATCCCCTCGACTGAAGCCCTAAAACGTCTGTTAAACAAGACTGTTGTAACAGATCATGGAATCAAAACTTCAAAGGGCATCCTACTGCAAGCCATAGAACAGTGACTCAGTCACATTTGTATAGTCCCTGTTCTATCTTGCTACAATCTTGAACCCCAGATACAAGGACTGCTATTTTAACCAAGCAACAAAAAGGGAAGCAACAGAAATTCTGCATGCCAAGGTGAGCAGTGCATCAGCAGAAAATGTGGATGAGTCAAAATTGAAAAAGTCCAAGTCCAAGGAAGATGACGACAACAACGCTTCCTT
>NW_007577773.1:1020432-1077241 GCF_000690725.1 Stegastes partitus | reverse complement strand
CAGTCATAATTCTGTAAATGCCTTGTGTTGTGCGATACACTTTATTATGGTTGAGGATTCACTTTATTTTTTCTATTCTTGTGAGTTGAGGTTGACATATGTCAATGCATTTAATCTATTTCATTTGAATAAATATTTGACTTAAAACCTATACCTACCTCATCCTCATGCACTAAGGATCGTATTTCTTTGTTATGCATAAAGTGCTAGAAGATAAATGTTGCTATTTGCAGATGAACCCGTCATAATTCTGTGAAGCCCTTTTCATGAGGGATGCTTTAGCTGTGATTTGATACATCAGTACATTTGATATACTGAATATGTTTTCATTTAGAGCAACTGACCACAGGCATAAGGTGGAGGAGGACATTTTATTTCAAAGAAATGTTATTTTGATTTGTTTTGTTTAGGAAAATGCACTGTGTTATTTTTTTTTCAGCTGTTTGGGATATTTTCACAAAAAATAAATGAACATTTGAAGAGCCTGTACTGTTGTTGCTGTTATAGTCCAGCCAGAGCTTCTAAAGTATTAGTTTGTTTACATCACTGCATCTTAAATGTTTTTATTCTCCTGGGTGCACAAACTGCAGATTATTTTAAGATTATATTAAATATAAAAATTTGAACTTATCGGTTATCGGTATCGGCCATTAGAAGCAGTTAATTATCGGTTATCGGTATCGCTTAAAATGTTCCATATCGTGCATCCCTAGTTCTCATGATGCTACGTTGACATGCTACCACCACTAAACACTGCTCCACACTCCCACATGGTACCGGCGCCTCCTGACAGCAGCGGCCTTCCCCAGCAGGACGATGACCCCCTGCTTAGTAGCGTAACGAACCGCGATGCTGCTTGGCAATCTGCGGGGGTTCCCACCCACGGTTCAGCACACATGTGAACCACGGATTAATTGCAAAGTTTTAACCATCATGGTGCGAAACACAGTTTTAGCGCCACTGTGGCTCTTTAGAGTAAGTGGACGGGCACTGGGGAGAGCGCCGTTCTTCTTCAACGTCCTATCTTGCGATTTTAAAGAAAGAAAGCGATCCAGATCTGCACCAAAGTTTATGTGGCCACGCTCCGCCTTCTCGTCTGCTCTATGCAAGCTTCTGACAGCTGTAGTCATTAACATAACACCTCCAACTTCCTCTTGTAGAACAGAGTTAACTAAGCTGTAAACGCAGCTTCAAACATTTCAAAACAATCTCGTCAACACCAGAAATATTCCACTCATGTGTAAGAAAGAAAAGGGCAGAATACAAGTATTTACAAGAGCTTGTGACATCCAATCTCAGTCCAGTATCAGGAATCAGAGCACTGAATGATTCTCTCTAAGCACAGAAGACAGATTTATACTGGTCCACGTCGGTCCCGAGGAACCCAAGCTTGTTGTAAAAGGGAGCTTTTTAAACTTGATGTGGGGGAAAAAAGAGAAAACATACACTGCAGCAGACAAACACTGAAAACATGCCTCTGCCTCAGCAAGAAATAACACCCCAACACTCAACAGAGAGTTGCAGTGACTGAGTTTTCTGATCCGTTCTATGTCTACCTCTACAACACCGCTACTCGAGAATGGCTCGAAGAAAACGACCAAGAGCTCAAGGCGCTGACCCAGCCTCCGAAGCGTTTGTGCAATCCTGCCTACAGATGAAGAAACGAACGGCATTGAAGTGAGGAATAACTCCCTAAACCTCAATGCAGAATTGCCGAATGGTAGATGTCGAAAGGATCACAAAACTTCCAAAACACTGGAATCGCTCGAGGAACATGACAAAAAGCTCAAGGCATTGGTCCAGCCTCCAAACTTCCAAGATCTCAATTCAAAGCCTTCCTAAGATGCACTAGAACGTGTCGTGTCCATGCAGCGATGGATCAGAGCTGTTCTGGTGGCTCAGTGCTACTAGACAACATCCAGCAGGTGGTTTTAATGTTGTGTCTGATTGCCGTATACGTGACACTTGTCAGTTTCTACAGTGAAAGCTGCAGTCACCACTAAAACGAGCCGCTGCCTCTTGAACATTTTATCCGCTGATTCTTTTGCTGATGGTAAAAGAATGAGGGGGAAATAACAGATTGTCCGGGTTTGGCAAATTCTGCGAACTTGAGTCAATCACCGCTGTGACAAATAATTTGTCATATTCACTCTTATGTGCAGCGAAATGCAGTCTAGCGTGAGGCTTTCATTACAGAGAACAACACAGCAACAGACTGAGATGGATAATACAGTGGGACGAAGTAAAAAAAAAGAAGTGTCAGATTTCTATCAGCTTTATTCGCGAGTACCAGTCCATTAAAATATGTCTCAAACCTTTTCACCTCCTCTGCACGGTAGCTTTAGTATTACGACTATAGTGGTCAGCACAGTATCAATTTATTTATTATGTCTCAGATACAGTATTTCTAACAGCAAAACGAAGTAGTGTCAGTGATTCTCTCAAGGGCAGAAAAGTATTGTTAAATACTGCCAGCAGTCTTTGACCTGACAAGCTTTTCCATCCCACAGTCTGGGGTCCTACCTGTTTGCTTTTGTGTTTGACTCTTATATTTCCTCTCCACTCCTCAGACTCTGATGCACATTTTTCATTTTCAACAGTCAGTTCTGGTCCGTGCTCTCCGACTCCCGGAGAATGTGTTTTATGCAAGGTGCAGACTTTCGGAATCAAAGATATTTTTCATCTGCGCTACACATCACACTCCTCTGCCGCACTAAAAATAAATGTTACCGTTATAAATCTGCACAGATTAGCCTGTGTAAAATTAATCCATTTTTTTTATATGGCAGGATGGCTCTAGCCAGGGCAACATTTTCACCTGAGTTCACCTTCAGATGTATGTGTTTTGTTTGTAAAGGTATTTATTAGAGTAAATGATAAGTCCTGAACAATAGCTTCCATCTATTCCTAAATACACATTTCATCTATCCCATCCTCTTCTGTTCTTTCAGTCCAGACTCACCCTCAGCATTATTATTCGTGCAGTGAATGAGATTCTTCTTCGGCCTCACTCTTTTAACTGGTAAAATACAATCTGTGTAAACACATTACTGCCATCATATGTTAAACTAGATTAAAATGTTTAACCTACATTAATGCTACTTTCCCATTTCTGCTCCAGTTTAGCAGCATTGTTAGAATACTCATCCTGTGATGTGACATTCAAATGCTAGAATAGATTGGAACTGACTGGCAAGACACCAAGCATCCATTAGAGACATTCTCCGAAAAAAAACAACAACAGCAACGTATAACCACCAGAGGAAAGACAATGCGATCCATCTCCCCTTGTTCAGACTTAAGGAAGCAACCAACCAACCAATCCAACAAAAACAAGAAGAAAAATGCAGCCCTGAAAACAGTCTTTAGATCACAGCTTTCACAGTCAGAAGGATCTTTTCACACAAGATATCAAGTGCATGATGGCTGGTTTGTTGCTATGAAAACCAAGTGCCTGATGAGATGAATGCGAGCCAAAGAAAGCCCCTCGGGAAAATACTGGTATCCCACATATTTATGTTCACTATGTAAGCCTACACAAATGCTATCATGTTTTAAAAGATTACACCATTCAAGACTTGGCATCCAGATCCACACTTTATGGTGAACAAAAGGCAATGATACGAAAAAGCCTTCATGGCGTCTTTTCCTGCAACATAATTACATCGCATTTGCTGCTGTCTAACCAGTAACTTTTTCAATTTTTTTTTTCATTGCGCTCAAGATCTGCGCTGTTTGCCTTGCCCTTATTTAACCTAAAGATGGCCATGAAAGACGCTGCATTTGTCTCCGTGTTGATCACCCCAGACAGATATGAATTGCGCCTGTGGTCTGCCAGATCATAAGAGGAACATGGCCATCTGCTGACACTAGCTCCTTCATTATGGAGCCGTTGAAGCAACCTTGCAGTTCCTTAAAGCGGGCATATAAAACATTTACCGTGCAGTCATTTCTCTCTATATTCACTCTGAGGCATCTACCGCATTATGAGACATACTGTAACCCTGCTTGCTTTAGTTGAGAAGGACGTTTCATTGACTCGTATCAAGAACTCCTTGAACACACAAGGTGTGAAGGAAGAGGAACAAGGTGTCGACAATCTTCTCTCAAATCAGATGTTCTGGTTCGATTTGTGTTCTGACAAATCCAAATAGCCAAGTTTGGACCAAGTGGAAACGCAAGCCCAGACCAGTAAGATGTTTTGTCAGCTTTCAGTTTGGATAGATTTCTGTTCCCACTTGCCCTGAAGCCTCAGATGGTTGGTATCTGGGAATCCTGAATGAGGCATTTGTCCATCACTGTCTGTCACAAACTAACTCCCACCTAAAACATGCCTGCATCTGCCAGTACTTCTTCATAGCACTCTGCCTGTTCTGACCAACTGTGATTCTGCCACAAATGCGTAGCCTGAAGCCTGGCTAAATGGATTCTTTCGTGATTGGGATCTCACGAATCTTGCAAGAATCCAGCTGCCTCATGAGGTAAAACCCCTCAAGCAACCCTCTAAAGGACAAGTATATATAGCTAATGAATGGATAGTTCCTTAGCCATTCATTTTGATTTCATCATGTCCTTCCGTTGGGATGAGGTCCCAGGTCTTTCCTTCACATCCCACATGATGTGTCAGGTTTCTGCAGGTTTCCGTTGCCTCTCTTTATCATATATTTTTGCATGGTGGCAGATCAAGGCATGTCACACACATGCAGCCAAGAGCCTTAGTGACGCCTCTTTGCACACATTAGCGTTGATATCTGGGGAGCCTGGCAGGCAAACATAACACTGAGTTTGACCCTGTGACACATGTGGCTGGCACGATTTCCAATGTTTTCAGGTCATGTTTGCTAATGTTGCCGAGCAAGCCTTCAAGTTTTGTGTCCAGATTAACCAAGCGTGCAAGCAGTTGTCTGGGCTAAGCCAAGACAGCAAGACTTCCTGTGTTTGGTAGACATTCTCAGCTTTCTTTATGGTCTGCTGCCCAGCAAAGGGTCTTAAACACCAGTTTATCCACTTGGCCGTATTGGTAAAGGTGTGTTATGGGTCCTTCAAGTTCAAGAAAGAAAGTGGTAACCTGTATATCGGCTGATCTACCCTCTTAAGTGCCCACAATTTCTCAACATGTCTATATGATGTTTTTGTAAGCTGGAAGACATACCATGAATGAAATAAGATGTCGACACCATGGCTGCGCACTTTAAAACCGATGTGTACCAATGATGATCTCAAAAACATGGGATCCAGTGGTTTAATATGTAACAAACCCAAAAGAAGAATCGTGGGTGGGGCTTTCCATATTATAATTCTTCCTCAGAATCTAATTTAGGCTTGAGCATGTTGAACTGCATCAATTCGGTCAAGCGGGTGACTCAGGTGGTAGAGCTAGTTGGTCAATGATCGGAAGGTCGGCGGTTCGATTCCAAAGGACATTTCCTGAAAGATTGTTATTGTATACATGTTTATTTTTGACCCAGGAGAGTTTAGCATATTTCCAGAAGACCTGTAATAAATCTAAGAAAGTACCAAAAAGCACGACTGTTTTTATGACAAAGATGTATGGGTTTCAGTGCTTCCAGCATGGAGAGTTATTGAAGTCATTGGAAACTCAAGACTGCCATGATTTACAGTCCTAATAAGTGTATGTAAACTTTGGTTCACAACTGTATGTCTGAACTACCCAATAGTACAAGTTGCCACTGTGTAGTGTAAAGTAGTTTGAGTGTTTGAGTCATAGGTTAACCAGTGAGTCTGATCTACCATGAGTGTAGAGAGAGGCAGGATAGATCAAGACCTAGAGCTAGAACAAGGAACAGTGTATATTTAGATCCAAGCCATTCTAACGGAGGAGAGAATTATTCTAATGGGGGGAAAAACACAACTAAATATGTAACTTGACAAACAAAGGTGAGGTGTTAGAGGTTAAATCAACGTCCAGAGAAGACTTTAGGAGTTCAGGTCCAGTGGAAACCACCATGTTTCAGTGGTGTAAAGATAAGTTGTAAAGCTCTGCTGGCTAAGCAGCATGAATAAGTGACAATACAGTGGCCATGGACTGATTCTGACTAAAGGCAGGATTTGCTGCCTAGCCTTTCTCTCTCTTCTCCTCTACTTTTCCTGTCTCTTTTAAACGACTCTGCAATAAAGGCTCAAATGCCTAAATAAGAGAAGAAATGACAGTAGTCAAGGATCCCAGAAAGAATTTGGCCTTGAACTAGGGCTTTCCTGTTCTTTATCAGCGTGCTAAATCCTACGCCACAGCTCGCTGTTCTCCATAAAACCATCTCCAATTAAAGTTCATTAGGAGAGGTTTGAGTCACGTTCTTAAAGTGTTTCTACTCAGCATCCAGTGCAGGTGTTTTGCAGTATTTTTTTACCAGCTAGATTAACAGATGAATTTTTGATTTTTTGACAAAGGCCTAATTATTTTTCCCTTCAATGTTAAGTTAAGTAGTGTACTGTGTGGAAAATTCACAAAATGGACTATAGATGCAACTTATTTTATATATATACGTATTAACTCCAATGTAAAATGTGTCTTTTATATCCTCCACAGGAAGTTCTTGTTACCTTCCATGTAAAGGCAGGCCAGGTCAAAGAACCCCTCATTGGGATTTTGTTAACCACCTGCACATATATAGCATATATGGCAGTTGCAGTGGCTGTTCTGCAGGCAAAAAGAGCAAAAGAAATAATAGTTGCATGCGTATATGACCATTTGTCCGATTCTCCCCCAAGGACACAGGCAATCAGTGACAGTGAGCATCAGCGTCCCCGATAACCTTTGGCAACAGGCTTAGTGTCGGTAACCAGTTAGCACAGTGTGTTCATCTACATGACTCGCGATTCTTAGCTCATGACATCCTCCTGTTCCCCAAGGTGGACAACTTCTCCTGGTACATCCGTCAATTTGGCCTCTTGAGATCTGACTTAGTGGTCTGGACAGAGCCCGCTGGCACAGGCTATTAAGGGTTGGTTGGTTCACTGTCTCATTTCCCCTCAGTCACAGCTGCAACGGAACATACAGTTTAAATCAGTTTGGTGCTGATTTTCACCTGCTTCCAAGACTTCAAGAAGAAATTCACAGGCCCTTTTTTCCTCTGGATGAGCTTGGGACTTACACCAGAGCACAAAGACTCAATTAGATACACAACATGCATGTACATGTGATGAGATATCAGAGTGAAAAACATCTTCCATCATACACCAGCGTGTGATCATGCACTGAAATTATTTTTTTGGCTCTCAGTGCTGCTTATTGATAAAATGTGAGTGGAGAGGATGAGTGCTGCCGTATTATGGTAATGTGACCTTATCTGCTTGATTGACCTCTGCTTATAATTTTGAATAATTGATACGCATGTTTACAATTTGTCAGATCTACCGTGCTTCATTTAATCTGGTCATGGAACATGTTAGGCCTGAAGCTACAGCTTGTGCGTCTGAAACTGATTATTAAAGAAACGAGACGTGTTGTCAGGATTAGCAGTTCAATTCCAGAATTTGATCTTAACCTAGATTTTTCATGTACTATGCTTTCCTCTTTCCACCATTCATCCCTTTATGTTTGCGATGCAGAAGAAAAACTGGAGAGACACTCAAGGGTTAAACTGGAATCTGAAAACGGCTGGAAATCTGTGCATGTAACATCCACACGAATGTCAGGACCCGAGTTAGACAGCGTGCAGACGTCTGTTTGAAACTTTTTGATATGCTCATCCGTCTCCCGTGCTGCTGTCTGCTGAGAAAGAAGTGCCAATACTTCCTTTGTCTTCAGCAGCGAAGGTTTTCCAGCAGAACGTTGTACTGTGGCCTGATGATCAATACTGTTCACTTTGCCTGTCAGTGATTTTAATGCTGTGGCTGATTGGTGTATAACAACGTTGTGCTCTGAATGTGTGCAAGCTGATGACAGAAGAAGCCTTTCTCGTATCGGTATCAAACACAGGAGTTGCGTTGTTAGGCTGCGAGTGGAGAGCGTTTTATTATGAATGAATTAATATGGGTTGACCGGCGATTACAGTGAAAGGGATTTAATTTACATTCCGTGGCGTTAAAATATGCAGAGATAATGGTTAAAGCAACAAAATGATCAGACTACTTTGCATTACTTAACCGTGGTGTAATTTGCAGTTTATGTAATAAAATGTGCTGCTTTTGTCCTTCTTTATGAATAAACAATAAGTGCAGACATCAGCTTCAATATCCTTGAGGATTGCTTCAAATTAGTGATTTAGTTCTACACGATACAGAGTTTCCTCTTCTTCTTCTTCTGTGCTGTTTAGTTTGACCGGTCGAAGAACTTTCATGACTTTAAACTCACCCTGCGAGACTCAAGAAGCTAATATCCAAAAATAACGGCATGGAAATGTGTGGACAGCAGCGTTCCCACTGTTACAGCTGTGGATCCCTTTAATTTCAGCTTTCTAATAAGGCCGGCGTTAGACTTTGGAAACCAGACAAACGTAATTATCATGTCGGATAGAAAACCAGCAGGATTCAGTGTCTCGCGAGCTGTAATTGAAAACCGGTGATATGCAGATTTAATGTGGTGGCATGCCAAACAGAGCCACAGCCGGCTCATCGCATAATCTTAAAAAAAAAAAATATGACGAAGGCCAGGTATCTGAGATATTTAAAGAGCTGGAGATCCTCAACAGATCAAATCCTACGACATGTAGTTGAGACACTTGAAACTATTTAAAGCAATTCATTATTTCTGAAATCAGTCAGTTTGAAGTTTGAGTGTCCAGCAAGGTGTCTGTAAGTTCAGCATTTTGGGAAATATGCTTATTTGAGAAGGTCAACAACACCAGCACCTCTAAATCTCACTAATTAACACATATCTCTTATTTAATCTGTAACTGAAATGTAAGAATTTCTATGGAGCTACAAGCTCCAACGACTTCTCGATGTCAGCAGTCGGCTGCGGTGTTTTCCTGCAGCTTTGTTGTCACCCAGGTTTCCAGGCAACCAGTGAAAGCTCCTGTGAGAAACAGAAACACGTCTTTCTAAGCTTCGATTAGTCCGAACAATCCCCAGACCTTTTCAATTTTCCAATACGAGTTGCTGCTGAGTGTTCATCATTTGAGTAGTTCTGAAACGTGAATCAAGTATTTAGTCGTCTGGCAAAAAATGAATGAACAAACAAAAAAGATTATTGTCTATATTATTAGACCTGCATCCCTGATTTAGTGAGTTAAGTACCATTGTAAATTGTATATGTTCGGATTTTGGGCTTGAAGAAGTTTTTGGGGTCATTTTTTAGACAAACCTAATTATTTAACCCTAAACACAATAATTAGCTGCATCAGATTTAGCTAATGAAGCCTTGACTGCCTTCATGACACAGGTAGAGCCACTGATTCTAATCCAGCACTGTTTTTTTCTGTGAATATCTCCTACAGCTTATTCTGTGTCTGTGCTGGGGAAAAAAAAATCCAACATTCACGATAGACATAGATAGAAACCAAATCTCTGTCTGAGAATGTTGCTTTTCTTTGCAAAGAAAATGACATTGAAATGTTTCCTGGTTGAATCGGCAGTAACATAACACAATAGAGAGACGGGGTGAAAAACATCTTTATCATGGAGAGAATCGCAGAAAGGTTTGTTGAGAGATGGTCGTAGATAATGCAGAACTTCACTCACCTCTTTTTCTTTATTTTGATTCACTTTGATGTATGTATTTTTTTCTCTACTGTATTACACTTCTTATTATTGTTATCCTTCTTTTTAGCCACAAACCGTATTCGTGCAACACTGAAGACCATAATTTCAATTCACACGAGGATTCTTTAGAGGATTGTGGTTCTGACGTGGCCTGTCTGTGCTATACCTAGTAGGGAAACTGGTATCGTCATAGCTAAAGCATTTCCTCTTAAAATAGCATCTCCTGCATGTTGTGTGTCATTTGTGTGGTATGTTTAGTAAAAATTAAGATAAAGAAAAGACGTTTGTCCACTAGGGATTGACCGCTTATCATCCTGGTCGATTATCAGATCCAATTTTCAGCTGATTCCAGATAGAATAAATTCATTTTTGTCGCTCTCTATCTGTAGTCGCCACTCTGCTGTCTTTACCACATCACCATCTTATCTAACAGTCTGTTAGAATAAAGGCTGAAAAGTTTTCTTTTAATACAACTCATGCAAAACCTAAATAAAGGAAAGTCTATGAAGTTTGGTGACTCGTCTAAATTTTAACACAAAATGTTCACTTTTATCTGTCTCCTCAGTTACCCATCACTGGTATCAGCATTTGTGCTCACACAAAAACAAAAACGCATCGGCCGACCCTTCTGGGACACACCATTGACTCTAGTAAACAGAAAACTCTGAAGGAGGAGGAGTAGCTGTAGTCAATCGTAATTACTCATGAGAAGTTAAGAGGTCATGACACTAAGGCCAAGTTTACACATAGCCGGATATTTAAAAAGATGGATCGACGTTTTCAAAAATAACATTGTTCACACCAGATCGTTCTCAAAAAAAATTATCTTCGCTTACACAAACCTGCATAAACACATTGTTAAGAGTTGCTATGAGCATGCCAGACCTATAGGGGGCAGTGTAACAAGAAACATAAAGCCATGCTAGCCAATCAGAATCCTGGAAACAACACAACAACGAATGGCACAAATTACATCCTTTTACTTCAACGGTAATGGTGCAACAGTCGTTTGCTTGGACCGACAGAGTAGTGGAGCTACTCCTAAATGTGGTGTTGAAAATATCGACTTTCTATCACAGCAGCCAAACTGTAAACACGGGTCACACACATACGATTCTAATAACGCTGTTGTCGCATATTGTGATGTAAAAACTCTGTCTCCTCCCGTCTACATGCAAACGTAAAGATGGAGTTTTTCCAAATCTCCACTTTGGCCAAAGTTTTCAGATAAGATCATTTTCGGTGACTTGTAGCTTCGTTTACATGTAAACCAAAGGTCCAAATGCATTGCAGTATCACCGTTTTTGCTACGTGTAAACTGGGCCTAAGAAATTTTGATTAACGCAACTTTCTAAATCCCCAAAACTGATACTTCAAGTTTCTGTATGTATGTATATGTTTGTCCCAGCAAATATTGTCATATTTCCAGAACATCTTTAATTAATCTACGAATGAACCAAAATGCATGATTGTTATTTTTTATGACAAAGTGTATTTCAGTGATTCCATTATAGGAAACAAAGAGTTGCAGGAGTCACTGGAAAGTCAAGACTGACATGATTTACATGGTCTTTCATGACTGTAACTCCACTCCAGCGTGTCCCTCATGTTCCCAAGCAGGACAAGGGGAAATGGAAAAGAGGGACGGATGTAGGGTAAGGGGGCAATGTGAGCGACAGTAAATCTGCCACTTGCTATCTAAATATGCTAACTCGCCTCATGACAGACTCCATCTTACAGTTGTCAGAATTTAATTTAACACTGCTGCGTAAATGAACCCAGCAAATGACGTCTTCCGATCTGCTCCTTTAGTGCAGCCTCGTCTCCACGGCCTTTCCTTTTCACCTCTTCTTCAGTTATTGATTTCCTGCGTCTCTGCAGGAAACTGTTATGAACTAGCAGCGCTCAATCAAAAGGGTGTTAGAGCGGGAATATAAATACACCCGGGGAGTCAACTGGCTGATGAACACGGGGGCATGTCAGTGATCATGCCGTGTCTGGTGGCTGCACAGCATTGTGAGCTCCTGATGCTCTTATCTCTGCCTCTTGAACAAAGAGTCTCTCCCTGTTGAATGTTGGTGGTGGAAAGTCTAGAAACTAGTTTTCGCAGCTTTTTGATTGTGGGGGACTGAAAGCACATGTCTGATGTTTTAGAGAGCTGAAAATGTTATTTTATCATCCTCCTGCTGCAGCTGAGCTAAAAATCGACTGACGTTATCTCGCCTAATCTGCGCTCTGTTATTTTGCATTATTGGAAAATTGCACAAGCGCCGTTGTCTAAAGAGGCAGCTGACATCCGCAACCGGGTTTAAAATTTAACAAATGGAAACAGGTTTAAAGTATGGATTCTGCATTAAAAATGAAAATGTCTCTCAGGCCTTTCTTCTTCAGAGTGAGCGACTCTCTCATGATAATTTTCAGACAGTAATGGCTTACAACAGCCGGGGTGATGTGATAAAGAAAGATGGCTGCCTAGTTGAGACATTTAACATTTGCTATTCACAGTACAAGAGTCTGTTGTCCTAGATATGACAAAAAGTTTTCACCACTGACTTGAACTTGCAACTGATTCAACAGCGGAATCACGCACAGATCCTTATCCTAATCACATCAAAAACCGCAGAGCACCAACAAAAATCTGGAGAAATCTGATGCCAACTTTAATCCTCAAAGAAAAAAAAAAAAGAGAGGAAAAAAAAACCCCCACAAACACAGCACGATAGAAAACCTGCTTCTTGCCATTCTGTTTATGTCCAATGAACTTTTTTTAACCTTTAAAAAAAAAGAGGTGTTTTTGTCGAAGCATTACCTCAGAGAAGATGCTTTCAGGAATGTAAGAGCAGATCCTATTCTGTAGCTAGAAGCAACAACACCCTAACCTGCCACAACATTAAAACCACCCGCCTCCTTTGTGCTGCCAAAACATCTCTGACCAGTCAGAGCATGGACTCCACAAAACCTCTGAAAGTGTTGTGGCAGGCAACCAAGTGGAAAATGTATATTCTGGCTTGTTTTTCTCATAAGCGCTCAGTCACACTGAGATCTGAGGAATCTAGAGGCCAAGTCAACACCTTGAACTCTTCGTCATGTTCCTTTAAACAATCCTTAAGCAATGTTTGCAGTGTGGCGAAGAGGCCGCAGTCACCAGGGAATACTGGAGTATATTTTACAATAGAGCAGCCTATAGGATCTGCAACAGGTGTTATGTAGGTGGTACATGTCAAAGTAGCACCCACTGGAATTGTTTCTCAAACAGAACATTGCCCAGAGCGTCACGTAGCTTCCATATGTAAGAAAATATCCAAGACACCGACGCACACACACAACTGGCTGTCCGCATGACGGGAAAGAAAACACGCTTTAGTCATGTCTATGGTAGCTGCAGTAAGGGCTTTTAAAGGTGCTACAGTTGCTCTTCTGCCTTAATCTACAACGTGCATCCATGACTTTTTCACCAGTTCACCTACAAGTTAGTCCTTCCTTGAACCACTTTTAGTACTAAAGCACTAATCACTGCACACTAGCGGGGACCTGCCATTTCTGAAATGCCCTCACCCACCTATCTAACCATCACAGTCTGACTCTTGTCAAATCTGCTCAGATCTTTGCGCTGTTCACTTTTCCTGCTTCCAACCCATCAATCTCAAGAGTCGACTGTTCACTTGCTGTTGGCGCCTTCGGGTGCCATTGTAATGATACAATCAGTGTCATTCACTTCACCTGTCAGCGCTTTTTATTGCTGTGGCTCATTAACATATGCTTTCATTATAGACACAAACAAAGGATAGACTTTTAGGATATTTTTGAGCCCTTGCACTATCAAAATGTATCTTGTACAAAGTATTATTTTGTGTATATATATATATACATCAAAGTGATGAGGTGAAATGATGAGATTGCAACAATCTTAACAAAAACAAATGAGGATTTTCTGACTTTGGTTTGTGTAAAACTTAAATTTAAAACCAGATTTTCTCAATAATCTTTAATCTTTACCAGATAATTTTGAGATCCTTTGCCAGCGTTTTGAGATGCTGTCTTTGAAAAATGTTGCTATACCATCTTAATAAAATGGAAAGGAGGACTTTGTGTGTGTGTGGAGCCTACAGGAATGAATATCTACCTGTTTCAATGCTATAAGCAGCAGATAAAGAAAACTCTATTCACTTCCTTTAAATTGATCTGGTAACAAAAGATGCATACACAGGGAGCCACAATAAATAATACAAAAGCTCCATTCATGGCTCCACAAGTCCTTCAAACCTTGTATATAGGATATGAACTTTGCAACTGACCTGCAAACAAAGAAAAAAACTAACTAAAAATTAAAGTTAGGGGCTGCAAGGTGGCGCGGTTGGTTAGCACTGCTGCCTTGCAGCAAGAAGGTCGCTGGTTCGCATCCCAGTGGGTTTGCATGTTCTCCCCGTGCAGCGTGGGTTCTCTCCGGGTTCTCCGGCTTCCGTCCAAAAACATGTTGAGGTTAACTGGTGATTCTAAATTGTCCGTAGGTGTGAATGTGAGTGTGCTTGGTTGTCTGTCTCTAAGTGTAGCCCTGTGATAGACTGGCCATAAGTCAGCTGGGATAGACTCCAGCCCCCCGCGACCCTAATGAGGATAATGTATAGATAATGGATGGATGGAAAATAAAAGTTTACAGTTAAATGCCCTCTAGTGGCCATAGGAGTTATGACTTTCTTCTGTCAGGAGCAGGATTCCTCCACTCGTGAAGGGAGATGAGGATGGGGTGGATGGATGAGTCACAAAAACATCTGACGCAGGCCTGCTGTTTCCTGTTTTATACACATCAGTAGTGGTTGCTTTTCCTAACCTTCATCCAATTTGCTCTTTTCATGGCAGTGAAGATGCCTTTCATTTAAATGTGGAATAACAGATTTTTTGGCCATCATGGGGAGCAGAAAAAAACTTTGTTACGGTGAACTTGATACCAAACAACTGCCTCTTTACACGTCCAAAAAATCATTCATTCAAAGCTGCTTCTGGCCTCCTGATGGTTCCATGGTGATGGTTCCATATTCAGTTACTTATGTGTTCGCCAGCTGACAGTTCACTGCATTTATCTGCTGTATTGTGGCAAAGAGGATATCCTTTCAAGGGTTTTATTTTCTGAGAAAAAAAAAACAACATGAAGTGTCTCAGTAAGGTGTCGGGCCACCAGAGCAGCTTCAGTGCACCTTGATATTGATTCACCGAGTCTCTGCATGAACGCTACTGGAGGGATTAACACCCATTCCTCCAAAGGATATTACCTCATCGGGCGTTTTGATGATGGCGGTGAAGAGCGCCGTCTAACATGTCGGCCCCAAATCTCCTATTTAGGTTGAGATCTGGTGGCGGCAGAGTTGATAGCACAAGATTCATACCGTTTCCATCGAACCATATAGAAATGTTCTATCATATGACAAAGGTAGTCACGTAGAACAACCTTATATTGATTTGCAGTGAACATTTCCCTTTAAGGCTCCACATATGGAACTAAACCATGCCAGGAAACACCCTTCAGCATCACAGAGAATCTCATCACCGCCAAGGATTCAGGTTTTTCCTCTAATCTGATAAACTACTGGTATTTGTGAGGATGCTTTCACCATAAACCTGCAAAAACAGATTGTTTTGTCCATCTGGAGGCAACAAAAACAGATTTTGGACATGAACTTGATACCAAACAGCCGCCTCTTTCCGTAGCCAACAATTATCACGTGTTAATGGCGATTACTTTGAACAACCCTGTATTGATTTGCAGTGAACCCGTCCCTCTAAGGCTCCCTAAGTGGACCCAAACTACGCCAGCAAAGTGCCCCCTGCAGCACAACACAGAAACCAGATCTCGTCACAGCCGGAGCCAAGGCTTCTGGTTTTTCCTTTACTTTGATGAAATATTTGTTTTCTTGAGAGGAGAGTCTCACTAAAAAAAAAAAAAAAACAAGTGAGACAATGTGATATTAATCACTGCTTCCAACAGTCTCCCATGTGCAGCATTAACTAATGAAAGTCTCCCCCCACTCCCCCGCCTCCGTCTGCCAACTCCCGAGGCATCCTTCCCCCCCTCCGTGCTATCACTGTTCCCCCTCTGTCACGGTGGTCCACCTCCTCTTCTTCCTCTGTTCACCTGACATCTTTGCTGACACCACACTTTGCTCCCTCCTCCACCCAGCATCAAGGTCTCGTCTGCGGGAATCTCCAAAGCCGATTTTACCCGCCCCGCCTCCTCGGGACTGTGACTCCAGGTGACGAGGGGCCGACGTCAAACCTTCCAAACGGGCCTGCTTCCTGTGCTTGTTAGATGAATTTTTACATCTCTTTTCACTTCTGGTCTCCAGTGAGCTGAAAGGTTGTACCTGTGGGGGGAATTCCCAGGACACCACGGTCAGCTTGTTAGGTGAAATCCATCCAGAAAAAACAACAAAAAAAGAGGTGCTGTTGTTGGTATAAGGTCTCAAAAAAACTGACCAGGTCCGGCACAGAAAGGAGCTCTGACCCATAAAAGGTTACTGCGGTGCTGTCAGGTTGGCCACACAAAGCCAAAGAGTGCAGCTGTTTCGCCCTCAGCAGGAACAAACAACCAGTTAGGTCGGAGAAGCGCGCTGCACAGTTTGCACGGCTCTCTTCGGTTCTTCTCTTTTTGCATGTTGCATAATGCTTTTGAAACCTGGGAGCCGAAGGGATTAAAGTCAAATAATTACAAAAAAAAAAAAAAAGAGAATAAGTTTCTTTTAGGACAACATATGAGGCTCTTTAAGGAGACGCTTTGAATTTTAAAACAATCTGCCCTCTGGTGAGCAGCCTGTCCGGCGCTGAGCAGGAAAGTTTATGAAATGAATCACAATGAAAGTTACAATACAGGAGCCAAAAAAAGAAAAAAAAAGTAATCTAATTTCAAAGCAGAAGGTGTTGAAATGCTTCTAGGAGAGTCCCAGAAGTTTGAATTTTGTTCTTAATGCGAAGCCCGACTGAAGACTGAAGAGTTTTTATTTTTTTTTAAGTCAGAACTCGCTCGCTTTGAACGTCGCACTTTCAATGTCACCCTGTTATAAAACTTTCAGTAGGTCACAAACTAGTGTGAGAAGCCGAAACTTAAAGTCACGTCAGGCGGGAGCTGCTTTCTTATAATGGGGCTCATTTTTTATAATTTATCATCTCATTTTCCATCTCATGTCTGAATCCTGTGTAATTCAGCACGTATCCTGGTGGGAGACTAAACGCCATCCCGGGAATTCACATGAAGTGAGCGACGAAGGTGTGGCTGAATCAAACGCTTGGGTTTGGACTATATTCCACTGAGAATTTCAAATTGGAGAGAAATTTCATTGCCCAAAATGTAATTAACTGTTCCTAGAGTGCAACAACATTGGAGAAATGTTTGAAACAATCACCTTGTCTTTGTTTTGGACAGTGACGCGCACCCTAATGAGGAAGATTTTAATACTTTCTTAAATTGGCACGGAAAACCCGGCCAACATCTCTTGCATTGAGCCTCCCCATCTGCAATAATTATGCAACACGAGGTGGGATCAGGCAGGCAGCTACCCACTCATGCTATAATGATGACCACATATAGCCCTCAGCATGTCCTCCACAACACCTGCATAATAGACTTACATGGTGGTGGTGGTGGGGGGGGGAGCATGTGGCAGATCCTGCTGCACAGGGTTTGTTTATGTTGCTGCTGATGAAGATGGAAGAGGATCAACAAGAAAACAAAAAAAAAAAATCTCATATTTGACCAAATCTGCCTGCAGCTGTTAACGCTGCATCGGCTCTGCTCTTCCTCTCTCTCTCTCTCTCTCTCTCTCCTTTTCTTTCTCCCACATGCCCGCGCATGCACGCACACCCCTCCTTTCAGGACGCGCAGCCGGGCGCGCACACGCAGACCTGCTCCTCGCCAGTTGCACCGCACAGGATCCCCCGACAGTGCGCCCACCGTGTCTGCCTGTGATCCCTGCGTACTGCGCTCCGCTGGATGTTTCTTCTTTTTTTTTTTTTCTTTGCGCAGAGGACGCCTGCCTTCCCTTCCGTCGATTCCCCTCTTCTCCCCTCTTCAACTTTTGACTGTTTTTCTTTCTCTTTTTTTGTTGTTGTTGCGTGCGTTCGGGGCACCTGTTCCCGACACTATGGTTCTCTAAGGGGTGAGAGAACCCTGTAGATCGAGCGCGGCGTTCCAACTTGGATGGTGCGGCTGATTTGTGGCAGATCTGGAAAGTTGCGCTGCGTCAAGGAGCATGGGCGCAAACTTTAAGAGCTTTTTATAAACCAGAGACAGCTTTTCTATTTTTTTTTTTTTTTAAATTCTTTTTTAGAATGAAGGCAGGTGAGTCACCCGTGGCGTGAGAGGCGCGAACATCTCCACGGCTTCTCCCAGGTGCTGGTGAAAGAGGGGGGAGAGAGAAAAATATAAAAAAAATAGGCGACACGGAGGGGAAGTCGTGATCTGTGCGGCGGATTGCGCTACGGAGGACGGAGGGAACGGACCGATGAGACAACATGGGTAAGTAAGTGGAGGTCTGATTGCTGCCATCTGCGAGTGCGTGGAGAGAAAAAAATCCAAAAATCTTTCGCGGATCGTCTCTTTGCGCAGCGCTCTCCGGAATGAAACAGTACTTTTTTTTTTTTTTTGGTCTTATGCGCGCTTAGAATCTGGGTTATTTCTGGCTCTTTTGTGTGAATTTAGTGCAGCCGGGAGTGTTCATGCTTGTGAATATGAAGGAGAAGGACAGCAACGCGCTCACCTTTATGCTGTGGAGCCCCCAGAATGTGACTCGGTCGATGAGTTGACAGCACGTTTTTTATGTGTCCTTGATATTCGAGCTGAAATGGCAAGTTTGGGCAATTGACCTTAAATGCTCGAAATGTGGTGAGATTAGTGTGTTTTTTTTTTTTTCTCTCACTGGCCTCCTCCTCCTCCTCATATGTCTCCTTTATCACCCTCCAAAGCTTTGACATGTTTTGACTCCATCCCATGGCCCCCTCCACCCCTTCTCCTGACAGCTCTGGGCACCTACAATCTCATCCCACACTGCCTATCACCTCCTCCATTTTACTGACTGTGGGTGCTCCAGAGCTAAATTCAACCGCTCAGCCTCGCAAACCCACACTTCTCCTCAGTGTTTCAGGGTTTTTTTTTTCTTCTCCGCAGCTCCAGTCATATCTCTCTCTTTTTTGTCTCTCCTTTTTTTGCGTATGTTTGCTGAAAACGCACTGTGGGTGTTCAAGAATTGTCACAGGATGAAAATGATGCTGCCACTTCCAAGCAGTCTGAGAGAAAGAGAAAGAAAAAAAGGGGGAGAGAAAAAAAAAAAGCCGCAGCATATTTCATGTCCTTCCTCTCCTTCTAGTGCAACTTTTGTTTGTTGAATATCTCGCTGAAGGACTATTATTCATACCTAGGCACGCACACGCATGCGCGCACACACGAGTATGTGGTGGTGCAGAGAGCGAGGAAGAAAAAAAAAAGAAGCGTTTGTTTCTAATCTGCACCTCATGATTCATCTTGTTTGTCTTCATTTCTTACTTCTTGGATTGATGCCTCCCCTTTATTTAATTTTTATTTTATTATTTTTTTTCTTCATTCCTGAATCCAGTGGAAAGCTGGCACAGGCTGGAGGGATGCATGCAGCCCACACATCTGTGCAGAATTGTGGCATTTTCCCAAGTAATGAGCAGCTTAGTGCAGCTAATGAGCACAAACTATTACAGTTTTAATTATGTCATCACAATTACTATAACCCAAAAATAAGTGGTTGGATTTGGGTTTTGTTTTTTTGTAGGATATCCACACTTCTGATTGAAGCTCTCTGGCGTCGTCCCTCCCTATCTTCACCCCCCCGTCGCCTTCTTTTCTCCTCTCGCAGGCTCTGATTAAATAAAACAGAAGTTGGTGAAGTTGTCTGCACGGTGAAACTTGCCTTCAGGATGATTAATCGTCTATCCAAGCAACCGTCAGCTGATTAGATCTCGAGGAATATTGTTGGAAAACCTATTATTACTTCTGTTTAAGTGTTAATAATGCACATAAATGCACGTTTTAGCCAAGTGGCTACACACAACATCGCAGGGTTCAATTTGCAATGATAGAAAATAGAGGGAAACTCATTAGAGAAGCAGGAAGAGAAGAGGGGAGTTCTTTTTGCTTTATTAATGGTTTAATGATGTTAAAAAAACTGCTGCATGCTTGTGTTGGTTGACTCCTCATTTGCATTCAGAACTTGCACCGAGCAATGTGGTGATATTATTTTTTGAAATAATGGCCATCAACCCGAGCATGATGAATGTGAATCATCTATTTAAGACGTGACACCGCAGCTCGTCCCTGCTTCCCACGACGACAACAAACAACACAACAGAGGTGCATTTTCGCGGCTGATTGAAAGTAATTTGCAGGGAAAAGTGATGCAGGAGTCACTGCCACGGCCCGAACACGCTCGTCAGCCGGAGTTGAACTGCTTACGCGAGAGCAACAGGGGCAATTAGGCTCGAATAACGTTCCATTTACTCAATAATCCATCAGTTTCTCAGAGCAGACAGAGACACTAATTAGTCCACGGAGCACTTTTCTGGAAAATCTGAGCTGAATTTCTCTTTTTTTTAAAACCAAAAGAAGCCACCTGTGGACACTGTTTTTTTTTTTGTTTTGCCATTCTACATCTTGGAGCTTATAATAGTGCAGATAATTAGGAGATCCAGTGTTGTTTATAGGTTGCTGCTGGCACAAAACTACTAACTTTTTTTTCCCCCCCTGCATCTCTAACACCATTATGTGTTGGGGATTTCGTTTCACGGCTTCATGAATTCATTATCCCAAAAACACTGCCAAGTTTTAATTAGATCAATCGTAGCAAATACCTTTAAGTGGAGGACAAGGTTTCTGTATCCTGCAGATTAAAACAGTAACGTGTTGCTGCTGCTTTTTTTTCCCCCCACATCCATGCAACGATTTGAATAGAAATAAACACGAAACTAACCTTTAACAATCTAAATGGCTGCAGCTGTACCTGCTTTTAAAGCCGTCAACATCAACATTCCTCACACTGACAGAATAATCCTTTTATTCTGTCAGCGTGAGAAATGTCTCCTCACTCTGAGCCTGACTCAAAGTCCCCCATCAGCCATTTTTTTTTTTTGTGCTGTATTTTAGTAATATTCACTCCACTACTACCCACTCACGCCGCGGCGCCGTCACAGCCAATCACATCTGATTGGCTCCTCCAGGTCATCGATTCAGAGTGCTTTTGTTGTGCAGACTGTTCCGAACAGCGGCACCTATTCCAAGTTTTTTTTGTGTGTGTGTTCGAATTCTGAAATGACTTCCACTGTGAATGACTTCCACCAAACAATGTGTCCGTCCTGCACATTGAACTCGTGCGGTGAAATATGGGCAGAGACACAAAACTGCGAACAGAGTCTGGCAGTAAGCACCCGGAGCTGAGCTTGCACAAAGAAAAAGACCCATGATTGTGTTTTTTTGTGTGTGTGTGTGTGTGTGTTCCTGAGGTGCACTACAGCCTGCATGTGGTTGTCATGGTTTCACACATTTGATTATGCTGGCTTTTTAAAATGACGTTGGCTTTATTTGCAAGTTCGCCAGGCCGCACGACAGAAAAGATCATTTATTAGAGTGTTTTCTGATCTGTCGCTAATCTGCTGCTTAAATGATTTGGTTAAGATTCAGGGAACCATCTGGGGTCATGAATGAAAGAAATCAGTTAAAAGGACCTTCCCATCGCTAATCAGTGACAACAGTCCGCGTTCACACAACCACAAGAGGTCACTTTTTTAGAAAAATCAAAGCACGGTTTGGTTGTTTTTGAAAGTCCTGAAAAGCTCTGCTCAAAATTTGAAGTATTTTCTTGTAGCTTTAAATATTAGTGACTTATATAAGAAAGACTCAAAGTTAAAGTTCAGAAAATGAAATCCTTTGCTGGTATTTACTTTGAGTCTGAAACTCTAGATTCCAACAGTTAATATGTTCAGAAGGAAATATAACTGTTGGGGTTTGGTTTCAACTCAACGTATTGAGAAAATGAGTCAATTCATGCATTTTGCACGTCACAAACATGTTGATACTGAATTATTTCGACACCATAACATCAAGGCTGTACTTCTTTCTACCACAGTATCCATTTTTATAAACCACGTCTAACAACTGCAGCATAATTCGGTTTTATAAACGGTTCTCGGCCAAGGTTAAGGTGTCTTTTTATATTTAGTTGCATTCAACTGCTAACAACCGGTATGCCTGACGAAGGTCGAGCGCTGAAACATGGCACTGATAAAATGTAAGTTTGCTACTTAGACGGTTTGCAGGAGTCTGTTTGAACTTCTCTGCATTCATGTAAACTTCGAACCAAAGTAAAGTTGCTGCCTAAAGCACAGACGTCACCTCAAGCGCCTGCAACTGCGATGCACTTGATTCACTCGAACGCAACAGCAGTCAGCGATTGTGTTGCGCCCAAACAATGTGCTGCACTTAAATGAATAACTATAGCACTTTTCTACCTTAGTGGAACTCTTCACAGCGTTTACACACACCAATGGCAACAGAGCTGCCGTTAGAAGCGACTTTGGGTTAAATGTTTTGCCCAAGAAGACTTGGGCATGTGGACCGGCCGGGGATCGAACTGCCAACCGTGCGATTACAGCTGTGAGTTGTTGAGAAATGTAAATTCTGCAGGCGACAAGGTTGGACTGGCAGTAGCCTGGCACGCATAAGCAAGCAACGCCAACAACTGTCAACATATTTTGATTCAAACATCGCCTTGTTTATTGCATGCGAGTACGTGACATCGTAATTTCCACCGCGGCGTCTCGCCCGCTTCAAACCAGCTCGGATGAAGAAAACCTCTCATGTGAAAGAACCTGAACTGGTTTTAACTTTGCCAGAAAAAAATGTTAATCCATGAAGGAGCTCATCGCTCATCGCAAGAAGCTGATTTAGAAATTAGGTTTTCAGGGCCTTTAAACAAATGACCAATGCTTTCATTTTTTTCTGATGAGCACAGCTTCTTTGGATAAAGTATGTAACCCCAATGTAGGGACACGGAGGAGGAAAAAAACTTACTTTAGGGGAAAAAAACAACTAATAAACAACAGTGTGAGAAGAAGTCTCAAAGCAGGAAGAATATTTGGATAAAAATTTATGCAGGTTTTGTGCCTAATGTTTTTTCTCTTTCATTCACTTCACATTTGTGCAGTCGGTGCTTTTATTCTCGCGCGTTTTGTGCCAGAAGTCTTGCTGTTGTTCCTGCGAGTGAAAAGGTTTGCAACGAATGTGAGAATAGATGTTTTATATTCTCCCTCATGTAATATTTCCCTGCACATCTTACCGGCACTGTCACAGCAGAGACCAGTAGTCAGGGCCCGTTGGAATAATGATCGCAATCCAAAAGTTCAAACGACGACTAGATCTCTGAAGGTAAAATGAGATAGTTAACTGATGGACACTGGGATCGACGAATCACAGAAAGTGCTGAATTCTGATTGAAAAAGAAACGTTTCTTGTCATAGTTTTGGATAGAAATAAGCGATGATGCATCTGACCTTTACTGATTACCAGCATACTACACACACACACACACACACACACACACTCACACACACACTCTTCCACGCATGATGTCAAGTCCCGAGCATTAGCAGCCGGCTCGCTTCACAGTGGCCAGCTTAAACCTCTTAGTTTGTGCTGATCTTTTGACATCAGCGCTCGTATCGATCTCTCTGCCTCTCTGCACAGATTTCTAAACCAATAACTTGTGCATGTGTATGTGGGAGCCCACGGAAAGGAAAAAAAAAAAAGCAGCACGGGTATAAACTTCCCCTCACATGTGTGATACTATGAAGATGTTCCGCTGTCTCTTTTCGACAGTCGGGGTGTTAGGCGCTGTGGGTGTAAAAGGTTGAAGACTTTGTGATCCGGCTTGATTTATTGGGTGTAAGTGTTGCTGAAGCAAACTGTCTGGCTCATGCAGATCGATGCAGCGCGAGGCAGCGAAGATTGTCCTTTAAAAGTTGATTCTTAAGAATAAAATAATACAACTAAAAGGCAGACCTCAGACTTCTTAAATGACATCACATTAAATAGCGCTTTGATCGTTGTTTTTTTTAGGGTGGGGGGTAAAAGCATTGTGTACGCCTATAGCTATGCAGCTCCTGCCAACGTCTAGGAAAGATAAAGAGTACATTAGCTGGATAGAACGGCAGATATCGGTGAAAAAGCACAGATCTGCGCGCTGTTTCATAACTTTAATTATGTATTCTCGCTGCCTTCTATCTCTCATGGATCTTGGCAAAGGCACAACATCATGTCAGATCAAAACATTGCAGCTAACAGATAATTAATGGGGCTATGAAGCGGTGCCCTGACATCTCCGGAGTAACGCACATTCCCAGCTATTATTTCCAGTTATTCAGACAGGGCATATGTCACTTCTGTGATTGTCTACTCTAAAAAAAGTGACACATAAACAGATGTACGTTTATGGATATTCATGAGGCTCAAAGTCACTCCGATATCGGGGCCAGCGAGCTCCGGCTGAGAGGAAAAAACTGTAGGCACCAGACCATATTGGTCTGGCTGGAGCTCATCTAAAAAGTCACATTTCCAAGTGGACTCCCATCCAACACTTCTCATTAAGGCTGCCTTTCTCCACAGCGGGCAGCTTTCATGGCCACACAAAACCTGCTGGTGTAAAAATGTTGACATTCAAAATAACCAATTAGCCTTTTTAAAGGTCTCCCTCTTTGCAAATTATATTTTACACCCTTGACAAGCGGAATATGTGGTTTTTACAAATAGGCTGCGCCAGGTTGTGACTTTTATGAAACAGCAGATTGCCTTTGAAGTCTATCTTTGTCCGCAAAGCTTTGGCGAAATGTGTAAATGAGTAACAGAATTGTGGAAGTGATTTCTTAATTAGTGCAGCAGACGAGAGAAAAGTGACGGGTGAATTGATCGTTCGCTTATTTGTAAAGAATGATCCGATGCGGTTTGACTTTATGTGGAATCATTGTTAGTTGAATATTTTAAATGTTTGGTTCGGAGAAAACAAGATATTTGAACGTGTTTTGACGTGTGACCTTAAGCTCTTGAAAATACCTTTGAGCCACATTTAAGAGAGAGAAAGAAAGAGAGAGAATATTAATTAACTCTGACAACATTAAAGGTTGTCGACGGAAGCTGCAATCAGAAGCATTCCTCACGGAGAAAATTAAAGTTAATATACTAAAAGATAATGCTTTTAATCGATGACACCTCTGAGGATAGATGACTTGGAAGCTACCGTCCTCCCTGCGCCGCTGCCAACAAAACGACAGACGCATTCAATTTCAACCTGACCTTTGATCGTTTACTCATGTAACTTATTTTTAATGCAGTTTTTCATTGTTACACATCGTAAAACGTGGGTGTCGGGCGTCACAATTCCTGCTGCCGGGCCACTCTTGGCGCTGTCGGTTTCACACAGCTGGACTTGGGGAGATTTAACGCCCTGATGGAAACCAAAGAAATGCTTTCTGTTTGCTTTATATTAGGGCTGGACGATTATGGCAAAAACATCCATCCATCCATCATCTATACACCGCTTAATCCTCACTAGGCTCGCGGGGGGGCTGGAGTCTATCCCAGCCGACTTAGGGCAAAGGCAGGGGACACCCTGGACAGGTCACCAGTCTATCACAGGGCTACACTTAGAGACAGACAACCAAGCACACTCACATTCACACCTACGGACAATTTAGAATCACCAATTAACCTCAACATGTTTTTGGACTGTGTGGGAGGAAGCCGGAGAACCCGGAGAGAACCCACGCTGCACGGGGAGAACATGCAAACTCCACGCAGAAAGATTCCGGTGCCCCCACCGGGACGCGAACCAGCAACCTTCTTGCTGCAAGGCAACAGTGCTACCAACTACGCCACCTTGCAGCATGGCAAAAACAATAAACACGATTATTTTTGATTGATGTTAAAATCACAACTAATAAACATGATTGTTCATTTATTTGAGAAGAAAATAGTCTATTTAACCACCAAAACTCAACTTTAAATATAACTTCAAAAACCAACCAGAAATAAACTAGCAACAAGCAAACACCAACAACAACAAATTAAAATAACAATAGCAATATGCAAAAATATAAAATTACAAAAAATGAATAGCCGACTTCCAAACTTCCAAAACTTGCAACATGCAAAAAACACCAATAACAGAACCAAAATAAAAGGCTCCAAAAATATTCTTTGAAGGTTTTTCAATGGTCACATAGTCAGATACACCCTCAGCCCGGCTTCCTGCAAGCTGCCTCTTACAAACTCAAGACTGTTCACTTGGTCTGGCTGTAATGATTCCAGGCAGGAGACAACGTTTCCACCTGAGCTAAACACCCGCTCTGATGCAGCCCTTGTGGTGAGGATCAGGTATTTCCTGTGGCCAGTTTGGCTGAAGCCGACTCGCTTGCACTGTTTTTGCTGCTTCTGCTCCATTAGCAGTTGGTCATCAACCAGTTTATGATGAAACTTTAAGTGGTTGTATAGACTGGTCGTATTGTCGTGGGGAGCAGACTTGACAAATTTTGCAAACAATTTCCGTCTGCTCCACGTCCGAGAACTTGAAACCAAAATGTTTCCATATCAGAGATGATATTCTCCCTTTCTTGTCAACTAGAAGCTACTGTTTTTCTTAATTGTTTCTGGCTTGCGGCGCCTACGCATAAGACCGGTGCGTTCAAGGTGCTCAGGAATTCACATGCACGTCACGGCAAAACAATCGTTTATCTTCGATTTGAACGTTTTTGTGATCGAGAGAAGCCAAAATTGAAATTCGATCAATTGTCCAGCCCTACTTCATATACATTGTAAAGCACATACTCATAGTATTGCACATACTGCAGCGACACAGAATCGCGCCCAGTCCTTCCTCCCATTAGAAACACTCTCACTCCAGCTGAGATAATGTCATAGTGATTTTTCTGGCACTCGTGCAGAGGTTACCTCCCTCTTCCTCCCTGCCGCTATCTGTATGTCACACACATTCGGAGTTGTTAGCCTTCTGTTGCACTTCCTTGTTCCCTGTCACACTCTAGTGGAAGCTTCTCCTAATTTCTTTATTTTTCGGGGGGATTTAGTTACATTTACTTTCTGCGATCCCCTCCAGCGGTCCCTCAGACCCACAGGCTGCTGGTTTCACTGCAGCTCGCAAAGCAAAAGTCCTCTTTCTCTTTTTTTCCTTTTTGTCTTCTTAGTGTTTGCTGATTTGGGAGAGCGGGGCACAACCTAACACAGTCTTGGCTAAATAATTTCAAAAATAATAGAGTCAGAATAATCCTTTCTATATACAAGCAACATGCACAGCTCGGCTGCACATCGACGCCTGTTCCTAGGGCCTGCTGTTTGTTCTTGGCAGCTATGATTCCACCGAACATTGCAGAAGTGAAATGATTGATTAGTTGTAAAAGTTGCAAGAAAAGAACCTTTAAGCCAATTATTTCAGTGCAATTCCACATTTACTGTCGGAGGATGCTGTTTTTGGATCCATCTGTGATTAATATCCACACAGCTATCAATCTATCCATCCATCTATCACACATGGAAAGATTGATCCTGACATTGATGGATATATATGGAAAGTATGTATCCATCAATCTTCTTCCATCCATGATAGTTGACGTATACATCTGTGTATCCGTCTTTATCATAGATGGATGGATATGTACGCATTCGAGTCTATTTGTCCATCATATATTGGTCTGTTATCGATGAATATTTAAATGGACTGATGGATGTAGATAGACGGAGGATATTCACTATAGATTCTGGATCCAATCATCAAAATAGACATAAATATAGTGTCAAATATTGACAATCTTATCTTTGTTAGCTAGAAAAAAGTCAGATAACAGCTTCTAGAGTTGCTTGCATGCTTAAAAAATGGTGATTTGTTCATGAAGACGGATTATTCAGATAACACATGATTGGATTTGGGTGTTTACACGTGCAGCTCATTGATCAAGGAGCAAGTACGGTAAAAAAAATCTAATTACAAGCCGCCGAAATGCTCAGATGTCAACGACAAACATGCTCAAACTCTCTGAAAATTAGTGGGAGACCTTCTTCTGTCAGTATGGTGAACTAATCAGAAGAACAAGCTGCTCCCACTTGTGTAACTACGTTAAAGGTTTGTGTTACATTAGCCTTGTGGTATTAGGAAGTCCACCACAAGCAGATTTAAAATATAGCTCGCCTGGTTTTCCCTACGCAGCCATTAATTATAACCCTACAGCTCAAAGCCCTTCAGCTCAGCCTCACTGTTGCCGTCATTACCGACAATTCAACACACGCAAGTTCATTTAGGTGCACTAACGAACACCTACATCTTCTGTGGTTGTACCAGAAGTTATTCTCCCCCTGCCAGCCGCTCAGAATCAACAATTCTTCAGCGGCCGTGGTGTAAATGAGAATGATAGACGCTCTGATCAATAGAAACGGCGGCCAGCAGCGCTGCACTGCATTTACAGTGAGAAGGCGACGTTCGTTACAGGCAGTTTCTCTTCTGGATAAATACGAATTCTATACAGCATATGTTGGCAAATCCCATTGATCTGGACTGGTTACGCTCGGAATTAGCAGATCGATAGTCCTAGTCACAGTGTTAGATCTTTTTAGCAGTGATTGTTTACAGGTGTGGGCAAGAGTTTGTGCTCCCCGAAGTACAAAAAAACATATTTTGTATTTTAATAGCGAAAAGAAGTAAATGCAACCCCTGCAGCAAATACACAAGTTTTTTTTTTAAACATTAATGCATCATACATCAAGGCCCGTTAGGAGACGGAAGGCAGTTGAAGAATTGTCATTAATTGTCAGCAAGCAGTTCCTGAGCTTGATGCATTCTTAGATGATAATTCAGAGCAACCAGGGGCGACTATGAGCGACTGACCTGCAAATGAATGTAATTGATGCCCGCGAAGCAACAAAAGGCTACAAGAGGATATCAAAGTGCTTCCAGCTTGCAATTCCTATTGTCTGACACGTTATTAAGGATTCTGCAATTAAGGGGGACTGCAGAAGTCAAGACAAGATGTGAAAGACCAAGAAAAGTTTAGGCAGACAGGCAAAGTTTAGCAGTCTGGAAGTGGTTGTTCACCATTCAGCTGCACAAACGCTACATACGACAAGAAAGGCTCATTTTTCAGTGCGTGTTGGCTGCAGGAGTTGCATGTAATCTTTCTCAATTAGCCCAAGCACTTGCATGCAACCACAGGCCAGCAGCAGCAGCTCTGTCTGTCTTCATTCCCTTCTTTCTTTCTTTTTTTTTTTTTCCTGCTGTTCTGCTCCAGCAGGATGTGGACTCGCCAGACCCTCTGTTACTCCATCCTCCACAAATCCAGACAGAATAATTGTGTTAATAAAATTGACTGCTCATTTCATTTCAATTTTTAATGGACGCTGCCCCATTTAAGCTGTATTTTGCCATTACCGCGGTGATATTAACCAGCTAAGCCGCACTTTTTTCCATATATCTTGCCTCCTGATGTGCTGCGCAGTGTGTGCTTAGGACCGGCTGCCTCCTCCCATTCCCGCATGTATGTGCAGCTCCAGTAGTAGTAAAATAAGCTTTTATCATAAATCAGCTGTTTTTTTTTCTTTTTTTTAACTGCTTCCTGCTTTTGCTGTGAGTTGAAATTACGACGGACTCCAATTTTCAAATTAATGGGCGTAAAATAATGGGTTTAAAGTGTGTAAAAGGTACTTCATTTCAATATTGTAATGCCAGTGTGTCCAATTAATCACCGTTGCATGATGGGCCCCCGTGACTGGTAATATGTCACGTACTTCTGTGCCCTGAAAGTATTTTTAATTTTATGTGCCTTAAATCTGAGTGAACACACTCAATAATGTAATATATCACACATGCTGTAGTGCCCTAGAATTTTGCTTGCCTAAGCTCGATCGCACATCACACACTTTTAAAACCCTTGGCTCCAGTGTGTCAGAGCAGCCGGGGAGCTGTGGAAGGGGGGAGGCGGATAGAAACAAGTCTGACGCTTTAAGTTGGCTGTAATTGTTGGACACTTGTTAATTTTAAGCTCGCATGCATTTTTAAGCAGATCTGACACAGAGATGGGAGAAAAGGCGCCATCAAACATGCAGCACGTAAGGAAAAGAAAGAAGCTCGAGATGCGAAAAATCTCGAAAGCTAAAAAGTTGATCTTACTTTTCCGCTAGTCAATAACCTTTAAAAGCTGCCGTGGCGCACCCTTTTCAATTTAATGTGTATAACCTGTGGTACAGTAGACCATTTAATAAGAAATAGTAGATATATTTTGTTTTCTTGCACACTTTTCATTTCTTTGAAGTGCCCCGGCGTTCGGCCTTAGCACTGTTGGCCAAGCCACTTGGGCACTCTGGGTAATAGCCTTTGCATCAGTGCTCAGAGCACCGTGCATTCAAATGAAATATCAACTTGTCGCGCCGCCAGGGAAGACGACAGCTGACTCTGCTGGGTCTGCCAGAACCCTCTCTGTCCTGAGGGGAGGGGGAGGAGGGGAGCAGTTTCACTTTTATGGGGATTTTGTAATGGTTTCCATGGGAACCTGACCCTATAGGTGAGGTAATTGGGGGAAAGATATATTTTCGGGTATTATACTTTTGCTGGTTTGCTCCCTTGAAGAGCCCATTTTAGTTGACATTTAGTGCGTAGATTCGAGTCTAACTTTCAGCAAACTACTCCTAGTCAGGGGAGTAGTTGAGCTCCGGGGATGCCGGAACACAGAACTTGTTCTTTAATTGATATTTATTGTCTGCAATTGCTTTTTTTTTTTAGATGCAAATTGAAGCATTTATTGCTGCATGGGAAGGAAAAAAGAAACTGCAATCTGCCCCAGTTTGCTTCAACTTACAACCATACGTCTTCACTAAGAGCACCGGTCCACTCAGGTGCAATGCATAGGGTTATACCAACAGGAGCTGCAGCGTAAATCAGAGCTACAATCAGGTGTTACAAAAAAAACTGTGTTAAATAAACTTAATACAAATAAATTCAATGCAAATTTGGGCACCAGATTTTCATTTAGTTTTAGTCTTAGTTTCCTGACTACAATGTAGAGCTGGGCCATATCATACTGGGGACGGTAATACCAGTGACATGTCAGGGGATGAAATGAAACTGAAACATTGCGCTAAAATTTGAGTGAAACGCACATATGCAGTGCCGTTGTTTTTGTCTTGTCTAATGCACATGGAGCGAGAAGCATGGTGGCGACCGAGGAGGAGGGCGGCGAGTGTAGCGCATCAACCTACACAGTCGGTCTGGACCCAAATATCGGAATATTCGGTCGTTGTGGTGTCCGCATAGCAATTTTGAGATCTGAATATTCGCCCGCCACCCGCCGCTACCCTCCCCGATGGTGAAAACAGAACTGACTGCTATCCTACACTGGCATTAGTAGCCAAGTACTGCCTGTGCATCCCGCCCACTTCCACCCCGTCGGTCCGAATATTCACCCACCACCAGATTAAACAAATTGTCAGCAAGAAATTTACAACTTGTGAACTATTGATTTTGGTACACTATAGCTTTAATGCACATCAAAAACAGCTGCTTGCTAAATGGAAAAGAAATTATTCTCTTTTTTTTTTTATTTGCACCAATAAAGTTGTGCAGTTAAATCGTCAGTTATATCGTTATTGCAAATTTTCTCATTTATGTCGTGACAAATATTTTTGGCCCATATCAGCCTGCTCTACTACAATGGATATTAAAGCTTTGGATATCACCATTTCTGACTATTTTCCTCATATGTGCATTCTGTTGTGCAGCCCAGCATCCGTAATTGGTCCTTTGAATTACACACAACTCACTCTGCCTCCTGGCAATGCTTGACTCTAATTGGAAGGTCCAGCTCACCGATCAGCCAACCTGCATCTCTGCCGTCGCCCTGTTCAAACTCAGAACTGACATCGCTCAATGTGGCCGTGATTTATTGTGGGCAACTCTCCACCGCGCCTCTTGTTTCCGTGCTCGTTTGCTAGCCGGTACTAGTAGCTTGACCCTAGTTGTTGTACTGAGGCTTTCGTTCAACTGTCTGGGAACAGGGCCAGGCTTCCATTCTGCGCAGTCATACGAACACGATTAGTTGTTGTTGTTGTTTTTTTTTGGGAAACACACCAGGCATCGCAGTGCTGCTGCCATTGTTTTTGCTTTAATAGGGAGCATCGCCGACTTCTTTCACACGTTCAGCAGCCTCCTGGCTTCATTTATTAAATTACTCAGCAATAAAGAACTTTACCAAGCTGAAAACAAATGGCTTTGTGTTGCCTCTGGTAGCTCTGGCTGAGCTGGGATATAACAAACACAAAAGACGTTCTAGTCTGGTTTTAGTCGCTGAAAAACTTCTGAGCATTTTTCTGTCATGTGTTGTTAGTTTTTCTGCCCTCTGCGCATTGTGAGGCTCCAGCTGTCACCATCTTTATTGAGTGCATTCCTCATGGTTACAGGTTTCATTCTCATCTCTCACAAACTTAGTGGAAAAAGGCGCCTGTTTACTTCTCTCACACAGTGTCCGTGTCACTCTGCTCTGCTGCAGTACAACAGGCCGACTCTCCTCGCCAGAGCCACCGGTTCTGTCGCTGCTACAGAGTGGAAAATCACTCGTTTCACTCGTTTGTTCACGAAAATATTGTCCACTGTCTGGGTTTATTTTCAGACCAGAAGGTAAAACATCAGACAGAGTGGAGATATTTCCTCAGAGAACATCTGGAGGATGATTTAGGTTATTGACTGCTGACATTAATCCTGGAATACACCCGTTCGTTCTCATAGCAACACAAAACTGCCACAGCGAAAGCAATGAACAGCAGTTAATTAGATATGCTTTAATAACCTTAGCTGTTTAAAAGTTGCCATGCTGTCTGTATCTTTTTGTGGTTTGTCTCAGCTGTTTTGCAGCTAAATAACACCTGGGACAAAGACGGAGCATTACAGAATGAAAGATGCTTCTTATTAATAGTCGCGCATCAGGTCCAGTAAATAAATCAGTTCGAAACAAGATCCTTCACTGTGTGAATCCACATGCACATGCAGGTCAGGCAGTTTCCTGGTGTTTTTATTCACTGTGGGCTCGTTTTTCACTGCGATAATAAAGTCCTGCACCTCTGGAGAAACCATGAATAGAAGGAGAAAGAACTCAAAAATGTGCAGCATAACAAAGGTGTAAAGACAGGAAGAGGAAACAATAAAGTCGACACTGCTTGATTATTTATCCTACAAAAATTGATAATAAACCTGGAATCAACATGTACAGCATTTTTCCAACTGCCCTCAGGTGTGACCAATACTGGAAATCTCAGATATTTTACTTCTTCCATGTTTAATTTGTTTCTGTACTTGTCTCTGAGCTGCTCGGTGTAAACACTGCCTGCAGTTCAGTGAAGTTCAGACCACAAGTCTGTCACTAATGGCTTCAAGGTTGCACTGAAGACTGTTAAATGTTCTGCTTTTTACAGAGTAAAGTCACTTGAAAGGGTTAATTTTCAGCAAAATCTTAAAGGACACCTATAGAATTGAGTAACTGAGATGAACTACTATGATTTTACGCTTAGATTTGATTACGTGTTAGAATGGAATGGCATAACACAGTGGATTAGACGTAACATGTCTTTCAAACCCGCTGGTGGTCTTTAGGCTCAGAAGTCAAAAAGATTTTGCTCTAAAACTTATAAAAATAGTAAAACTGGCTCATTGGTCTATTTGTGTGACTTTCATATTATCATTTAGTTTGTATTTGTTGATGAAAATTGTAATACATTGTGTTGTAATTCTTGTTTTTAAAAGGTATTTTTTTATCCGTTTGTCAAAAAACACAGTTTCTCATAGTTTTCATCACCAATGTTTACATAATGCATACATGGAAGAAGTCGTACAGACCTTTTCTTGGCTTCTGATAAGAGTCGAACAGAATTTGTCTCAAACGATGTCACTTCCTGTCCGAACACTCCCAAGTCCTTCCACTGCTCCTCGTACTTCCTGTTAAAATAGGGAACACAGTTGAGAAGATTTACTTTCGTGATAATTGCACTAACATCAACTTTGGCGTCGCTCCACTGTGCTGGTGTTGTTCAAATCTCCAAGATTTAACTTCTGCGAGATCCGCAATCTCTCAAAAGCCTCTGGCTGCGATTGGTCACGCTCTACTAAGAAGACAGAGCAGGTAAACAGATGTGTGTAGCTTACCGTTTTAGATCAAATCTGCTCTGAGGAGGAACAGATTAAATACCGCCTGAACTGTGGTTGCCGTATGTTGTTCAGACTTAGGCTTTTTCTTTGTATCAGTTTCTGGCTCCTCTAAATTTTTACCCCTTTTCCATTAACGACTTTCAAATCCTCATGTGTTTTCCGGTTTTAAGTGTGGCACCCGATATTTTTACACAGTGTAGGATTGTGTACAACGCCTAAGAGTGTTGCCTCCGCGTAACAGCACACTTAATGATCGGTTAATCAATCTGTGCTGAGTAAATATCTCTCTTCATTCTGCCGTGTAAGGCTTCCCATGGGAACCCAGTGTACACATGTCCGGTGGGTTTTTTATTACTGTTCTGTCTACGCAGAAATCCATGCTGCAACCAATGTGCGCTAATTAAAGATGCTGTCAAGCGGAGGCGTCAATGAGCCAGTGGCAGAGTGTTTGTGGCTGTGGCAATACAGCCTGGAGTTTTTCTACCATCCGAAATGCATGTGAGCGAGCCCCATCTGTTTTCTTTTCGGGGGGGCGCGCGCAGGCAAAATCCCAAATGTAGTTTTTAGTGATATGACACAGTGAAGTTTTTTCCCCCCTCGAGGCTCCACAACAGACCTTTGAAATGCTCCAATGGGATTATCATTTAGGGAAAAGTGATGGTTGTGTGCAGCGCGATGGATGCTCGGCGAGTTCACAGAGTCGTTATTGGAGGTGATGGGAGCGGCGGCGGCGAGTCTTTTGCTCTGAGGATTGGAGGGATTTATTTATAGCGCACATTTCCACATTGTGTGTGTCTTCATTCATTTTCGTACACTCACTGCCGTAGACCTCATTCACCTCTATTCCTTTTTTTTCCCTCCCCTTCTGCTGCTCTACTTCCTTACTGACATTCTTGCATATTCATGGACACCCTCATTCTTGAAAGTGTCTCTTCTTTGGTACTATAAGCAAAGTTTTCGGCAACACGGCGTTTGGTTTTAATTCAGCAGGATTTGTCTATAACACACTATATAAATATGTATATTTTATATTAACAGTCACAGGGTTCATAATAGATTGGTAGAAAGTTGGAAGAATTATTGCAACTAGACAGAAACCTTGAAAGAAAGTCGCCCAAGATTGTCTAACTCTCAGCTATTCAGAAGCAGATGAGTAATTTCTTGACATTTCATTCAAATAACACACTTAAGTTTATGCAGTCTCGGAGGAGGCACGTGATAGGCTCTCTGAGTGCTTTCTAGTAGCCACCAGGTAATTGTCATTAGAGCAGAGCCATTAAGACTGTGCTACTGTATGCTCTACTGCATGCACAGTAATTCATGGTACACATGAATTAGTGTAGTAAATTACAACCACGTTATCACATGTAACAGAGTAGAGCGATGCAAGCCCCAGAACAACCTCTGCACGCTGTTCTACTCCTACTATCATGCGATTCCTGCAAAGAAGACAATGGCAACACTGTGCACAAATATTCAGACGCTGGTAAAATATAGTCTTTTTTTTTTAAAAACACAAGAAAGTCAAGAGCTACCTGCTGTTACTGAGGTGTAGCGGTTTGGGATTGCAGATCATGTGAGACAGTGCATGTTTGCAACCCATTTTAGCATGAAATTGTCACTGTGCTGTGTGACAACCTCCAAGTCGTGGTATAATGATGCATAATAATGCTTTCTGCCTACCATATGCCACACAATGGAGGGATTTTCTGCAGTTTATTTTTGTTAGCTCGCAGCTTACAAGAGCAATTCAGCACACAGAAATAACAAGTGATTTACTGAACACATAATGCATCAGTCCTGGAACTTTACTTTATATCAAAGCTCCACTTCATATTTAAGCTAGTAATGAACAATTACAAGAGTCATTGCACAACCGTTTATATACTATTCATTTACAGCTTTCTGGGGACTTGTCAGTGTTAATATATTTACGGTGATTACAATGTGCAGCACATGACTTGCATCTTCAATTCGTAAGGGTTTGCCGTCGTCATTATTGTCTCCCTCTGTCTATGCACCTTTCATAATGCCTGTCCAATCTGTGTGTCCAAAATATTCTTTCCCAACCTCATGTATACAGAGCTGCTCATCCTACCAGTAATATGATGCATTTCTGTTTTGGTATTCAGGTCATTCGCTCGCTGTCACTTTCCAAACCTTGTCCAAAGTCAAACAATACCTTCCTATGCATGTACAAACCAAATCAGAACATTCAGAGTGTGTGTGCGTGTGCTCCTTTATTTCTGATCTTGTGAAGATTTATTTTCATTTAGGACCTTGAGAGCGAGGACATTTTTATTATTTTTTATTCTGACTCCTTGGAAGGACTATTTTGCGAAGGAATGTATTGCGTCAGTCAGGGTCCTCGCTAGTGTAGCAGTACAAATGTGTTTGTCCTACCTGCAATCATCTCCATCTGAGCGCAGTTCTGTCAGAAGCCAACATTAAGTCAACCGTTTACAAGTTATATTTAGGCATGCACAAATTAATGCTAATGTTTAATGCTAATGTGATGAATATTATTTCCTTGCTCTGTCAATATGTGCTGTCTCACTTTAGCAACCCATGTGAGCGGAGATAGGTGAAGGTATTCTTTGTGTATGCATAATACATGAGGAGACTTGTAGCCTTAAGCTTGTGGAAAAACTGCACTTTAAAAGAAAAGAGGAAAATATTTGTTATGCAGAAAGAAAGGGAAAAACGTCAGCTAAACTGAAGACACAAGGGCCTGTCAACTTCCATTTAATAATGTCATAAAAATACACTGTTAAAAAAAAAGAAGGTGTTTACCATGGAATTACCTTTCTGCAGTAATCCCTCACAGTTTACTCATTGATTTGTCAAATCTGTCGCCGAACATGAGAGTAGACAGCTGAGGCGACGTACTAAGACATGAATGGAGCTTTGTTGTGCGATATGAATGTCCTTAGCCTGAACTGACTGAGACCCGAACAGAGCCCTTGATGTGTCCCTTGACATATGGTGTAGTCAGAACGTATTACAACAGTGACATATCTTTTAACATGGACTTTGTACCGCAGCATGTAGAATCTGAAATCAAACCCGCCTGTAATGTTAAAGGTCTGGCTGTCAGCTTTAATTTGAAGGTGTTTACATCAAGCGCAAGTGAAGAATGTTGTACTCTTTGCCCATAAAAATCCTAGCCTGCATGGTTGTCTTGCTCTGCTGTCCAAAAAAAATCGCAGGACTATGTATAGAAACAGGCCAAAGTCCAAGAGCAGCTTCGCAAATCTGACAGACATTTGCATGGAGGTTAAGGTCGCCATTGATCCAAACAACAAAGTATTTATATTCATAGACAAGTGCAATAGAGGCTCCATTCAAGATTGACAGCAAAGATTAGTAGAGATTATCTGTTGCTCCTGTTTTGAAAGAAAAACTAAAATTGTCAGTCCAAAGCTGCAGTTGTGCCAAGGCCAGTTTAATAACTGACCACTATGATAAAGGACTGTGTCATCGCCGTAGAATGACACAGTACGTGATACAGTGCTGAAAAGTGATTTTTATAATTAACAGGACAACAACCAAATTAGATAATTAGGGGTTGCTTGATCAAGTATGGAGCTCAAGCCCTGACATACTTGACAGTATAATCTAAATCATAAATAGATCCTCTTAATTTTTGACAGAAAGAATCTGAAGAGGCATTAAGTTCTTGAGACCCTTTTCTGAGTACAGTGCAGTATGATTCTCAAAATTTTGAAAAAAAAAAATGCTTAAAGATTGAAGTCTTTAACTCTTGAGTCTTTGGGAGTATTGCACTGCTGTTACACCTAACTTTTGTGTAATAAATGCAGACATACCAGTTTGTGGTATGCCATACCAGTTTGTGGAATATTGTGAGTTCTTTCATGCATTTCCGAGAAAAGGTGCAGACAACGGTGCAGACTGAGCTTATCTCAAGTAGATTTTGTGGAAGATTTTTTCTTTTACAAAAACAAAGTGTGCCTGAGTTTGTTTTTCAAATAAACTCAGGGTCATACGAGTCTTTGCAAATCGTGGCAAACCTTCAAAACTAAAAAAAATTAAAAGAATCTTTTCTCATCATCCATTGAATCGTTGCTACTCTACAATTAAGCAGTGAGCCTCCCAGGTTCATAACCTTAACAGATGTGTAGGATGTTTATCCAGATGTTCAGCATTCATGAGAAGTCTGTGTGCAGAATATTAATATGCTTGAAGAGAGCTACTTCTCAATAAGTGCACTTTAGTGGAAACCAGTGTCATGACCTGTGTGACAGGAAGACTAGAAAGGATGCAAAGATGCACAGTCAAGATTCTTGCTTTAGTGCTTCAGGAATAAAGCAGCCGTAGCAAATGAAGGAGCTGAAAAACCACTTTTAGGCAGCAGCTATTGTTCCAGTTGCATCAGTGTGGAGGTAATTTTCGCAAAAGTCAGTATTTACAAGATTATGTCTCCCAAATTTTGACTCTGAACATATGGTCCTCACCATTGTTGGTGATAATAAGAAGAGAAGACAGACTGTCCCTAGTGAGACCATGCTGATATGTAATTTTTCATTAAACATAAGAGGAGCAAATAATTGACATCTGTATCTTCTATTACAACAGATTTCACATTCAGGTCTTTTCAGCACATGCATTCAGCTTTTCCTTTGAATTTCAGTTTTTCCATCCATGTAATTCAGCTCTTCCGGTACTATTTAACAAAGTTACCTTTAAATTATCCCTCGCATTGTATATCTGTTGATTCCTTTTGGTTTGACAGAATGCTGAATTTCAGTTTTGTACATGCTTTATTTGAAAATAGATCTTGAAATGTAACTTGTTCTTCAGTCACTTCCTTAAATTCCTCTATCTTTCTGTCTTATATTCCCTCATAGGTCCATTGCTGTGTGATGGGCGATTGACACACCTCCTCTTTCCTCTGCTCCTCCTCTTACGGGCACCCCTCCTATTCAGCTTTGGTGAGCGCACTTGCCCCAATTTTTGCCGATGTGAAGGAAAAACTGTCCATTGTGATTCGTCTGGATTTTTAGATGTCCCGGAAAACATCTCGGTGGGCTGCCAGGGCCTCTCCCTGCGCTACAATGAACTGCATACCCTGCTACCGTATCAGTTTGCTCACCTCAGCCAGCTTCTCTGGATATACTTAGACCACAATCAGATTTCAGCTGTTGACAGTCGAGCGTTCCAGGGGGTCCGCAGGCTTAAAGAGCTAATACTGAGCTCCAACAGGATCACGTCCCTACACAATTCAACATTCCATGGAATTCCCAACCTTCGCAGTCTGGACTTGTCCTACAACAAGTTGGAAATCCTGCAGCCAGGTCAATTCCACGGGTTACGAAAACTACAAAACCTTCACCTACGCTCAAATGGCCTCTCCAACATCCCAATACGAGCATTCCTGGAGTGCCGAAGTTTGGAGTTTCTGGATTTGGGCTATAACCGAATCAAGGCTCTCACTCGCACCACCTTTTTGGGGCTACAGAAGCTAATGGAGTTGCATCTGGAGCATAACCAGTTCTCACGGATCAACTTTTTTCTGTTTCCACGCTTAGCCAACCTGAGATCACTGTACCTGCAGTGGAATCGCATTAGGGTGGTCAACCAGGGCCTTCCATGGACTTGGTATACGCTTCAGAAACTTGACCTTTCTGGAAATGAAATCCAGACACTGGACCCAGCTGTGTTTCACTGCTTGCCCAACCTTCAAGTCCTAAACCTGGAATCCAACAAACTATCCAATGTGTCTCAAGAGGCGGTGTCAGCATGGATCTCACTGACCTCGATTAGCCTTGCTGGCAACATGTGGGATTGTGGAACCGGCATTTGCCCCCTTGTCGCTTGGTTGAGGAATTTTCGGGGCAGCAAGGACACCACTATGATATGCAGCAGCCCAAAGTATCTCCAGGGGGAAAAAATCATGGAAGCCACAAGGAACCATGGTATTTGTGAGGAAACCGATTACATTCTGACTGAAACACCCTCACCGATGTCGGAGCTCATTTCTGAAGCCACTGCTGAACCAACCTTTGCCCCGACTAGCGGATCTCCACCTCTGCCGCCGACGAACACCTTTGGTCCTATCCCGCCATTCAGACCTCGGCCTATTCCTCATCCTACCTTTCCGGGGCATATGAGCAAAGACCCTAGAGACTCAGTGGTTCGCCCTCGACCCACTCACATACCACCCCCTGAGATGGAGCACATGACTCTGCACAAAGTGGTGGTGGGCAGTGTGGCACTCTTCTTCACCATGTCCCTAATCTTGACAATTATCTATGTGCTGTGGCGGCGCTACCCAGGTGCGACCAGGTTGCTGCAGCAGCGGTCCATGGTGGGACGGAAGCGTCGCAAAAAGAGTCCCGAGCCAGAACAGAACCTCAGCTCCCAGCTCCAAGAGTATTACATGAGCTACAACCCTGCTGCCACACCAGAAGCATTGGAGGTGCTGGGCAATGGCACTGGTTCCTGCACTTGCACAATTTCTGGCTCCAGGGAGTGTGAGGTATGATTCAGCGCCACAGCCCTAAAAATACAAACTCAAAATCAAAATACAAGGCTCAACAGAGAGGTAAATCCTTTATGCCCTGTAAAAAAACACTTTTGAATCACAGTTAAGCACCCTTGACTCTTCATTCATAACACGCTTGACTTCAAATGTTAGATGTGTCCAATTATTCTAAAATTTTACTTTTAAATGGAACCCCAAAGTGGAAAATAGAAAACAACTAATCTGATCCCGCAGAAGAAATCTACAACATGGGTTCAGCAGACCGCATTATAACAATAACACAATACAGTCCTTTGTGTTCTCGGAAGTTAATTGAGTGTGGCTTTAATTACTGTTCTTTCGCACGGCATTTGTCTCTGTGTTATTATCTAAATTTTGCCTTCAAAGTGACACTTTTGGAAATGTTCTTCATGGTATTTTGACCCGAAGAGACCAACAATAATTGGACATTGTCTAACCGATTTGTTGACACCACTCCACATTAGCATGGCATGGCTCACGTGTTTTATGAAAAGTTGCTTGGTTTGTGTGCTGTGTGTTTTTTGGGGAGGTTTGAGGGTGAAGTGTGTGTGGACTAATACATTAATGTTGCCCAAAGAACCTTATGTGTCTGTCTGGGTTTAGGATTTGATGCTACCAATTCACAATTGCAGAATTATGCTCTTTGTACAAACATTATCAGCAAATTCAAAACGGTTCTGATGCATTGGTTCTGATCAGTCACAATTTGACTTTGCTTTCACCTGACAAAGCAAGTGAACCTTTTCTTAAATGTAAAAGTGGAATATATCACAAGTGGAACATCCTTTATAGATGTCTGAGGTTTGTCATCTGAATGGTCATGTGTATCTTTGCCCTGCAACTGCCCTTCAGTGCAAATTTCCTCACTTGGGGAGATTTATAATAATCTGCACAGAAGGGAGGCAACACTGTAATCCCAAAGCTTATGATGTGGATCCCTTTGCTGTGATAAGGAGTATATTTATAAACCGGGGTAATTACAATCGCCCCAATGAAAACTGGTTTCATCTGTTGTTCAAAACAATAGATGAACACCTATGACTTACTCACCAATGGTACACCAAATGGATTAAAACATTTTATTTCTTAAATAGTTTTTAAAAGACATAAAAAGTGCAAAACAAAATGGGGAAAAAAACTGATCTAAGGGGATTTAAACCCGTGTCAAATGTTTCCTCTACTTAAAGTAAGTCATCTTAGCTTTTCAACCTCTTACTTCAGTGCTTAAAACTCTGAAATCTGCATTCTTCACCGTAATTTATTCCTCTTATTAACTTTGGGTTTAAAATTTCATTATGTTATTAGAGTGAGGTTGCAGTATATTACTCAAGTGACACTCAGGAAAAGATTTGCAAACAGTTGGAGACAGTTTAAGCGAACAGCAAGAATTCCCCGCGATACGCTGCATTTAATTAAAACTCTGTACTGTATTATATAGTAAACGACTTTTCTAAATTATAGATTTTGTACCAGTAAATTAATATTGTTAATGCACCTCATTGCAGTTTTTCATTTGCCATAGTAAAAAAAAAAAAGAAGGAATAATTGATTATGTACAGCACGCATAAAGTTTTTTTTTTCTGTGGGAAAAGTCAGCATTACTGCAGTGGGACGGTCAAGTGAATATAAAGCAAGCCGACCAAGTCAGTGTGTTCCGTGTAAGCCATAAATCTCTTGATATTGACAATGGAGCACTTCCAGCTCTTACCTTTTTGCTTCAATTGTAAAATTATTCTCCTACTTGCTGGTATAGCAGCAACTTTCCTCATGCATTCAGACAGAAAGGCTGACAGCTGCAATGTGGCTTTTGCACTTCTTTGATAAGCTTTCAACATTACAGTGGTTTTCTTGTGATTGCAGTTAATTCTGATCATATTGGTAATGTACAGGGCATTCTAAGAGGCAGTGAATTGATTTCAGAGGTTTTGCGCGGCGGAAAAGATGTGCTTTTAATCCTGCCTCGCTAACAGGATTCTATGCAAGGACATGTAATTTGTGCTTCAGTATGCGCAGGTATTCATAAGGTGTGCAGCTAATCAAGCAATTAGTGAATGGGAGTGTGTTCAAGGTGCTCTCTGAGGGAAGAAGCACTTCAAAGATGCAGTCCAGCGGTGGTTACAGGGGCGAGACCGATGTTAAATCTAAAGCCAATTAGGATGCTTTTCAATCCATATGGTTTCGGGTCTTCTATTAAACCTAGCAATTTCCCCTTCGCTAGTTATTCAGTTTCATTTGCAATACATGTCTCCGCGGCAGGGCGGAGAAGTTTTGATTCCTTTTCCCTCAAGCTTGTTATGTTTGCAGACATGAGCGATGAGTCACGGCTTGATTGAGCGTATGCCATAGAACTTCACTGTCATCCAAACACGTTTAAAAAAATCATCCTTTGCTTTTGTAAACAGAGAACCGGATCCCTGAGCATGCTCACCTCTGACCCATGCTGAGTTACTCTCCAGAAAATGCAGCTGAGAGCTTTCACAGAATAAGCAAATCTTGGCCTGGTGTGTTGTGAATGAAAACCAAACCAAAGACTCTTGCTTAATATGTGGGCTTCTGCCAGGTCCCTAACATGGACACCTCCATGGTGTCTCAGCATTGGCTCTGACAGGATGTTGTGACAGTGTTAATGCAACTGTGGAGAGGAATGCAGGGTAAGTTACTGTTGTGACTCTCTTAATTATCCAGTTGTACCCCACAAGCCTTCTGGGACTCGGAGGAAAAACCTTAACCACGTTAGAAAATTGATATTGCCCATTGCAAAGAAGCACAAAGCAGCTGAGGTAGCTGCTTTGTTAAAGGATAAAAAACATTGTAAGGATACATTTGGTGTCCTTTTAAAGAGAAATATATAAATAAGATATGTTCTAAACCCGTCATTAATGTATAATCAGTTTGGAAAGAAAGGGCCGGTGCAGTCTTGTGCTTGCTGGGTTTAGTCACAGCTTGACTGCAGTTTGTGACAAAACAAAAGCGTCGTTCTAATTCTCGCCTCTAAGACTGCAAATATTTCTGTAGCAATCAGTGACAGTGTATTGTCTCTCTATATAACCATAATCCAAATCTCATCATCTCAAGAACAATCACGCCTCAACATCACTGACGGGCGTCTGCAGTAGTTTGTTTGGGGGGGGGGGTTTCGACACTGTTGCTTATTTCAGGCGTTTAATAATTGAGAAGCTGGCGTCAGCCCGGTTTAGTTTGATGAAAGTGCCATCTCGCTGGTCGGCACAGCTGGGCTGTGCCTTTCATTACGGCTCTGTGCAGCGCCAGCAGTCCCTGTGGATGGCAATGTGGAGGAACAAAAGCCAACAGAACATATTTACCCGGCTATGGCTAGAATGCAGTGAAGTATTGTATAGACTGGCACAGAAGGATGTCAGAACCCAGCAGGAGATGGTTTGCGGTCTGTTATTGGGGCAGAGAAGTCTAAAATGAACAGCTTCTGCGAATCCAAACATTTGTTATCATTTACTCCAGCTAATTAGGCTCCTGTTCAAGCTGAGACAGCTTTGTTGAGTTTTCACCAAAAAATCCATTCGCTAATGCCACATTTGCATTAAACGTAATATAAACGTGAGCAGGTGCCTCAGGGTGAAACTGTGGGAATTTTCGGACACATGCAAAGACATCACCTGAGGAAAATCCAATACTAACAGTAGCAGCTAACTGGAAGGGAGACTACATTACATTAGCATTTTCTTATATTGCACCCAATGGTTCTTTTTGTTTGTTTTTACATCTTAATAGTGATTTCAGTGGGATTTTTTTTTTAAACGTAAGAGCCACAACTGTAATTTACATAATTAACATTGTCCTAGAAGGCTGCATTGAGGTAAAGAGTAAACCAGTATTTGTCTTCCTGCATATGAATCATCACCCAAAAATAAAGAGGAGCCCATTGTTTTATGACTAAAAGTGTGTGACTAATGTTTTTCTACCCCAAAAAATCCATATATATCCATACACGTAGGAGATACCTCATGCTTCTCTGCCACCACCACCATGTTGCAAGCAGATTCCAGACAGTTGAACTAATAGAAAATGTCTGCTTGACTGTTCTGACCATGTCGAATTAAATACATCTAGGTAAAGAGTCCATCTGTTAAGCTGAGGTAATGAATGTCAACACTAAACTAAGCTAAACTATGTGGGGGGGGGGGAAACTGCTTAAAATTTTAATAAATAATATAAAATTTCTGTGGTGCTGTTATTTCCAGGTGCACAGAAATGCTAGATTATCATAGTGTGTTACCGTTACCACACTCTGTGCAGCCTTGTCCAGAATGAATTATATATAATTTTATTAAATGATGCCTGAATGTACTTGGAATGTAATAAAGGACAGGACTGTAAAGTCTGGCAAACACTTATGTAATCTTAAATTTGCAAAACAGTCTCCCTAACTTGCAATGATGAATTTATTAATGCAACGTGTCAGACCTTCATCAGGCAAATGTGCAAACCTGATGAAGGTCGAGCACTGAAATGTTGCTTTAATAAATTTATCATTGTAAGTTAGACAGTGTGCTGTTTCCAACCTGTTGGATGTGTTTGTCCCCCCTCCTACGCACCTGCCTCATGTAATAGATTTGCAAAGAGTTCCCTTGGGTAATCTTGAATTTAAAATAATAATAATAAATCTTGATTTATTTACAAAATTATATAATTGAAGCCACCTAAATTACAGTAAGAAGGAAAATACTTACGTTTAAATGAATAACATAAGTTAAATACATCTTATAATAATCTCATCTAGTTGTAAAATATGATGGAAATACTAGTATTTTGGGAAATTATTCAAAATTCAAGGGAAACTTTAGCTTTGTTGGGTTCTCTGTATAAACTTTGCTCACTAACTTATTATATAAAGTGCCTCGAGATAACGTGTTCATTTGGCGCGACGTAGATAAAATCAGCAAAGAAGTGTTTTAACCAGGTATCCTGTATCCTTTATACATGTCTGGCAAATCAAACAGCTGCAAAATCAGTGAGCTGTGATGACTTTAAATGTGGACAGACATCCTGTTTTGACAGATCTGCATCCATTAGCAGACGCTGCCTTCCTGTCCTGGTTTGTTGGTTGCTTCATTTCAGTGGGAGGTTTCTACATGTATACACGAATCAGTCTCAAAATTAAAACCACCGACAGGTGAAGTGAATGACATTGATCGTCTTTGACATTTAGCACGCTCCCCCATGGTAAGAGCACCTTCCCGACGGCAGCCGGACGATGCACCCCGCCTTCAAACCGCCCCGTCCTAATCTGATTGAGCATCCCTGGGATGTACCGGGACAAGCCTGATCCGCCGAGGCTCCACCCCACAGGATCTGCTGACAACGTCCCAGTGCTAGACACCACACGACATCCCCAGAGGTCATGTGTCCTTGGCTTGACGCGTCACAGCTATTTTGGTGGTTCTATTTAAGGCGGGAGGTTTTAATGTTGTGGCTCAGCGATGCGTTTCTCTTTAAAAAAATACCTCGATCTTGGAGATTTGCAGCTGTCCGGTGCAAATGACAAGCAGCCGGGGGGACACAGCTGTCGAGATCTTCCACCTAAACATTTAAGCGCGTCACTGCTTTCTGCTGATCAAACAGTTCTGAATCTGAACCTCCATTATTCAGAGCTGTGAAGCAGCTCATCCTGTCAGTCTGTGAAGATAATATGAAAGTCAGCTCAAGCAGCTACACTGTGGAGCTGTCAACAGTATCACAAGGTAGTCAGTCTGCTGTGAAAACATTGTCAAACTTTTCCAGTTTCAGGGACATAATTGCTGTCATCAATACATCTAATACAACTTTCAAATTCCCCGATGCCATTATATCTGAATATGTATGAGTAATGCTGAGTATATCTATAATTAGATGACTTCGAGGTGATTTTTCTCTGGCTGGTGGGACGTCCATAACAAGCCACTGCGTTGTTTGATCTGATTCCATACATGTAAAAGCGACTGCAGAGAATAATGGTCCAGAAAACGACATCTTTTATCCCTAACAAACAGCTATAAATATCATTTGAGCGATGCTTTCTGACTACAGCACCAACACCAGGGATAACCACGTTGGATTGACAAAAAAAACAGGCATCTTCTCGGCTTTTTTTTCCCTCCCTCCTATTCTGCTGTCACACTGTGAATGCGACATAATCACAACAAGTGTAAGCTGTCCCACCTTTTCCTGAGTCACAAATTGTCAAACGAGTATGTAGACACCCACAGATTCATTGGAGAGAACAATATTTAGCTTTGAAATGTACAAAACCTGCGGCAAAGCGAAAGCATCCAGTCAACTTTCTATGGCTGTGATGTGAAACTATTGACAGAAGGTGAAAACATTAATTATGCTCCACAGCTTGTATGGAAATCTAGAGCAGAGTTCACGGTATGTATAGCGGTCCTTGACATATTGAGTCCTTTTGCAAGACTAAGTGTTTTCTTTTTCCTGCCATATGCACAGATAATGAATCATGTTTTTTACATATCTCTAGTATGATCACTGTTTCCTGTAGAAATGAATAAAAGCGCGAGTCGTGACTTGACATTCTGATCCTTAACAATCCGAAAACCTTACTAGCAGACAGGTTTTTTGGAAAAACAAACGGAACCCATAAAAAAACAGCCTTAACACACCGACAGCCTTGGATTCCGACTCCGACATGACATTTTATGTCACAAATAAGGATAACGGCGTATGATCTGACTGAACAATCCCATAGATTTACTTATCTTTGATGTCAACCGATGGGCCCATGCACCAGCGTCGTGCACCGTCATGGAGCGACCGACCAAGCGAAAACGGACAGAGAGAACAGTAGTGGTGAAAAAAGTTCTGTCAGTACAAGCTGGAACAGGGGTGTCAATCTCAAAAACACAGTGGGCCAAAATTTAAAACCTAAACAAAGTCGCGGGCCAACAGAGAACAAATGAACCTTTTAATATGGACCGAAACAAATTTTGCTTTAACATTGAATATGGAACAAGCAACGCTTATTACCATACATTATATATAAGTTAATAGTGGAGACATGCAAAATCAAATTATAAATAAAAAAACACATCAATGGCACAGTGACAGTTGTAGTGTGAAGTCGCTATGCCTACTGTCACAGAGGAGAGGGAGTTTCTGGGTCCTGTCCTGATTGACGCGCCAAAACAACAACAGGGCATTATGGGATTTGTAGTATTAGCGGTGAATGCGCTGTACAGTATAATACCAGGGGCAGCTCTAGTAGTCATTTGGTATTGTCTCGCGGGCCAAATATAATTGCAAAGCGGGCCAAATTTGGCCCGCGGGCCAGAGTTTGACACGCCTGAGCTAGAACATCCAGAATGTTCCCAGGACACATTGGTACAGTTCATAACAGACGCCTATTCTGTGACAATCGGCCAATCAATATCATATACGTAGATAGTTTATTACAACAACTATTAACAATAAATATTAACAACAAATTACCCTTCAAGCATCGAGCCCTCCTTGTATCTCGACCTCCGTCTTGACAATCCGACAGCCTTGCTATCCGACATAAAAGAAGTGTCTAATTATCACGACTGTACCTCCCATAAGAGAAAAAGGAAGACAACTGGGAAAAAAAAACAAAACGTTTGTCTGATGCTGTGTAGTGCTCGAATAAGGCGTTCCAAAAAGACCACAAGCATCCTTAATCAGCAAAATACAGCAGACTAAAATTCAATAAGAGCACACGTGTCTTTTAAAGGACTAGTAAGCTGGTAGAAAACGCTTGTGTGGCACAAACAGATCAGCATTGTCCCTCATGAGACGGCGGGGAAAGAAAAAAAAAAAACAGATTTGCCAGTTGACTGTCTCTCTGTGGTCTTTTCCTCAAGCACTCCCTGCATCTGGGAGATACTGTGCGCCACCAACCCTCCAACCCCCCGACTCTCTCCCCCCCAGACGGCTTTGAAGAGAGAAGGATGTCACACAGCCAGCCACGGCGCTCACTTTGCATGTCCCCCAGGCTAATTTCCCCCTCCAGTCCCGTTCCACTTGACAGGCATTCCTCCAAAAACCATTTAGAAGAACACTTTCATTTTCCGCTCCCTCTCCCCTTTACCTCATCAGTTTTAAGGGAACCATTAAGAGCTTAAGTGCAAGCAGGCGTACACTACAGAGGAAGATCTCGGCGAAATATACAGTAAAGTCTCACACTCCAGATTACAGTGAAGTCATTTGCTCTCTCGCCCTCCCCGCCTCCTCCTCGTGAATTCCTCCCCCTCGCGGGCAGCGAAACAGCGCTTTAATACGCGCATCGTGAAATCCTCGCCGGTCGTAAATTATTAAATTCATCATTCCTGTGATCGTGAGCAAGAGAGAGTTTTAAAAGATTGAAATATTAAGAGGTTTTTTTTTTTTATGGTCAATGGAAAGCTCTCTGTGTCTGTTTTAAACTCCCAGTGTCTTACGCTCGATAGGGAGCGAGATCAAGCTGCTCCTGTCAGCCGCTAGCTGTTAATAACCACGGGGGGCTAATGAGCGCCAGATATGTGTGTTTTTGTGGTTGACAAAGCAAAAAAAAAAAACATCCTCTTTTTATCGTCGTTTTAAACGTGAGCGCCCCTGTCGAGGCAGCTGCTCTGGACCACAATGCCAGCGAAGCCCTTGGTACTAGAAGTATTTCCACTTCTTCAGCGCAACAACCTCTCAACTATCTCAGAGGGGCAATTTCATGCCCTCTTCCCTCGATTGCTGGGTCATCCTCAAAAGAACTCCCGGCGAGGTTGTGCTGGATGATGATGCTTACTGAAATGTTGTAAACGTGGCTCTTTACCCCAGGCGCTCCTCCCTATCTCACATGCAGAAATATAGTCATGCACGCTCAACACAAACCCCAGTGAGCGGTGTATTATTAGCAGCATCTGGAGCCTGGTTCTGGCCCTGCAGCTAAGACAAATAGGGATCTTTTTCTTATTTTTTTTACTGGATATCACAACAAAAACACAGAGAAGATTTTACAGAAGATTTTTTAAAGTGTTTGTGTCTCAGACTTTTAAAAAAAAAAGTGTGGGGAAAAACAGCTCAGCGGCACCTTATATAAAAGATCCACCCCCTCTTTTGCCCTAAATTGAATTTTATAATCTTCTACCTGCCCCCCCACTTCTCTCTTTTCTCCTCTTTGCCACAGGCTTTTGGCAGTGGCTGTATGCTTCATCCTCAGATAACAGTAGCATCAACCCACCCACCTTCGCTTGTTCTGTCGAAAAGGCACACAAACATCTTGCTTTGCCACAGTCTTAATAACTGCAAAGCCGGTACACGCGCTAAAATGTGCAGATAGAGAGCGGGAACCTTTGTAACTCGCTGTATCGTGACAGTGCTACGCTGTACGGAATCGGTGTAATTAAAATGAACAATGAGGCAGCCTACACGGGTTCTGGAAGTTCATTCTCGCGACCGCACGCGTAGAAAATACAGGAAACGCGCGACACAGTGAGGACGAGGTTTGGTAATTGATGAACGGATTGACACGGAAATAATTCCTCAGTTCCTCGATTAACATGAGAGTTCAGATGTGATGGGGAAGATGGCGTGCAACAAAGATCCTTGGGTGTTCTTCAACTTATTTTAATATTAACCTTGGAGGTACGCTGACTTAATCATATGACATCTTCGAGACGTCACTACAAAAAACCTAGCGCATCAACTTTACTCGAAAGTGCAGACTTTAAAGTCTCTCCCAGTTTTTGTTTCATGTCGATAGACTGCGCAAAACTGGAGATACAATGATATGCGGGGGGAAAAGATGCATAAAATGTAGGTATATGAAATATTTTCTGCAGTCGTCGCATTTCTTTGAACAGCTTTGCCATTTTTTGTCGTTTTGCAAAATGAAAGTGAAAGAAAGTCTCTGGACGTGCATGTCCTGTAATTCTGGACAACAACTATTTTCAGGATTGGCACCGATAAAAAGAGAAATATTTGTGTTTAGTTTGATTTCATATCAGATTTACTTTTTCATGTTCATATGTGGAACCTATGGTTACATTTTCAACTTTCAAAATGCTTCGTTAAGCATGTTTGTGTTTTTTTATTGTAATAAATAATATATTTTTTCAAATATGATTTTATATTTCTGTGTTTTGGAGCCCAAAATGTTAATATAATAAGTTAAAGGAAAAAAAATAGTAGTCACATTATATAGGTGATGTTTTGCTGAAAAAAAAAAAAAACATTTTTCTGTGGGATATAAAGACAAAACTAAAAATATGCAAAAACAGGCCCAGACCTCTAAGGGTTAAACCCCTGAAACGCCAAGACATGCTAAATTATATCACTTTAAATAATAAAAATTGTATATTGGATGTCTTACTGATGGATCTACTGATTTTCTTGATAATTTAGTCTGTAGTATGTTATGAAAAAAAAAAAAAAAAAGCCCAGATGCCAAATGCGTGTTTGCAATCGGCATGTTTTAGAGCTACAATGAACATTAATGGGCATCTGTGTTAATAGCTGATTAATTTTTTATGGGATTTTCAACAGAACGTTAACTTCAAACAGATCCATCCCCCAAATCATGAGGATTTGCTTCATTTTTATGCCTTACGTATCGCCTGCTGGCGAGCAGAGATCACCCCTGCGGCATCCCACCAGCTACAAAGGTTAAGGAGCCAGAAAGCAAAAAAAAAAACTAAACTGGCTATTTAACGCTTTAATTTTACAGTTAATTTCATTCTGTGTCCCTCATATTGGTCTATCTTTTCCGTGCTAATCGTGCAATAATCCTGATCGCTCTTCCATCTAATGATGCAGAAGACAGCGACTTCAGACCAGAGATTTGCTGTGATTGGCTGAGTAGCCGATCAAGAGCGCACCCAAGAGGCTGCTCCTGTTTGTAGTTGTAGCTCTCTTGATAACTCTTGTAGCTAATTGTCAGCGAGGCAAAGGTTTTTTTCCTTTTTTTAAATAAACAAGTTAGGATTAATTTGGAAAGCCGAGCAGTGGAAAGAAGTGTGTTGACTTTTCTGATTGAGCCGGTGAGAAAATGTAAGTCTGCTCTGAGTCAAAGCTCAGCGAGCCGAAGCTAGACAATGACATTTCTATCGCGCGCTGCCGAACCCAGTTACTGTAAATGATCACCAGGAGCCACACGACGATGAGCAGGAAACCAAGACTCTTCTGGGTTTGCTCTCGATCCGCTCCGTCTGGCTGCGCGACGAACCAGTCGATGCGAAGACGTCACCTTGGCTCTGGGACACTGTAATTGCCCTGTTTCGCCATTTTCTGACGTTTTATAGCCTATTAACTAAGAAAAAAACATTAGTTGCAGACCTACTCCTCTCCATACTGGCCATGAAGCAATTCCTTGTGTCCTGACTAGATTATATATGGCGGACATCAGCCACTTTAAATTCAGCCAAAGCTAATATGAGTCTTTAGTTCTCCAAGTTTGCCAGATCAATGAGGGTTCCTCCGACATTCGTCTCACTTTGAATTCTCCTGTGTTTCCTCGCAGCATTACATATGAACACACTGATGAGGATACTTCTACGTGAAGCTTCACGAGTTCAGCTGAACTTCGGACTGACCAGTGCAACCACTGTTTGGCAGGTGTAATGTTTATCTCGTGCTCAGACTTCCTTCTACAAAAAGTGCAGTTAATTCAGATTGGAAAGCTTTTGGCTTATAAGTAAAAACTTCCAAAAGTTACTGAAACAATGGAAATACTGCAGGAGACACTAACAGATCCCCACATCTTACCTTTAAGGGACTATACATGTCTGAATGCTAGTGCCACTAAAATAAAACTCAAAACCCCCAAAAAATATCAAGCTGGTGCCGCCACAGGAAAAAACCAGGATCACAACAAATCCAACAGGCTTCATTCACATTGGAAAATAAATGTCAAAACAAAATTTCACACCAAACCACGACACAGATGATGAGATATTTCCGTCTGTACCGAGGCGGTGGACTGACCAGCTGCTGCTTTGGGTGAAAATACCGGAATTTGTGCAGCGGAACTCAGATTTTTCTTCATTCTGATCGTGTTAGCCAAACCTGCGATCCCTCATAATGAACTCTTGAAATCCATGTTGGTAATGAAAGCGCTCATGATTAATCATTAGAAATGATCAGGATTGATAAAGAAAAAGCTCATTAGGCAGAGCCTCATAGTGTAACGTTCTCTTCATCCATCAAGCCATTTGTCACGTTGAAATTTCCCCTCTGATGCCTCATTTGCAGTTCTATCACCAACTGAGTTTTGACAATATGGGAAAATGAAGGCTGCAGGATATCAGCTCAAAGAAAAAATAGGGAACAAGGAGCCACCGCGACATTTCGAGCACTATTTATAGTACGTCATTATGAGGTTGGTGGCTAATTTGCGATGCGGAGACAACACGGCCTCAGAGGGCTTCCGGCAGTCTACCCAGAACACGAAGGACTGGGACAAAGTTCGCTCTGCAAGACCTACCGCACTTCACGAGCCTTGAAAACATTCAGAGGTGCATGTAAAAGCCCCTACAGGCTTCATTCTTCTGTTGGAGAGGGGCAGAACGTTCAGCAGTACTTCATAGCAGAAGCTGATGCGGTTTTTATAACTTTGACAATCAGCCTCGTGTGGTTTATGGTGTTATTTGGCACAGGTTGTTGTTTTGTGCTCCAAGGTCTGTTATATAAAAACAACATGCATTCAATAGAACTGTGAAAAACACAGTTTATTGAATTGTTCAGATTTTGTATGCATTTGGACAATGGACAGTAATTCTATTGCTTGTCCCTGTTAATTCCACGGTTTTCTCTGTCTGGTTTGTGTCACAACACAAGTTCTATTCATCACCATTAGAATCATATTCTTGTTTTTTCTCCTGCTGCTATTTTACAACACTATTTTTGTCCTTGTCTTGCCTTGATATTTTTTTTGTTCCTTGCTGTTCTTTTAGTGTGTGTGTGTTGTTATTTTGTATATGCCAAGTTGAGGTTTTTTTGTTCTGTTTTTTTTTTTTTTACCCCTCTTGTTACATTAATTTTAATTTCACAATGCACTGCCTCTTTCTCTTCTCATGTTTGAATTATTAAAGTGCGGTTTTCAGAGGAGAACAGAGACATTTGTGGAGATCCCATATTTTTTAATGGTTCCCTATAGGCATACTGTTCGTTTGCCAGAACCAGGCAGCAGCCGCTGCCACCCACAGAGGCCACTCCCTTTTATAGAGCAGAACAACGCTGCCTAAAGTTGCCTTTGTACTTTCAGTGACCCCTGCTAGTCCAGGCCATTTTATCAGGGAAAAGATCTGTTTCTCTTCAAAGGTTCAGCTACATTAAGTATACATTTTGCATTCAGTTTAATGTAGAAGAGCCGAATTATAGACTTAAATAAAGATATTTCTTGAATAGGCATAAAAAAAATGAACTGCTCCTACAACCTCAATATTGTCAAAAAAAATAGATATATGTGGCTGTACCTTCTACAATGGCTTGCTGCTGATTGGTTAGGGCACCGTACATCTCACCCCCACTGAATAATGTGTGACGTTGGTCCACATTGCAAAGCATATTTTTCTCACAAAACAGCTGCAAAAATTGTGAGACATTTCAGTTTTTTCGGAGCTATTCTTGGAACCGACCTTGTCACTCTATTCAGTAGAAAATAAATGGAGTTTTTTGTATTTTAACCCAGACCATGTTCTTCTTTTTTCAACCTAGCTAAATAATTTGGTATTAAAACCAAGCAGCAACCTTCAGAGCTGAAATATGTTTGTAATAATGATGTCAAAACCTGCAGTTCCTCAGTTCCTCCACTAGAGACTGGTTCCAAAAGTGAGTTCATCTCTATTGAACCGCTTGTTTAAAATGTCCAACGTTACAGCAGTCGTAAGCTAAACATGCTTTATTTCTGTATTTATTTAAATTCTAATAGGGTGTAATACAGGATATGTCGCTCCACTAATGCTCCACCTCTTTATTCATGTTTGGATTAGCCGGGAGTTTGGCGAAGTCAGGTACTGACAAGATAGCGGCGACCGATGCCACCATATTGAAAATTCACTTGATGCTTTTTTTAGGTTCAGATTATAAGGAACTTGCAAGAGAAAGTCCCATGATGTATATCTAGGCCAATGCAACACAACAGGCAGGCAAAACACTCACAGTCTTTAATGTGAATGTAACGTTTTTGTGCTGTGAATAGCTGGTACACATTTTGGCGTGCGTTACCAAAATAATCGCTCTTTCCAAAAAGTAAGCATGGAACAAACGTATATAATATCAGTAAAAAGTGAAATCATAATTCAGCTTGAATTAGTGGTTAATATCAAATTCATATCAGTGTCTAGTATAAATACAATTAGGCAACTCATTCTGGATTTTTTTAAAAATCAAATTCGAAACTTAAGCAAAATCATTTCTAAGCCTAGAATGCCAGACTGTCATTGAGTCGGGCTCTGCCAAAGGGAGCCATTTATTGAACCATTTACGTCTTAGAAGATGGTAAAGACATCACTGTGGGTGTTTTGAAACTGTTCATATGTCACTGGCCAAACGAATGGCATAATTAAAAAATGAACATATATGACGTTGTAGCTCATAAGATTAAAAAAAACTGCTTGTGCCACACTTTATTTGGTTCATTCTGTAGATAATTTATCTACTATAGCACCACAGTGACACAATGGTAACACTTTACATGCTGCTGCTGGTTCAATTAAACAATAAACTACACTCACAATTAGCTACAACACATTATTGGCTCATTAAGGATTTATAGAATGTATGTGATTAACCCATATTGGGATACAAGTGTGCTAATGTATTTTACTGTGTGTCATAAACCACTTATATACTGGTGTGAATACATAATGCACAGTGGGTGTCATCAAAACAAATTACAGCTACAGTTAATGACCAGATTACACCCACTAGTTCTGCTAAGATATGACAATATGTAAGGATAGAATCTAATGGAAAGTATAGTAAAATAGTTTTGTTATGTTAAATGTATACTAATGACCTCATTGGCTAGATTCTAGTTGACTTTAACTCAACTGAAATAAGTGATATTTTGGACTTGTTATTAACTATTGCAGAATTGTCTAGCCCTGATTATTTTGCCAGTTTATAGTATTTTTTTTCTTTTTTTTTGCATGTTTTTACGTAAAGTGTTGGGTCAGTAGAAGATCTTCAGTGTGCCTTGGTGTTGATTCTCCAAATTTGTCACCAACAAGTTCACATTTGACTGTAAAACTATAAAATTCTTCACATATTAATTAAATAAACCATCATATATGGCAGAGGTATTCAATTAAAAGTCACTGAGGTCCAGTTATTAAAACTTCCTCCAAGTAAAAGGTCCGAACCAAAGTCCAGTTTGTGTCTTATAGCCTTCCCCTATGGCCACATTTTCATGGTTTCAACAATACTTATTATCCGTATTTCAGTGCAGAATATGTTCAGCTGAATGTACAGTTTTGCGCTTTTACCATATATATAAGTAGTTCCAGGCAAATACATTTAAGGCCTTTATTTCAGATTAGAGAAAACAAAAACCTCATTTCAAAAGTGCAAATAGAGCTGAATAACCCTTTTATCTCTTTAATTAAAGAGGTCCCAGCCTAAAGAACTGAAGGCCTCCACTTCAAGTAGAAGAGTCAACGTCCTCAGAAAACAATACATGAAAGGTTTCGTTTGCACGTTGCTGTGCTGTAAATGTGGTGATGAGTCGGGTAGATCTGTCATACAGGGTTGGCAGCTCGGTTATTCTGTGCCTTCAGCTCGGATTTCAGGGTAAACTTTGCTCTAGAGAGCTGAGCTTTGTCTCGTAGCGTCGCTTCGTGTTGCTACTTTTAATTAATGCCACGTTTTCATATGAAGCACACTGGTTGTGAACTGCCTGTCGGAAGAATGAACAACCATTTCTCCGTCCACTCATCTTCAAAGCAGCGGTTTTCCTCATCAACCTTCCTTCTTTTGGAGCGAGCCATGCTGTCATCACTGTCTCTTCCTCTCTGCTCTGCTGTATAAGCAGCACAAAGCGGCAGCAAGCTGTGGCAGTGAGCTAGCCGTGCAGGGGAACCACACAATTTGATTGGCTCGACTGAGTGGCGCTATTGCCATATTAACTGGAGTAGCAGCGCCCGCTATCTATAGCCGCAACCATCAGAAAAAATGCTCCATGAAAATCTGTTCTCGAGAATTTATCAGAGATTGGTCTGGACAGAACCATCACTCGGTCCGGATCGAGGTCCGCCATTTGGTGATGCCTGATATATGGCATTACAAGTCATAATAAACCAGATGAAAGAGTTCCATGTGTCACACTTAAGTGATAACTTGGACTCGTTGCTATACAGTCTTGTCTAGTCCTGGTTTCCAGCCAGTGTTTTCTGTTCATGAGTGTTTAAGTAAGGTGTTGAGTCAA
>NW_007577773.1:978072-1019782 GCF_000690725.1 Stegastes partitus | reverse complement strand
TACTAACTATGCAGCATTATTCAGACCTGATTATTTTGCCAGTTTTTAGTCTTTTTAGGCATGTGTTCTTATTCAAAGGAAAAATCAAGTGTCTATATGTACGGTGTTGGGCCAATAAAACATCTTTAATACGCCTTGTCATTGATTGTCCAAGCCTCTGTAAGGATGAACACCAATAGATATTACCTATTTCAGGTGTTCTATGATGGCGGTGATCAGCGCCATCTAACATTTCGGCCCAAAACCTCCCGAATGTGTTCAGTAGAGTTGTGATCTGGTGACTGTAAAGGCCACAGCAGATGATTTTCATACTTATCAAACCAGTCAGTGACCCTTCATGCCCTGCGGGTGGAATCTGAACGAGACCGCTCCCTTTAGGGTAGAAATGTTTTAATCATAGGATAAAGTTGTTAACTCAGAACAACTTTGTGCTGATTTGCAGTCACCTTTACCTCCAAGCAGATCCAAAAGCTGCCAGCAGAAATGGCCCCGACAGCACAACAGAGCCACTGGATCCCCTCAATGTAGCTCTCAGCATTCAGACCCGCACATGAGTTCGCTCACTTGTTGAAAACACGGTGAAGGATGACTCATCGGATCATATCACTTCCTCTTTCATTTCATCTTTCCACGTATCCCGTAGACCAGTACCTATGGTTTGTGCATGGCTGAACTATCAAATGTGCATTCATCTCTGTAATGAGGGGTTTATACAGAGCAACCCTACTATAATATCCCCCCTCTGTGTAATTGTTGATGGAGCGTTGGTGCTGACAGTCTGATCACGTCTGACATTCTCAGTCACCTGAGGATGGCTCGCTCCTCTTGTTTTTTTTCTCCCCTCACATACCGCACTAATGCACAAGCATCGCGGTCATCAAATGTGTGCGCAGTCAACCGTCGTTTCTGACCCTGTTTACCGACGTCTGTCGCATAGATGCACAAATGCGGATGTCATTTTTACAGGGTTTGTCCCGGCTCTCGCACAACGCTGAGCATGACTGGTAAAGGCAATGAGTCTCTGTTACCTTACTTGACAGAAATCTATGCAATCTATATAATAGTTCTATAATTTAATATCTTAGATGAACTCACCCCATGCAATTAGGCTGAAAGTATTTTTTTTTTCTCTCATGATATATTTGGCGTATAATTTTGGAAATAACAAGCACTAAAGTTAAATGATTCCGTAAACTTGTGACAGGCTTCACAATTCGGCTTCTAATTGCATTTATATTGAAATATTCACAATTTGCTAATTTACTCTTAAGTCACACATCATGTACAAAATATATCTATATCTCTTTTATCTGCAGGGTTGTGCAGAGTTGCAGTGTGACAGTTACAAATTGTGCTAAACCAACCTTACAGCTTTGTGCAACCAAAAATAAAAGCAGCAGGGAAATGACTGGGGCTGCATGTTAATACAAGAGGGTCGAACCACACAAACTTACACAAACGTTTCAAAAGATGGATGATGGCTGATAAAAAATTCCAATGTCTTAATAACACAACGCAAATAAATTGGATGGATTTGGGGTTATATAATGTCATAATACTTATTTTGTGTGAGCTTGCACTTTAAATAGGCCAGCAGATGAGCTTCTGCAGTGTGTTTTAAGGGAAAAAGTTCACCCATAAAAGTCTCATAAAACAATAATACTCCGAGTAAATAATGAATATTTAGCCCAGATCTGTTGGCGATGTAGCTTAAGACATCTGTTTATTCTATTTTTTTAGTTTGTTTAATGTTTCCTAAGCATTGAAAATGCATGTGTAATGTTAATTTATCTATCAACAGAAAGTCATGGTGCTATACAATAAGTGTTCATGCTTAACAGGCTACCTGTTGCTTTATTAATTAAAGAGATCATGTTGTGTATAAAGCATCCGTCCCCACAGCAAACTGAGCTGCTGTGAGGCCGTGAAATAGAAAAGTCTTTCGAATATAACGTGCCACAATATGACATTTGCTATCAGTATTATAAAAAATGTCCTTGATGAAGCTCAGGACTCAACTAGTGGACAAGTTGTTTAACTGAAGCTTGTAAACTGTAACTCTTGTGTGGCAGCTCACCTGTTTTAAGTGAACAAAAGTGCTTTTATTTGTCATTAGTTCACGATCGATCCTGTTGCCTCGTGTGCTTTAATGTGCACAGCTCTCTCACTGTGGAGACGCTAATGTGGATCCTGCTGCAGGTATTTAATAAACTTAGAGGAAAGGCTTCTACAAACAGCCAGAAGCAACTAAACTAACCTTCAGCTCCTGTTAAAAGTTCTGTTTATAAATCTGGATCACATTTACTATTGGTGAAGTCAATTGGATTCTGACTTCCTTGCATTTTTACAGGCATTCCAGTTTAGATTGTAGTGCAAATTGAATGATGGTAAAACGGAGAATAAAAGCTACGGTTAAAATCACTAGTAGAGCCTGACGCTCACTGCCGAAGCTGAGATTCCATTACACGTTCCAAAGCGGCACATTCAGACCCAGTCAAAACAATGCAGCTTAGCTCACTTATCCAGTGCCAGCCTCGTGTGTAAAACACAGCAGCTGTGGATGAGAGGGGAGCCGACTGCTGGGAGTCAATCACGTCGTGTTTTAATTTATGTTCTGCTCGTTCAACAGTTGTTTGAGAAGTTGCCATTAAACACATTCAGAGAGGATTCGAATTGCTATTTTTATTCCTAATTCTTATAATTTTGGAGCTGCTGGTTTTTTTTTCTTTGGTGCTAGCCAAAAACCTCTTTGAGAGGGTTGCCAAAAAAAATTCCCGTATGCAGGAAAAACCCCGCTTTAGTCACTGTTCCTGATGAAGCACCAGCCAGTTGAGCTCCTGCCATCTGTGTCCCAACGATGAAACCTCTTTCAAAGTCTCTTGGATCTTTTTTTTTTTTTCCCCTCTCGCCATCTTGATACAAAAGCAGAATCAGCCGGGCCTGCTCAGCAGTTTTAATACATGCCACGGAGCATGATTAGGGGTTAATTGCTTAATTGTAGCTCACAGTGCACCTGCAACGAAGCATCTGCATTCATCATGTTCCTCCACTCGGGTTTTTCCTTCAATTTATCGCCCGTCTTATAATCAGTTCTTGTAAAAAAATGATCTGAGACACTCTTTAGGAGATTAACCATCGTGACCTTTACAGCCCATCAACTATAAAGGCTAACACAGACTTGTATTGTCTTAGCATATGCCATCGCAGGACAACGTAATGGTTAAAGTAATCCACATGATTTGAAAAACTTTTTAAAAAAATCATAAATCATACATTTACTAGTTAAGATTACGAGTTAAGACTTTCTGTTGCTATAAACTGGAGTCATGTGGCCTCCTTTTTCTTTTATAGTAGGTCGTTTGAAAAGTTCAGCATATCACATTCTGGCTCATGATATCATTTGCATTCAATTTTCTGTTAAATGTCACATTACATCTGCCATTTATTAACAGTTGAATATGACACTGTCAACAGTAGTTGCAGGAGGAGTACTAATTGCACCGCTGCACCCTCTGGCATGTGTCAACGGGCAATTCAGCGGAAAGGGAGAGGGAAATGAAAACAATATCTCCTGCAGCTCTTTGGCAGTTCTTCGGCATCGGGTCCTATTATGTCAGACAGTGACAGCAGATTTGGAACATGTGAACAGAATTTACATGAAGCACTAGAAGGACAGAGAGACATGTTTTTGGTTTCCACTGGTGTCCTAAGATGTTAAACGTGGAAAGACGCTTTTGAATGTCAGAGGAATCTCAGAAAATTAATTCAATAGTTAAGCTAAAAAAAAATGCTTGCCCTTGAACTGGGAACCTGCCTGCAGTCAAAAGACAAAACTGTATATGTGTTGTCAGATTAATAAGAGCACTCAGAGAGAGACAGACTCTTAGTATATTTGCATCCATTTAAATTTCCATAGCGTGCCCCCACTGCTATCTTTTTTTTGCATTATGCAAATGCTCCAATGTCATGTTTTATCCTCTTGATGAAGCCAGAAAACTTAATGAGGGATCATGATGTTTGTCCCTCCGTTACACAAAACATTAGAAGTGACACGTCTGCTTCGGCAGCACTGAGACAAAAAATTACATGTCGTCAAATATGTAGACAGTTCCTCAAAATAACTGATACAATCCAACCCTGATTGTTATCAAACCAATAGAAATCTTTTGACAAAGCCGGCTTTTGATCAAAATGTCAGAGCTGTTTTAGATTTGGAGGAGGGAAAGTAACGCTCCGCACCCCCCCCCCCACCGCCATCTTTCAACAAGTACCCAAAATACGACTGAATGGGACAATGTTCAGTCTGAGCCCGGTCTCCTGTGATTTTATATAATCTGCAACTATTGTCTTCAAATGCAAATGCCTTGTACACAATATGTGAGAAAATTGTTTTTCCAGAGTGGATTACATGAATGAGATGAGTAGATACAGCTTGTTGTCTGAAAAGGTGGAATGAATGGGTACAAATTTGACATTTTGGCCCCATTACATTAGTCATTTCAATTGTCTCATATTGGATATAAAGCCAAGATGAGTTCTTTTGTTCTGTTTTTTTTTTTACTCTTAACATTTACATTTATTCTGAGCCACATATTTACATCACGGATCACAAGGCTTTGCAATGAGTCTTAACTTTACTCCAGTTCAGAACTGGTGGTAATGAGCCCATGTGCTGTGTTTGCTAACTACCAAAAACTGAATACCGTCTACACTGTCGCAGTTTAGTTACAACAATACCAGATTAGCAAGGATTTACTAGCTGACAAATTATCCTAAAGCTACCAAAGCACATGGATGATTCGTATTTATAAACTACAAGTGAGACAAAATCCTTATAATCCTCGCAGGCTGCCATTTATGTCCCTTCTTCAACAATACAGACTGATCCACTTACAGCAGCTCGGTGACTTCAAAATGAACTTTATCCTCATGTTTTATCAACGCAGACTGTTTGTTAGAATAGTTAGATACTTGAAAGGCGTGAAATTTAACCTATGCATCTTGGATAAATGCATGCATTTGCACCTTTTCAATATCTTTCTTTAAAGAGCTGCAAACCAACTCAAAGATGTTGCAGTAAACACCAAGGTGAAAAAACACTCCCCCGCGCTTAATCTCAACTTTCACCCGGTCTCAAATGCATATTGATTCCATCCGTTAAGGAAGCAATAAGTAAGATGGGGTCGCTGACATAAGTTGATTTTAAGTCCCGTAAAGTAAACCTTGCAAACGTTGTTTGTTTTCCTAATCCACAATTTTATATTTTTTGCTTAGCAGAAGCAGGTTTTCAGCACAAAATGAACATATAAGCACTTTTTAAGCTGATATGTGGAACTTAGCAAAGAGTTGTTGATGTATGCATCCAAAAGTTACAACATTATCATTCTTTCAACTACCTGGAGCCTTCTGGAGACTTCTGGCAATTTGCTGAACGTATGTCCAACCAAATCATTACAAGACCAAAGTGCGAAGGAAAAAAAAAAGGAACAGCCCGCACCCCAAAGCACACTGTACCACCTTGTCCGTCAAACATGTTGGCAGTTCTGTCATAACTTGGACACATATAACTCCTAATGGAGCTGGCACGCTGGCGTTTGTTGACGATTTCGCCGGTGACGGCAGTAGGTGTGCACACATTCAGCCGAGTGCATCGAAATTCATCGGACGGCGTGTCATCATTCAGCAGGCCGACGCTCATAAACATGCAGCTGGAGCCACCAAAGAGCTTTACATCACGGAGAGGTGAATCGCTTTGACTAGCTGAGCAAGTCACCTGAGCCCAACCTGATTGAAGTGCAGCACACTAACTCAGGATCAGTCTAAAGAGGCTCCACAACAAGCAAAAGTTTAAGGTGTTTGCAGTGAAATCTTAGAAGATGTGAAGTGTTTGCTGATGTTCTGTGGACCAAAACTTTAGACATGGACTACAAACACAAAAAATCCTCCAAATACCAAATATATTGGTATCCATCTGGATCTTTCCAATTACTCTTGAGCTTCTAAACTTTGGAAACTTTGACAATTTTTGATTTAGAAGGCCTCTCAAACTGTTATTTCTATTCTGATGTAAACTACTCAAATTAATGCTGAGACTCAGTACTTTAATGGAGTATCCATCATTTTATTACAAACTAAATCTGCTCGAGCCTGAAGAACAAAAAGTGTAGCCTGGACTACAAAGTCTGGCCAAATGGTGCACCACACTCTCCAATTAAGGCCAAAATCAATTACAGAAGACAATGCGTATACAGTACATAAACCACAGCAGCATGGTATTACGGATAAACAACGGCATGTTTTAAAGGCTTAATTTGAGTTGACTTATGTCTGTTTTACCTCTTATAAAATGAGACTCTACCAATATCTGTCCAAACAAAATGCAATCAATCATCTAAAAAGGTTTTTATCTTGATCGTTACATTATGAAAGGGTCCATTTTAATTTACATCTTTCTGTCTCATTGATGCCAAAAGCTCCCTCCCCTGTAAACACTGGCCAAAATACTGTCCAGATGAAATAATTGAATAATAAAAGTGTTTACAACATCTCTATCACACTTAATCATATTAAAATGCATTGTATTGCATTGGGACGGCGCTGAAGAGAATTTCATTCCGTCAACGAGTACATATTTTGTTTCTGTATAAAATATTTAATGTGCCAGTGTCACAAGTTACAATATCTCACACCATTGGGTTTAGAAGTATTTTGTTAGACTGAAAAGGGGCCCAGAAGACTTGCCGTTACGCAGTTTGGCCCCTTAATACGTGAAATCACAGACCAGACGGTCGGTTCCCTTATGTGACTTTGGGAATGAGTTATTCATGCTTATAAAATGTTGATTAATTGAACTGTCTCTGGCCACATAAATGAAACACGTGATTTCTAATTCAGGCTGACTTTTACTTCCCTCGATTAATTTTCTATTTGATACAGTAAGTCATCACGGTCCGTCAAACACATCAGTTTATTTCCCATGTAAAATTAATCAATAGCAGACTTGTATTGCTTTTATCACTTTTGCAGCCACCGATAGTCTCAATGTATTGGCCGTTTTCATTTGTGACTCAGATATGACCGATGCAAATAAAAGTGAAATGGCTTTAAAGAGGAAAGCTCTTTTTTTTTATTCAAAGAAGTATAGAAACCCAGTTGTAAAAGCTGAGTGCTAGTTGCAGAGAAGAGCTGAGGGAAAGTCCTGAGCTGAGATCAGAGGATCTGCAGGGAGCTGACATGACCAAAGCCGAACCCCTGCGTTGCTCAGTTTCCAGCAGAGCCTCAGAAGACATGTAGGAAAAGACGGAGATTTTGATTTGAACATAGATTCAGTCTTAGTAGTGGCATAGTGCTCAGAGGGGCTGGGCGATATAATGCTGTTTATTCTATGAGAAAAATGTGTCAGCTGTCAGTTAGAGATTGTGCTGTAGCACTCTGATGATTATCCTCCTTTTTCTGGTTGTATTTGGCTTTGCCACTGACCCAGCGTGATCAGTCAACAGCATTAAAGCCACCGTTTAATGTGGTTGGCCACCTGACCTGTCCGAGCATGGACAGAGGAGCTCTGGTAGCAGGGATCAGATTGGGTTTGGTTTATAATTGGTCTGGAGCAATATTTAGGTGGTCAAAGTAACATCCACGTGAATGCCACCACCAAAGGTTTCAAAGATCAGGGGATTGCATACGACCAAGATAATCATTCTCTTCACCTGTCAGTGGTTTTAAAGTTGTGGCTCATGGTACTATGCAAAATCTTTTGACACTTGAGATGTTGAGATGGTACCAAGAGGCAGGTATCAGATTTGTCTAAAATTCAATCTGTGGTACAGCTACAGCTGTGTATCCCATTCCTCCTGATAGATCCTAGCAAGCTCCGACATATTGAGTTTACAGCAAACTGCCAACTTTAGGCCTCTCCACAGACATTCTGTGAGCTTTACCATTGAGCTTTGCCCGGGCCACTCAAGAGTAGTCAGATATTTGTCCTAAACACTTGTTGCCTTAGCTGTATGTTTTTCTTCAGTTGTGAACTGCTGCATCCATTCCTTCCCAATTTCTGACCAGTGTCCATGCCCCTATAATATCACCATAGCATGATGCTGCCACCACCATGCTTCACCATAGAGATGACAAGATTTGCCAGATGATGAGCAATGTGTGGTGTTCACTCGGCATAGTGCTTGAAGTTTTGCCTGAAGAGCTTTTTTTTTTTTTTTTTTTTTTAAACTCATTAAATCAGATAATCATTTTCCCTGTGCCCTCAGAGGCCTTTAAATGCCATTTAAGAAACTGAAAGGAGGCTGGCATATGCCATTCAGTCAAAGTGCCTTTCATCTGGCTGCTTTGTGCTGCGGAAATTCAGTGAAGTCATGAAAGGATGATGAGGCCGACACAAGAGAGACACACCGGAAACTCTGATGACTTAGGTTGAAATAAGGTTTACTGATCAAGGAAAACTGACACCAACAGAGTAGCAGTTCATGCAAGCAATGCCAGGATCAAGTCTGAGGATTCTTCCCTACCCTAGACTTTATACCGTCCTTCAGTGGGAGACTGTATCTAGATTTAGTTAGGACAAAAGGAAAACCAGAAGATAGCTCGGCACCTAGCGGAATCCAGCCTTGACTGGCACAAAGGGTGCCTGTCTGTCCTCCTACCATGTAGCAGCGAATTTAGAGACAGGTATATACTATCAGATATGGGTTTCGTAGACTGATGTCCTACATGTCACACATACTTTTGGGGAGGAGGTCAAGGGAAAATCAAAGGGCCAAAAGATCAACATCATTCTAACAGAGGCTTAACTGTAAAGAGAACAAAGTAATTTCTCCTTCCCACTTTGCCATAAGGCCTAATTGATTGAGTGCTGCTCAGATGGTCTCCATCCATCATGTCCTCCCATCTCTGCAGGGGACTTCTGAAGCTCTGTTAGAGTGACTGCGGGGTTCCAGATCACATCAATGACCAAGGTGTCTCTTGTCAGTTGTCAATATGGTCTGAAAGCCCATTACAGAGAGGTAACTCATTGTTGGAAATATCTTACATTCTACAATTATTGAGGCCACAGTGCTTCCGGTAGCACTCAAAGCGTAACACCTGCTTTTAGACCCTTTCTCCAATCTATGCCTCTCCAGACATGTGTGATGTTAGCCTACGGAGAGTTTCTTGGACTTCATATCTTGGTTTTTGTCCAGATATGCAGAGTAGATATGGGACCTTATATACAGTTGTGCGTCATTCTAAACTATGCCCAGTCCTTTTCAATTGCAGTGGAACTCTAGTTAAGTTCTACACACATCTCTAGCATCATTAAAGCAATCCTGACATGATTAAACCTGACCACAGTGTAAAGTCTCATTTGCATCCAAATTCTGTTGTAAATAAGAGATTTCAGGTTCCGAGTTTTACTAAATTCTTCACTTTGTCATTATGGGTCATGGAGTGCAGAATTATGGTGGAAAATGGCAAAAAAATAGACTTACAATGCATGCCCCAAAAAGAAAAAGGTTTGGAATACTTTCTGAAACAACCGTATATATCATAAACCCTTTGAATTCAACAATATTTACTGTATATCTCACATCTATGAATGTTATGTGGAGTGAAGAACATTGTGGCGTAAGACTGAACCAACTATTCACATGTGCACAGCGATGCAATGGGTTCATAGAAGACAAAGGGCTGGACAAGGCTAAGGATATACAAAGACCGAAAATTACTGTGAAGAGAAAAGTGCTTTGTTTTTTTCTTTAGTCCCTGTGTCTCTTTGTGTTAGTCTGGTGGCTACAAAGGAGTTTGTCAGAAGTTAAAATGTGCCACAGCTGACCTGAAATGGATCCTTTATAAGTCTACCTAGTTCTTGTTGTGCACTTTCTGCCGTATATGCACTGCAGAGTGGAGACTGTATACATCATGGTATGCTATCCTTGGGGCACTGGTTCTGAGTTTCCATACCAATTAAAGCGCTTTCCAGATTCAGTAAAAGGTTGTTGCACCACAGTCCCTTGCCTCTCCCATGTCGGCCCTGTCATCATTCTTGCTGATCTGGCCTATCACAACAGCATCATCAGCAAACTTGATGATGGAGTTCAAACTCATCTTGACAACACATCAGCTAATCAGACACTGAATGGGTTTCTGCTGGGAATAAGACAAACTGAAACTTACTCAAACTTTTAAGGTTTCTGTTTTTACTACATGTTTTAAATAAGAAATCAATTCATTCATTCAGTTGTCGCCGACCAAGCGTGGTAACATTTGCACAGGTGTCCTGCAGTGTTTGAAGGACGGCTGTAGGGGAAACACAAAGGGAATTTTCGTTGAAACTGCTGAGGCTAACACGTCTTTAGCTACAGAGATAATGAAGAGAGTTCACAAGTTCGAGTGTGAGAGAGGAAGAAAAAAAAAAAAGAAAAAACAGAGAGGGAGCTAAAGTGTACTTTCTTGAGTTTGTGATGAGGGAAGAGAGGCGGAGAAAGAGGCAGCGAGGTGAGCCTGTGCATGCAAGAGAGGGAAAGTTAGGTGATGCTCACCTCGGTTCAATAACAACACAGTATGACACTGCTTCGTGAGTTCAGAGTGCTGAGGAAAGGGCGGGCAATCCTCTCGGATACATCACACCCTCTCTGCGGTAAATACGAGCTGTTACGACCGCGGCGCCTCCGAGAAACAAATCGGGGTGATGTGACATGCGTGCCACTTGTTGTCTTGTTGTTCTCGGGGAGTGGTTTGTTGTTAAATGCCTGTAATTGTAATGTCTTTTCTGTCGCGCTTGCATTTATCTGACAGCTGCCACCGACACAAAGAGAATTTCCAAAAAGGACGAGGAGCGAAACTGACTGACTAGCTATCTGGTGTTTAACACTCTGCTTTATTTTCAAGCGTATTCACGATTTCAGGGGAGATAATCACAGAACCTTGAGGTGATGCAACCTTTTTTTTTTTTTTTCCCCCAAATAGATCAAAACCTGTAATGTGAGCCCAGTCTGAGCCCTTTGATGTTTAGCTGGGCTTCATATTGACTAGTAATGCAAGCAGCAGTCTAGAGCTCAGGAGCTAGTATTTTGGTGGTATTTATAGCAAAAGTGCCAGAATAAACATTTATAAAAACTCAATAAAAACTCCCCAAAAATCAGTAATTTGACATGTATGGTATCATCTACTGGGACAACACAAGTGATGGATGGACGCTGTGGCCACATTACACCAGTTCCTATTTGACTATTATTCCATAGATGATCCATGTATCCTAACAAGGTGTAAGAAATTATTGGTCTGCTTTTTTATTTATGTATTTTTTGTTCTAGACGTGTGAATTTATTGCGCACCGTGTGATATATATGTATATAGAGAGAGAAGAGGAGGGGAAAAAAACCCTTGGCTCCTAATGTGGTCATCCATCACCTGCATAAATCACAACCATCATAAATCATAACGCTCAAGCGCAGATAAACATGCATATGCACTTACATCGATATGCGCAGACACTGAGACGTTTCATCAGTGATGCGCTCCGTTTGCCGCAACCGACCGGATCAGATTTCCTCGGGGAGATCTTTGAGCTCTACCTTCAGGCCGCGGTTTGCGTGTCTGGCCTAATGGATGCACACAGAAAATCGCTCTGTTTAGCTTCAAATGATGTAAGAGCAGCTTACTCTCACTGGCCCTCTTAGATGTGGGTCAGTATATCCTTGCCTCTAATGAAACACATTTTGCTTTCTTAAAGACATGGAGGCACTAAAGGGTAAACCCTCTTAAGCTCATTGAAACTTATTTCTTTCTCCCCTCAGATAAAGTCTCCCAGCAAACCGACATACGATTATGTATGTGGAGCAGTTATTCCAATGAAGACTCCACCATTTTAAATGCAAATCAAGCTGGATGTGAGCGAATAAGCTCCAATTTTTACTATTCTTTACATCCAGCTGTTACATGCAGATTAACCCTACCGACACGATAATGATGCATTTGTGGAATTTTGTCCATCTAGTTGTATTTGTTTTTTCCTGTATTGGTCTCCTGCAAATTTGAGAACGCTGTCATTGCAAAGTTTGCATTTTAACTCTAAGTCATAAAGTATGACTGGAGGAAAAATATTGCACTTGCTGTCAAGATTTATATATTCATATATTCATGCTCTCAGCACAAATATTAATCTGGGTACATATTATTTATGCATATAAAAAAAAAAAAAAGAACTGGAAATGCACAAAGCAAGAAAAAATATTCGGTGCATTATTTTGTACATTATTCTCTGCCTTTGTCCTTCCAGATGTTTGTGGAAATAACCACTGAGCCACAAGTCACATTAGGAAGATAAACAACAAAATAAAAGACAATTAAGATAATAGAATTTTCCCATGATACATGCATCACATCATTAATATGTTATGCTAATAGCCAGCCGTGGCTGCTGCGACCTTGCCGAAAACAAAATTAGAAGCCTTTAATGAATGGATTTTGTCAGGCCATTAGCACGGACTCCATTATTTTACCTTTTATTTCCACTGAACAGTGCCTTGTTATCAAAGAGAGAATCCCAATTACTCCAAACCAACATCTACAGACGTTTTCTATGGACATCTTTGTTCGCTGCGGCTTTTGCACCATTACGTTCAAACAGAAGGGAATCAATACTGCAATTTATTAACCAAGGGATGTCACTTGGTCTTAAATAATGAGAGGGATGAGCGTGTGTTTGTGTGGCGGAGAGACGGTCAGAGCTTAAGAGAAATTTTAAGTATCTGTGTTGTGGGGATCAAGAGCTTATGCAGGCATCAGCTCCCCAGAAAGACTTTCCTTGTTTAATTGCAGTTTGGTTTTTTTATTTCTTTGAGCACAAATACAATAAAAGTGAATGCGGTGCTTTCACTTCTTTGTCTGTCTGTGGAGATTAGACCTGTTCTTTCTAACATACATGAACACTTAAGAGTCACCGTGTTCACGCGTGGCTTCATAATTCCTCCCACTGACCTCGTTATGCTAATGATTTCAGCTCAAACAATATGTCGCTCATTTCCTTGACTTCACTTTTCATGATGAATCGACACATTCGGTCTGGACGGCGCCTCCCTTTCTCGTGGCCTTTTGGGGAAAGCGACTTCACACGAACGGGGTGGGGACTCAGAACGGAGTAATTGGAGCGCTGAGTGGAGTAAGAGGCTTGTAATCCCTTTGAGAGTGGCAGACATATGTCGGTGTTACTTCCAGATGTCCTGACTGAGAGCAAACTAATTACATCATGTTTGCACCATGCTAATTAGTCCCCTAATTAAAAACACATAAAAGGCGTTAGAGGGGGTGGATGAGAGGAGGGACGGCGCTGGACATGCAACCTGTGTTCTTGAAAAGCCCAGAACTCGGTCTTGAAAGGAGTCGTTTCTCCTTTTTGGCGTGCCTACATAGCAGGGGGTTCGTAATTATGTGCCTTTTAATTAAGTTTTGCTGTGCATGTAAATTATATCAAACTATACGACACCTTCTTATTCACCATAAAACACCTGTATTTTTAAAAGAAGCATCTAAACTGATTTTCCTGTGTGAGTACAAACTCACAATGTTGGTTTCTTGTCGTAAAAGAAACACATTCAGTCGAATTTACAGAAACAGTCGTTAATTAAAACTTAGAAAAAGGTCAAATTTAACAGAAAGATGTCGTACATGTTGACTCAAGTGTGTTCCCATCCAGCTATTTTTATGCACACTTTTAATTTAGGCATGGAAAAATTAAAATATCTGAGTTTTGGTGGAAAGCTTTGTCCATGAAACTAAAACACAAGTAAAGTGCAACGGGTACAGAGATAGGAAATTAAATATATGCACTGAAACATCCATTGAACAGATTACAAATAGCAGAAAAGCTCAGATCTGTGCAGTGCAATGTTAAAATCTTCAGAATAATACTTGACACAAAATGATCTTTTCAGTGTTTCTGACATGTTTTCCAACAAGAAAAGTTGAACTGCCATGTTCTTATGCTGCATTCTCTTTCCCCCCAGTGCTTTAATGGTAACCAACTGGTGAAGAGCGCCACCAACTGTTTGTCATAATCAACCAACTCCCAAAATGTATACAACAGACACTGAATTCGCATTTTCTTCTGCTAACTCTCTGGAAATTTGGTTAAAATTGGAACTACGGCTTAACAGAAACCTATCACACTTCTCTAAGCTGCAGCCGTCTGATATTATGTATTCAAATTAACGGTTGCACATTGTAACCCTAATTTCTTGAAAAGTGGAAGCACAAATGCCAGTGAAAATGCCATCCTTATGAGGAACAGTGTTTTCTTTTTGTTTTTTTTTCTTCATCCCTCCTCTGCCAACATGTAGAGAAATGTCCAGCAGTGGTTCTGTTGCAGAACGACTGCACTGCAAAATTTCCATCTCTGCTAATATGGCAAACACCAGTGCCCAGATGCATTTCACATCAACTGCCAACAGTTTGCACACAGACTATTCCAAAAAAAAAAATCACAGAAAACACTTTCAGTTTTGCTTATTTCTCTTTTACATAACAACCCTCCAGACTCCAAAGTGGAATAACAAGTGCTTCAAGGTCAAAAAGTTTGGAGTTGCTCTTTGGGCTCTTGATGTTATGAATATCATAGGCTGGAATTTCAGCATTTTATTCAATGTGAATTGACTTATTTATTCTTAATCCTTTCAAACTTTTCAGTGATCCTGTATACACCAGTCTGCCATAAGATTTAAACCAAAGACGGGTGAAGTTGGGTCGTGGCATTCCTGTGGATGTTTCTTTGGCATGTGCCGCCACCTTAAACATTGTTCCAGATCAAAAAGCAACAACACACCCCGACACAGCAGCCTCACGTAGCAGTTCACTGTGTGCCGACGCACCGTAAAAATCCCTCCAGAATGGCTCGAGGAACATGACAAAGAGCCTAATGCAGTGACTTCAGTGTGATTCAAGAGATAAGGTGGAACAAGCTTGATCCACGAAATCCCAAAAGTTTCGCTGGTACCAGTCACCATCAGATACTTCAGAGGTCTATAAACCAATGGGCCAGAGCTGTTTTAGTGGCATGAGAGAGATCTAATCTTTGTCATTGTAATGAATACAAGTACCAAGACAATGAAAAGCAGTTTAGCATCTAACCAGTGAAGTGCCTTCTATGCAATATGGGTATTTACAGCATGTTACTGGCTAAACTGAATGAATGGTCTGAACAGAATGGTGTGAACACAATAAGTACTTGAATATAATAGCTATGGAAACAACAGCAGATAGATAATGCAGAGTTCTGGGATAAAAAGTGGCATGAGCACAATAAATGGTATGGACAACATGTATGTTTTTATGAGCTTTTTAAACGGTGTGGATAGTATAAGCAGAGTGATGAGTGTACAAAGTATTAACACTCTGAGATGTATACAGTATGAACCGTAAGAACACTATAAACAATATGAACAACGAATATGCTTTGAAATGAAGGATGTATGGATTATATACATAGTATGAACAGCATACATACTATATAAAGAGTGAGTATGGGATGAGATGGGAGGTACTGCGAATGAAGTATATACATAGTAGTGTTAATATTGTGGCAGGATCGATGTATTTATCGTGTCCATACATCCTCAGCAATGCCCAATGGCTTGATGCAACCAGACAGAGGCGGATGTCACAGGAATGCTATTGCTAAAATCTCTGACAGCTGATTTTTTTTTTTTTTAACAAAATAAATTGCATTTTAGTGTTAATCTATAATACTGTACTAAAATATAGATATAAAGGGTCAGAAAACAGGTTGAGTGCCACCCTAATTGTGAAATAAGACACAGCTTGATTCATTATAAATGTAATATTTGTTCCAAAATGCACAGTAAACACAGTGAAAACAAATATATCAATAGCAGCAGAAGATATTAAATATTGGTCAAACATCTATTTACACAGTTTATCAACCTGCTGAATTTGGCCCCCTTTGTTTTCCAGTAGCTACTTGCCTCAAATATGGAAAGTCCTGATTTGGAACAGAAAGTTTATCAACTGAATTTGTTGATATGATATGAATAAAACTTTCTCACTCTAAATTCACTCACAAATGCAAGTGTAATGTCTGGTGGGTTGCGTCACCATAATTGTACATCTCCAAATTCATTTTATCGTTATTAAGAGATACATATATCTATATGCTGCTTCCATCCATTGGGATTAAATCCTTAGAGCCTTCACACAGTGTCACAAACTTTAAGAGGTTTGCTTTGTGTTTCCAAAGAAATGCACGATCCAACAGGGGACAGTTCTAGACGTACAGGCCAATCCCCCGTCAGGATCCCACTCGTTTAGAAGCTGTCCCGGGGTCCACATGTCAGGCCTGTCCCCCGTGACAGTGCATCAGGGGGCCGAGGAGGGCGGCGCTTCACCCGGCCAAGTTATCTCTGGGCATTAAGAGAAGTTGTCAAGTTTAAAACCACCAGGATCAACGCCAGCTTCTTTCTCATGTCTTCTTTTTTTTCCCACCAACTAGCAGCAGTGTGCAAACGTGACTTATAAGAGGGTGTTTTGTTAAGGGTTGGCAAGAGTTCTACAAAAGACATAGTAGGCGTGAGTCCATGAGGTAAATGCATCTTTTCTTCTTATTCCAAAATTCCAAATCAGTTTCATATTTTCAAGATATAACCTGCTACTTAGGGCTTGGCTTGTCTCTGGACATTAACTTTGGCAGCTTGAGAGGCTGGAATGTGTTCTGCTCAGAGGCAGAGGCGATTAGTTGTGGCACAGCGACATACTGGAGGGTCTCTGCGATGTTTAACCGTAAATAAACAGCTATAGCGCTACCTCATTTTGCCATTCTGCACTGGTGGGAGGGAAGGACCCCTGACCAGAAAGTTTGCCAAGTTTATCCTGGGCCTTTGCCAGGTTGTCGGAACTCCCACAACGGCTGAAGGTGAAGAACCCATTAGGAAGGAAGAACTTTTCTGCTATGCGTATGTGTTGTTTTTTTTGGGAAAAAGAAGTAGCAGCAGCGCTTTTAGAGGCTGTTACAGGCAGGTGGAGGAGAAGAATGGCTCCTTAAGATGCATTACGTATTACTCTGTGCCATCCACACAGAGCTGCTCTGGTAAACAACGTTGGAGAACCAGCACCAAGGAACTTTAGCTCCACCTCTGAAAATATGTCTGCAGAAGTATCTCCCATGTCCCTGATGACCGATGACAAAGCTGCTGTTGCTTCTTCTAAAGCACAAGTGATTGGGTTTGCTTGAGTCTAGGGACAAAAAAAACATCCTTAGCCATTCAGCGCTTGAGGTTGTACAAAAAAAAAAATACTGTTTCTCGTTTATGGCCGGAAGCCATTTAACGATTAATGGCTGTTTGCAATTGCAAGTGTTTGAAGAGGTGTGAGCAGAAGAGCATATTACAATAATCTTCATTCACCCAAGCACACGCACTTGAAGCAAATTACGTTGAAGGCGCATAATGAATACTGCAAATAACTGCTCAGATGTCCATGTCAATGAAGCCAAAAAAAAAAGAGAGAGAAGAGACGAAGTCGTGCTGAAATGGCTTTCATATGTAATGACAATAACAACACAAAGAAAAAACACGAAGCATGACGAGAGGGAGGCGGCTGTGGTTCAGGTGGTAGAGCGGCATGTCCTCTAATTGCGGGTTCAATCGCAGTTCCTTCCCGTCCAAGTGTCTTTCTGTTAGACACCGAACCCCGTGTCGCTCCGATCGCGTTGCGGAACTAATAAGGTTAAAAAGAAATGCTATATAAATGCTGATCATTTGGATTTGTTGTGGGCTTTTACCATCAAATAGAGCACAACGAGCCACACAGCGATCAGTCCTGTGGCTACTATCGTACGAGCGGTGCACTCACGCCGTCACTCAGCGAGATATGTTGAAGAACAGCTCTGGAATATAGATGTGAGAGATGTGTGACTGGAATGGCTTTGACTTTGAAGGCATGTGGCTGCATCTGACCACTTGCTGGATTGATTGAGGGTTTTTTTTTCTTCTAAAGCACATCATATTATCATCAAAGCATAGCATTAAAAAAAGACACGACTTGCCATGTTTTGCATATGTTACGGGTTCTTCTTACCTCCACAGTTAGCCAAGATAAACAAGACTGTCATTTCTAGTGCACGCTCCATTACCGGTTGCAATGCAGTAAATTGCATCTATAATATTGATTACACTGTGCAATGAGGGGAAATTACTGCATTAGATGATCTACTAGCTTTTTTTTTTTATTATTAACCACCTGATAGGATAATTTCCTTCTGTTTAAGCGTGCGTGTCTGCAATTCGGCTCGTCTCTGTGTTGCCGCACATGCGTTGGCAGCGGCGCCTCGGCTTTTCGCTTCGAGTTGTTTCTGTTTTCGTGCTCTGTTGAAATTGTCTAAGGAATGACAATTTGTGCAGCTGTCTTCACTTCCCTCACATCCACCTGAGAGGTAGATAAAGAGTTGAGTGAAGACTTGTCAGCCTGTTTGATAACGTTTAAATCAAAGTTCTGCTCAGGGCATACTCGTCTGAGCCCCTATGTTACAGAGATCTGCTTCACTCCGACAACAATCTCTCAGCCTGAGCAGCAAAAAAAAAAAAAAAAAGTTGAGCCGGGATAATTTTCCAGCAGAGTCTGAAAGCTTTGGAAAATTGCTTAGCCTGGCAAAAACTCAGAGCATTTGTGTTATTAAAGGCAATGTGGATTTACCTGTAGCCAAGTCGCAAATAGGCTCTTTTAAAAGGTTAAGTTGTAAAGTAGAGGGTTTTCAGAGCACAAATGCTCAGAGGCAAACTTGGATAAGAGGGCTGAGTGCGCCTCTGCCACTTTTTTTCGGGTTTTTTTTTTTTTGGAGATCAGTTCAAAGCTTGCGCCTCTTGAATGAGAGTAAAATGTCAAAATCTCTTACTAATTTGCAACAACATCTCAACGAGCTTGACCTAACCTGTGGGAAAGCGCTGACATTTAAAGGTCCCAAATTATTCACTTGTCATGATTTCTAATTTACTTTTTCTCGTGAATCAGGTTTACAATGTGATAGGAGCCATCCTGTTTACCTGATGTGACTATCATTGAACTGGGAATGAATTAAATATGCAAACACCTGTTTTGTTTATTGCTTTAAACATGCAGAGAGAAGATGCTGTACATGCAATCTGGCTTATTTGAAATCATATTTAAATACCCTACAATATTGACTAAACTAACTTTAAACACAGGTTGCTGCATACTTACAAAACAAAGGTTTATAAACACTTTCAAAGACCATGTATATTATTAGTCTTGAGTATCCAATGACTCCTATAACTCTGAATTTTCTATGATGGTGTCACTGTTACAAAAAGAAAAAAAAAAAGGTTAATGCAAAATTTTTGTTATAGTTGTTCTAGAAATGTGGGGAAAAAAAATCTGCTTGGTCAAAAATATTCATTCAAATATCAGTTTTGGTGCAGTAGAAGTCTGTGTTAAACAGATTTCCTTCGTGGCATGGCCTCTTAACTTCTCGTGAGTGATTATGGCGACTCCTCTGAGGCAATTTAATTAGGACCCATTTGATACACTCAATCGACTCAGCCACAAATGCTACAATGGGAACGTCTGACGAGTTCAGCAAAGATCTGAAAAAAGCAAATCATTGGCTTGAACAAGTCAAGAAAGTCACTTGGAGCCATTTCAGAGCAGCTACAGATCCTAAAACCATCAAGTGCATGTCACTGCCATGATCAGAAAGAATTCATAAGCTGTCACCTGCAGCTAAGAGACAATTTGTCAGGATGGTTAAGAGTCAACCGAGAATCATCCAAAAGCAAGTCTGTAATAAATTAGAAGCTGCTGGAACACAGGTGTCGGTGTCGAAGTTTGCTTCTGATCACATGGACAAAGCAAAGGCCTTCTAGAGGAAATGTGTATTGTGAGATGAAACAAAAATGTAGCTATATGGCCACAAGAACCAGAAATACACTTAGAGGACAGAAGGTGATCCCCTTAACCCCGAGAACAGCAAACCTGCTGCCAAGCATGGCGGTGGTAGTATCATGATCTGGGGCTGTTCTGCTTCCAGAGCTTTACACAAAGTAAATGAGATAAAGAAGAAGGTGGATTACCTCCACATTCTTTCCAGGAAACCTAAAATCTTAAGCAAGGTTGGGTCTGAGATGCTGTTGGGTGTTCCAACAAGACAATGACCACAAACACACATCAAAAATGGTAAAGAGGGGCCGCCGCTATGACTCAACTGGTTGAGCTGGTGACCCATGTACAGGGGCTGTAGTCCCCGACGCAGCAGTCATAGGTTGGAATCCAGCCCATGGCCATTTGCTGCAGGTCCTTCCCTGATTTTTCTCCCCATTTTCCTGTCTCACTCTCTGCTCTAAATAAAAGTTTAAAAAAATGGTCTCCCCAAAGTCCTGACTTAAACTCCATCAAGAACCTGTAGATTGTGATAAAGAAACAGGTTTTGGGTCATAAAGGTGACAAAACTAGATTAACTGCACCAATTCTGTCAGGAGGAGCAGTCAGAGATTCAACCGGAAGCTTGTAGACGGCGACCAAAAGCACCTAGTTGAGGTGAAAATGGGTAAACGACGTTTAACCAGATATTTCTGTAAGTAGATTTTTGACCCAGTAGAGTTTTGTCATATTTCCAGACGAGCATTAATAAATCTATAAAAGAACCAAGATGCATAATTGAACCACGTGTTTCAATGATTCCATCTTAGAAATATCAGAGTTGTAGCAGTAATTGGAAACTCAACACTGCCATGATACATGTGGTCTTTACAAGTGTTTGGTAACTTTTGTTCAGGACTACAGGAAAAGTTACATTTAAAAAACTATAGCAAACTACACAGAAGTGACCAAAAAAATAAAAAATAAAGTAGGCAGGTTCAATCTTTTTTTTTATTTGACTATTTCAGCTTTAATTAACATTTTATTTTAAACGAACACCTGTGAGAGTTCTGTGTGCTGGGCTTTTGGTTTTTTAATCTCTGCGAGACATAAGGGAAGTCGCTCCACCTCAGCCTTTCCTGAGCTAATCTAAGCACATGGGATTTCATCATCTGCTTAATTGCTTACCCTAATTTGCTTTGCTGGCACTGTCACAGCCCCATTGTACTGTTATCAAATCACTGGGCACTGTAATTAACTTTACATTGTAACCACCACCTCTGTAACTGGCACAGACCAGCTGCTAAATGGTTTTAACTTCATTGTCTTTCTCTTCTTCTTTTCTCTCTCTATCCTCGCAGAATGAGTATACGTGTCCACGCCCCTTACCCGGTGCCTGGCTAGGAGACGTGCCTACCATCCATTAACCACTCCAAAAAAAAAAAAGAAAAGAAAAAAGGAACTGCTATTGGATGGTGCAGCAATGAAACAAGGAGAGAGACATATGCAGAGCACCCATCAGGATCCTAATCTCATAATTCACATTCAAGGATACATCGACTATGGTTCTCCATGCTAACAAAAGGCGACCACGGACACGGAGGAGATAATGCCGTCTTTTTTTTTTCTTTCCCCTCCTTTTTTTCTTAAGGTTTTATAATGTTGTTTTTTTGGGCCCGTGGTCTTTTGGTCATCGGCTTTCGCTGCATCCCACCGCGCTTCATCGCCACACAAACACTGATAGTCATGGACGTGCAGCCACACTGTACTGCGACAAACAGCAGAGCCCTGGAAGGAAGACTAATGGGAACTAATGGATGATTAGAACCAACACGGGAGCTTATTGTATAGACTATAATAGCTTATTGTCTCCATGAGGACAACGAGGCATTGTACAAATTCAAGAGGCTTTAAAAAAAAAAACAGACAAAAAGACAAAAAAAAAAAAAAGTGTAAAACTGAGCAATGAATCATTAATGAAAATGCACTGAACAAGTAGCTCTGACCGCTCTGCTAACACAGCTGTGTATAATTTAAAGTGGGTTTGCATATTTTGATTCCATCTTCTATCATCTTTCAATACCTTTTTTTTTTTTTTTTAAAGAAAGAAAGACTAATCAAAGGCTATGATGGTGTAAATGTGCCTCACTGGAGCGGAAGCATTCTGAAATGAGCGGCTGTGTTTCTGTGCACCTGTCAGTAAAGAGGAATCATCTGGTGGAAGTCAGCAGCTGGAAATCCTGTTTGAAGCTTGTCAAACATTTGCCAGAGGAAAAGAAAAAAACCCCTGCAAACTATCCCCAAGTCAATTATCTCCGTGGAGGTTATTTGTTTGTTTCTTTGCTTTTTTTTTTTTTTTTTTTTAAAAAAAAAAGAAAAAAAGAAAAAAAGAAAAGTTTTTCTAAGTTGTTTCTAATTGCAATCAAACCTTGACTAATGCAGTTTGATTTGGAGGACAGAAAAAGGGCAATCAGAAGCAGAAACAGAGGGGGAAAAGGAAAAAAAAAGAAAAAAAAAACACAGCTCCTATCAAGGGTAAAAATGTAATTTTCTGAAAATTATAATGTTGTTAATGTTGTACTTTATAAATATGTGTTTTCCGCCATTTTCAACACCAAATACCAAAAGAGCCAAAATGGATCCCTTGTTTTTTTTTTTGGCTCTCCCAAACACGCAAAAGGGGGGTCGTCGATCGAATTCTGGATTAAAATGAAATCCACAAGAAATCTAAAGAAGCCTCAACTCCTTTCAGCGTCCGGCAGTGCTCTCTGTTAACTGCTTTTTTCTTTTTCTTTTCTATTTTCTTTTATTTTTTTTATCTTTCATGTGTGTAAACGTGTACGTCTTTGTGAACAAATGATCTCGCAGCGACGGTCTCCATTAGGGAGATCCCGTCCGAAAGATAACTCCGAGCACTGCTGTTACATTTCTGTTGAACGCGATGCTTCACTTTTTCCTTACAGAGTACTCCGCCCGTCTCTCCGCCCGTCTCTCCGCCCGTCTCTCCGCCCGGACGAGGCGGCGGCGGACGTTTGCCGGTTTTCTGCGTGTGCTTCGTTTCAGTTCTTCATTACATCCGAGACACACTGAGTTGTGGATTGTTTGTTTGAACCTTTAAAACATAATCTTTCTACACTGGAAAATGATAATTTTCTATTGTAAATTTCTGCTCCCCGTCCCTCCCCACCCTCCCGTCCCCTCGAATTTGTTGATATTTAGTAAGCAGCTGTATTCTTTGTTCACTTTCAACAGTATGTTTTATAATGAAAATAATGACTTTATTGGTGAGCAATATGAATTGGTCAAATTAAAATATTCATTAATCATTTTTTTTTTCCTTTCTTGTGTGAGTTCCAGCTCCGAATGTGTGTGTGTGTGTGTGTGAAGCGTTTTTCCTCGCTGCCCGCTGTAATTTAATAAGCTCTGTTCCTCGTCTCCATTCACACCCACTGAAATCTGTCCCCACAGATCTGCGGTGACGAGGCTGTCACATCAACATTAGCCTCATTAATTTAGAGAGCAGAGCATTGATCTCTGTTCGACCGTTCTGTTCACGGTGACACTCGCTCGCAGGCCCCCACGCTTCCTCCGTAATGTGTTGCATATCTCAAGAGGGGGGCCCTGCTTAGCGAATTTGCTCCACGTTTGCTGCACTTGGAACATGTCAGGCTGTCGGCTCAGAGGTCCAGATGGCCTATCTGCCCGATGCTCCCTGTGGTATTTTTCGCCTCTCTACCTATCTCGCTCCTGCTGCTATATATTCCTCTCTGGCTCTCTTGTCGTGGGAGCACATTTCACTCACTTCATCCCCCATTATTATGACATTTTTTTCTGCATGTCTTTGTCCCCACCCTCCCCTCCCTGCTTCTGTCTTAAAGGGGTCAAGTCACTCAAATTATCCAGATAGTTGCAGCTTCAGAATGAGCTGAATATAAAAACACCTTCAACGCCACATTGCACCCTTAATGTTTTATTGCAGGGCTCTTGCATTAGACTGCAATAGTTTCAGCTAATAAACTCAGCGGCGATGTGTCAAGGTTGTGAGATTTTCTTTCAAACAGAGGTGAATGGGTGGCGATAGTCAACGCTGTGAAAAACAAAATTTAGTTCCAATCAAAGTGCTGACAGTGACGTGGATTATCTGTTTGTTGCTGTAGATTTTTAAATTCACTGGGTGAACCCGGTGTAGCTCTGCACGAGCGGCCCGCACCGGAACGAGAAGTTAATTAATCAGCTCGGTTAAATTGACAGCTCACTGTTAGACGAGGACGGGAAAACACGCGTAGAGGAGGCAGAGGGAGTCGGTTCGCGACTAACAGTTAATTTTGCCATCAATCAATCCGCCGGTTGTTTCCCTGATTCATCGATGAGCGGTCCACAAAAATAAAAATGGGCACTCACTGTTTTGTTTCACCCAAAATTCAATTCGCAATGATATAAAACAAATCTTCACATTTGAAGCTCTGAAAATAAAAAATCTGCACGTTTTTCCTTGCAATTATCTTGACTGCCTGACGACTAGACTACCAAAGATGCACTAATCAACATAAAAGAAGCCGACGACAACAATTTGACAGCCGTTTAACTGTTCCAGTCGAAGCAAAAAAATTAACATTTGCAGGTTCCCGCTTCTGGAGTGAGAGGATTACTAGATTTTTTTAGATATCCTTGAGCTCTGCGTGAGTCATATTTACAACATAAAAATCAGTTGTAAGAAATAACTGACACATCAGCTGCTGCCTGAGCTGTCTCTAAGAAGCAGTTTTTATTTTTTTTACAATTTGGTTGAACCTTCAGCGTACACGGTAAGCGTGCGCCTCGTCTCTTTTTTCCTGTCATGCACATTGTACATGTCTCGGTATCTTCTGTTATTTTTCTCCCTCTCCCTCCTCTAAGCTGTGTATCTGTCTTATCCGCCACTGTTCGCTATGATCTCCGTAACTCAGTCTCCGTCTCGGGCGCTGCATGTGCGGTGGCAGCACAGACAGGGCTGTATGCCTGAGAGCAGACACCATGCATTATTCATGCGGCTCGGGCTCCCTGTTGACCCGAGTCCAAACAGTTGGCAGTCTATAACACTTGCACAGAAAGGGCCTCAGGAAGAAGACGCTAAAGTATAAGGAAAACACACTGATGTAAGATTCATCGAGCCACTCCCATGGCATTGTAAACAATGCGGCTTTCAGACACCGGCTCTGTTTGCCATCTCGGATCGAAAGGCGGACGGGTTTTTTATGGCGTGTGGGAACCTTTGAAGCGAACGTATACAGGTCAAGCAGGACAATAGACGATGCAGAATTTAGAAACCGACGACGTATGAAGGTCAGACTTTACGAAACATTACAATGAAAATCACAACAAAACTGAGACTGTCAGCCAACTTTAAAAAGAAATAATATCCAGACAGATTGTTTTGGAGAGAAAAAAGCAGAGAAAGAAAAGCAGCCCTGTTGAGCTTTGACGCATATTGTTTCATCCCTTAGAAGTCAGATTGGCAAAGGCATGCAAGAAAACAGCTAAACAAACCCTTTTGATTCTCATATTCCTCCTCCTGGTCTGCACTTCAAAAAAGAAATATGCCATTAATAACTTTACCTAACCTCAGTTCCGCTGACTCACAAAGGATCATTCTTTTTATGTAAGGCATGTTAATTTGATTTGACACTCCAATGTGAAGTTTCTTTCAGGAGGTGTTTCTTTTTTTTTTAACAGCAATGTGTCTTGCCTCTCTAGGAATGACTCCTCGTCATTTATAACCTCACATAATCTCTGACTTGGAGTCACCGAGTGGCTTTCACTTTAATTAAGACTGTTGGAGCAATTAGTCAGCGCCCGCTCGGGTAGAAGCGAGCTCGAAGCTAAAACACCAAACTCGATCGGCGAACTACTCTTTATGTAAGCCATTTCCAAAACAGTCAAATCATTGCTTTTGCAACCCACACCAGGAGTGGCTTTCAGCAGATCATCTGCTTGGGCCATCTGCTCCTTACTGGGGGACTGCAGGGTTCTCGTTGAGATCATCTATGATAGCATCATCGCCAACTGCTGGTCTGATGCTTTTCTCCTGTTTCTGCCTCTTTTTTTTTTGTTAAATCTTCAAACAAAATGAGCAAACAGTATCTTAGAAACTAAGTAGTGTTTGCTTTTTTTGCTCATGTATCACTGATCCTGTCTTTAAGGCATCTAAGCACACATCTGCAACATCTTCTGGAGCGCAACAGGTGTTTGCTTTCTGAGTTACAATCAAATACAGCAATACCTCCAACTGTGTATTCAGGAACGGTTGCAAAGTTAACAAAATTAGAGGAAGCATCTCAATGAGCCACTTCATGCTGAATGGATTGAGCAGATGGATGACAAATATACAGGTTTGACATTTACTGCACAGCATACATCTACATAAAGCTACGATATGGAATGTACCATCCGTGGGCCACATCAGTCTCCAAGTGACCACCCCAAGTACAAAGCATCTCTACCCACTGCCGGGGGAAAAGACACTATCTGTGGCATCTCGAACTGGAAGAGATAAATCTAAACCGAATAATCCACCTGATATGCGGCAGGAGGCGAGGACTCGTCAGCCGCTGATAATTATCATCTTACGGATATTAAAATCTGCAATTCATGCCCCGGAGCAGAAAAGCTCTCTTTTTATGAAATGCCATGCAGCATTGACAAGCAGGAGATGACCATCAGTCGTTGGTTCTGGGCTTTAAGGCTGGCCGTGAATGCAGCTGGAGGGAGGAGCAGGAAAAGTCAACTGTTGAACAGGAGCTCAGCAGTTTAGATGGATTTATGATATGAAAAAATAAATAAATAAACAGGCTCTCTCGTGAGCACATTACCTGAAATATGTTGTAATATTTAGCTGACTGTAAAGTGTGGGGGGAAACTGTAAAAGTGACTGCCTCTCCTACACTGATTCTCCCATGAAGCCAATTATAAAGAGAAATAATTACATGCCAGTCAAGCGGTCAAATTTACATTCTGCCAACATGTAAGTTTGCACTGAGCCTATAGGAAACAACAAGCAGTAAAAACTAATGAGAACATATAGAAATCACAGCATGGCAGCATCATAATGAACCTGCCAGACAACAGCCTGGAGAAAAATTAGGGTTGCCACAAAATATGTTGAAATCATTGTAAATGCAAACTGCACATAATCCCTTCATGATGAGACGTACAGGTTTCCTGAAGCAACTGACTCTAGATAAATGCAGCTTAACTGCACTTTAGTTTTGAGGAAATGTATAAATATTATAAACAAATAGATTTCTTATTATGTGTCATGTATTTTACTGCTTTAATGCTGTGCGTTTCCAGCCAACCAATCAGATAGTAGATGGGGCGGGACATGTCAACATGGCAATCCCAAAAATGGAGGAGACACAAATTATACCCTAACATACAATGAAATGGTCATATTTCAACCCAAAATATGACTGTTTTTTCAAACCTCAGTAAAGTAATGTTGCCTTAGTTGACTTAACCAAGCTTTTAAAATGCAAAAGTGTCTGTGAAATGTTCCTAAACCTGCCAAAAAAGTAAACAGAAAGTAAAGAAAGACAGAAAACAAAACTTAATTCTGATCTGATGGTGCAGTTTATGCCCCTTTCCACCTCTCCTGCCTCCTAAAGAGGACTTTCTCACAATGTTACAGGTGAAAAAACATTTTTCAATTAAATGGAACTTTGTTCAGACAGGCACAAAGTCAGCGAGTCACAAGACTGTTTTCTGTCCAATCGTTCACTACTTATGAAGTCCAGTCCACCCACTTAGCGAGCTTTATAACCGAGCCAGCCTTCATTCATTCTGCTCGCTCCACGCTCACCACATCCGCAAAACCATCACTGCTGTTCAGAAATCATGCAGGTTATAAAACGCAGTGTTTGTTTTTACCTTCTGACTGATCCATGTCCAAAGTAGGATTCCAGCGTTGACACCAAAGCAAGTCCGTCTTTGCAGAGTCCGACGATAAACCCCTCCATCCTCCTCCAACCGATTTTTAAATGCAGTTAAATCCAACATCAGAGCCTTGCAAGTTATTAAGAACTTTTCATTTGTTCCGTATTTTGGTTCATGCCTTCAAATCCACACTGGGAAACGTTGTGCATCCCAGCTCTGTCCATCTCGTTTGTCCACCTGCTCCAGCTCCTCCAGGAGCAGCAGAGATTTAACTTCCTAAATCCTGCTCCAGCCCTGGAGGACCTCCCTCCAAACCTCTCCTCGCTACACCTCCTCCAGGCGTCCACCAGCCTCTCTTCTAAACACCACTGACTCTCACTTAAAGCCCTGAAATCCACATTTCCTCAGCGCCTGTTACCTGCGTACAACTTCCGGGTTCAAGCCCATTGTCTCCGCCCACCCAAGTAACATCTACACCGTGCTTCCTGCAGCATCAGCGCCCCCTGCTGGTGTGACCCTTTTCACCTCTGCAGTCACACACTGGCAGGTAAAGATATCAACCTAATTAAAATTCTGTTTAATTTAATCTAAATCATGCTTGGGAGGAAAAGTGGTTGTGTTGAAATTACAGTTGTCCTTTAGATCATGATTCAAGGCCATAATGAAACATTAATGACTGAGTTAAGGTAGCTTTCATAAAGATTAACTTGGTATTAGTGTGGCATGATAAGGTTGATCATTCACTTAGCAGCTCCTCATGACCAACAGGCTGCCTTAGTACTAATTGAAATAGCAGGTACAGGTGCTCAGTTGGGTAAAGAGGCGTCAACAGATGCTTCCTTATTATGCTTCCATCCTTTCAGTGGCATCGATTCGATAAAGGGTTGCTCTTCACAATCATTTATGAGTTGGACGTAATCAGTGGTTCTTAGCCTTGCGTCGTTGGGAGTTAGGCTAGTCTCTGAAATCAGTACTTAGTTATGTTATTATATAAATGTACAGCGCTTCACAGATTTATTAGACCACCTGTCATTAAAAAGAGAAAACATAAATATTGTTTAAATAAAAAACGGTATTTGTATTTGGCAAATAGCAAACTGAAACAACTAAATAGTGCTTTTTCCACACATAACTAATAAGCTTAATACTTTGTGTGCCCTTCTTTGCTGTCATTGATTTTATGTACTTTTCTCCTTTGTTATTGAGTTCCAAATAGTTTCTAGCTGTTCCCACAGACTTTGCTTTAAATTAAACTTTCCCAAATGTGTTCAGTAGGATTCAAATCTAGACTTTGGCCAGTCCATCAGAATCCAGTACTCAGTTAGTTACTGCACAGCTTTGTAGTATGCTTGGGCTCATTATCTTGTTGGTATATGAACCCAGGACCAATCAGATTACCGTCAATTTTACAGTCAATTTTTTACTAGTATGCCCACGCTGTTTCCACTAATGGAACTGCACACCATAATGGACCACCTCCACTGTTTTTCACTGTGGGTGCAATGCATCTAGCATCAAAATATTCTAAACCTTCTCTGTCTGAACAAAGAGGTCAAACTTGGACTTGTTCATCCCAGGTACCTTCTTCCAGTCATCAACAATCCAGTGTTTGTGCTCCCTGGCAAAACCTGAGGCATTTCTGGATGTTTGCAGGCCTCATTAATGGCTTCTTAGCAGCTCTTCGTCCCTTTAAGTTTTGTTCCATCAGTCATCTGCTCATTCTGGAGACTTTCTCAGACTCTGATCTTGAAGCATTCATCTCTGCCTGAAGATCAGCAGTGGTCTTCCTTCTCTCTCTTGCATTTAAAATCTTGAGGTGTCTGACATCTGCTTCAGTTAACTTCCTTCCCGCTCTGCAATTGACTCCAAAGCATACTTGACCACACTGAGAACACTTTATGTCTTTCCCTATTTGTCTCAGAGACCATCCAGCATCATGAAGTGCTTTAATGGGAACTCTTTCATTTTCAGTGAGCTCTTGACGTTTTAGCATTTTGAACAGCAATGAGGAATTTCAAACTGAATTAATCTTTTTATGTCCAAATTGAATTGAATGTGATCCGACTCAATGGACTTCTCTGAGAAGTCAGAAATTAATCAAGCAGAACATTGAACCACTAAAACTAAACTTTCTGCTCAGGAAAGCAAGTAAACAACTATAATTTGACATCTTAATCAAGAAATGATTATGTGCTGTACTATTTTTTTGTAAAACAGTAAATTTGAAATGTCATGGACAACAGTAATAATTATATTTTTGCATTAAAAGTCTCATTTTAGTTGAAGATCTTCTGCATACTGGTGTATTTACCATTACAGAAACACAAACAAATATTTTGGTAATTACCAATGCTGTTAATTTAGGCCAGCTGGGGCATTAATCTTATATTGGATGGTGGTCTAATAAATTCGTTAAACACTGCATATTGATGTACTTGGCTATAATATTGAATTAATGAGGTTAATCTCCATATTTATATAGAGGTTAATTGCCATATAATACCTTGACGTCTTAGCTATTATATTAAATTGGGCTAATGAATGTCTTTGCAGTTGTTAGCACTGTTAGCTCACAGCTGGAGGGTCCTGGGTTCGAATCTCATCCTGGGGTTTTTCTGTGTGGATTTTGCATGTTCTCCTTGTGCCTAGGTTGGTTGTGTTTTCAAATTAATTCTAACATTATCAGGGACTTGACTTGATATCTCTGGATTCCAGCAGATACCGTTACCTCTGTCATGGGACAAATTAGATCTATTTAGAAAGTTTTCCAGTTGCTATATCACCTCAATCTACGATGAAGTATGAGTATGTGTTCTTTGTTAGGGCACCTTAGCTGGTGATGTGAATCATTTCCCAGGCAGCTGATTTATGCCCAAGTGTTGCTCCTCATCATATCTTGAGATGAAGGCTCAAGATCAGATTTACAGTGGGTCACCATTGTGCAGGCACTGGTAAGGTATAGTCTTCTTTTATAATAACTCGTTACAGTCATTGGTCACCTCAAGGTTGTTATCTGACACTGCTGTCTTAGCAGGTTTTGTGGGTCTCCTTTAATGACTAATGTTTTGCAGACATATGGCGAAGGAGCTCTCATCCCTGCCTTCTAGCTCCCAGCCTACCACTCTGTTACAATCTCTTTCCCGTCCTGCAGGATGTTCATTATGTTTTGTAATACGAAACTTCAGTCAGCATTATTAAGAGCCCCCCTCAGTCACGTGTTTCCCAACGTTGCTTCCTGCGGCCTGCCTTGCCAACACTTGACCGGACCAGTTGAGTCCAAACATAATCTGGTTCTCTATTTGTTCGCCTCTTGAGCCTTAATTTCTCAAGTCCGGTTTCATTTAAGACATTTAGATCCTTCAGTTTCTAGCTCGATGTAAATGGGTATTATCGCCGTGGTCTCCATCTGCTTCCTCAGAGACCGTTCCTCCGCCTGAATCAAATATAGCTCTAAGGCCATGAAGGGTTCATATATCACGTAAGCTGTCATAAATCCATGTAATTGTTCACGTTGAATCCTTCGCTCACTCTCCATGATGGAATAGTTAACTGGTATCAAATCATTAGTGTCTTGCCAGATGTTCATCTGCTTGCATTCAGCATGCCACTGATCCCCTGCATCCAGATGCGACGGTCATGCTCAATTACGTGAAAATGTGTCATGCTTGATGACTTGCATACTGTTGCATGTCAAACAGTGTATTTTCTCGTATTAAGTCACTATAGCTTCTCACCACATGTTCAACTATTTGCATTCAGCATACACGGATCACCTGCGTCATGCTCGACGCCACACAGTCTTGAATCTCATGTAGCATGTTGTTTTGGATCAAGTCACTATAATGGTGCCAGATGTTCACTGACTGGAATTGAGCATGTTGCATTCAGATGAGAACGTCATGCATGAATTCAGAGGAAAGGTGGCATGCTTGCTGCTACATGTAGGGATGCCTAAAGAGCAGTTCCATCTTGCAAGTACCTGGATAATCAAATCTGCAGAGAGTTAAGGCATGAGTGGAGCTGATCACTCTGGGAAATGGTTTCTTCCATGATGGCACCTACATGTCATTTAAGTCATCCCCCTGTACAGTTGTCTTGAACTGGGACGTTAGCCCTGGAGGCCAAAATGTTTTTCTGTACCAGGCTGTAAAGATGATAATTTCTGTTGTAAAGCTGGACATTTAACACGGAGGTCAATGGGGATTGAACTGCTTTTGGATCCAGCCTTGAGTGGCCATTCTATAACTACAGCTTTTTTGGCATTTCCACGTTGGCTTCATCTCTCAGCCCCAGAGGTTGCTGGAGCTGAGAGATGGAGCAAAAGCAGCACTGGAGATAACAGCATAACATTTGTGCAGACATTAGCAGCCAGCACAGAGAACACCTCAACGAAGCAAGGTCACTTTTCTCACACTGCATTGAAGTGAAGCATCTCAGCTGATGATAAACTCTTCAGTGGGAAAATGGAAGTGTTGACAACAGCAGGGACTGAACAACTGAGCCTGTTTGGGGTCAACAACGTATAAAACCGACTACCCTCTAAGGAGTCGCTGGGTTTCTTTTCTCCCACGTGTCTAATCTGAAGCACATCAGTCACATTGCTATTAGCAGGTGGAGACGCTTAATAATGGAGTTTAGAGTGGACGTTACTGCAATTTCAAGTTTGCAGAGCGAAGCAGTGGTCCTGTTTTACCTTGGACATGTGTCGCGGAGATTAGCATGCACACCGGATGCACATTTTGTTAAGCAGTGCCTCTGGACAGTTTGTGCGTTAGTGTATGTGTGTGTGTGTCAGTGGTGGATGTGTCCTCTGACATTCTTGCTGCTCTCCTGAGGAATGACTGTCTGGAGCATTTCTCCATAACAAAGTGGTTTAAATGTTGACTCAATTAACTTCAGGACAGAGTTTCTTTTGGGAGACTGGGATGTTTGAAATGAGACTGGAATTATTAAAATATGCATGAAAAACACATTGATAAAACACTGGTTATTATTTGGTCCATAAAGTTAAAAGCAGAAGAATCGTTTCGGTGGTTAAGTCCAAACGAAGTCAGATTTATTATTGTATCAGAGTAGAAAACAACCACGGACAATCAGAATGCTTTAAAATATTAAACTAAATACAACTGATACGCCAGAATTGCAAAACAACTCATCAAACATTTATACATTCACAGCCATGCCGACTTTTGCATGCTTAAGAATGCTCGCATTTGAATGCTCAAGAATAAAATGAGTTCTGCTGATATGATTCAGAGCCTGAGCTCTCTGTGGAATCACCAACGGCCTTCTACAGGCTGACCTATAAGGTCTAGGCCATCCAGCCCATTTAAAGCAGACAAAACAAGCAACAGAAACCCTATAGTCATTTTTTTTTATTTCGTTGAACTGGGAGCCAAGGATGAGATTGAAATACCAGGATGAGATCATGTCATCTCCCTGAGCAGCAGGAGCGCAGAGAGAGAATTTTAATGAAACGTATGATGTTGTAAGAGGAGTTACCTTCAGCTTAGAGGAGATTTAGTGGGGAGGTTTTTTTCCAAGACTGTCCTGACATAAAAAACAACCCCATGTGTGATTTGTGCCACCAACTTAATGCAGCTCCTAGTTTGCCCCATTTGGGAGACAGCATCACTCATTTCTGCCCCCAAATGGCAGATGTTATATAATTACATATGTTGTAATAATTATACCTAAAAAAATAAATTACAATTTTTTTAAAACAGGAAGAAATTGGGACAAAGTCTATGTAAGGAGGAGATTGGGGAAGATGGATGGATCAACATCTCATGTTTGTCACTATAACTTCAACAGGAAGTTCAACTGCTTATTTTAACCTTAACTATGTTTTTAATTGCTGAACCTCAAGTTGTTTTTCTTACCCTTAGACAAGCTTTTACTATGCACTGTCTAACCCTGTCTCACAAAAATTACATTGTGTTCTCAGTGTTTCCTCTAGGATTTTTTCAGCAGCGGGGGCAGGTTCTCCGGGAAGCCGTGGCAGCGTAAGCAAATGACATTTGAGTGCAGATTTTACTTTTGCAACCTATTTATTGAATGGCCAATTAAAAATGGTTTTTTAAAGGCTGAATGAATAATAAATAAATGTAAGTTGTTTTTTGTTTTTTTATGAAAGAGCTCTAAGGCTCTGTTGCAGAGAAATTCTTCAAGAGGTGGCCGCTGATGCTCAGCAATCAGCAGCAGACATGATCCAAGCTGATCCCCTGAAGCCGGTTTCTCAAGTCAGTCTTCACCTACAAATAGAAACAATACTGAGATTGTTTCTGTCATTTTCCTACACCCTAATCATTTTAAAAATGTTTCTAGTTTGTGTGTGATGATATATTATAACACTATTTTTTTACCTGACCATCATCATTTATGAGTCAGTAAATGGCCAATCAGGCGAGTCATCAAGTGTCTTTCTCTTCGTACAGAAGTATTTGAACAAGCTCATCTGAAGATGCAGTCAACAGTTCCAGCGACACTGAGTTGGTGCCGGGCCCAATTAACTTAAGCTACCAGTATGTGATGTAACAATAGCAGGCCATCAATGTTTTGCCAAAGTCTATTTAACTTGTAAAATCTATTTGGAGTTACCTTAAATTAATAAGTCCACCTTTTCTCTGGTAAGTCGCTGCCCTATTCTCCAAGACGACCCTCCTCTGACTCGACCCCTTTTCCACCAAGAAGAACCAGGTGCTAGTTCCATGCTGGTGCTGGGACCAGTGCTTAGTTGGTTAAAATCTGGCACCTCCGAAGAACCGGTTGCTTTTCCATTGGCCAGGAGCCAAGCTAGAGCCACGCCATACGTCACTGCATATGTAGCCGTTTACCGAACAACGCTCATGCCACATGGAAGTCCACACAGGACTCCAGACTAACTCAAGACTAATAAGATGGAACAGAGTCATTTTTTCTCATGCAGTCTTTTCTATGAGTGGAATAAACAGCGTCACTTTCAAGGTTACGCTCTCACGAGCAATTAACATTGTGTTTGCCCCCAGAGAGTAGAGACTGAGCAAGATAGTTATCTGGAGTTTACCTTTGTGCTCGCGAGTAATTAACGTCGTATGAACCCCCCAAAGAGTCGATACTGAGCAAGATAATTATCTGCAGTTTACCGTAGTAGTCGCGAGTACCCAGATCAGTGTAGGACTCTGCTGTGAAGGTGGAGACATGCTGCGGTGGTGTATTTGCGATAATAAAAACAAAAAAGTAAAAAAGACATTTGAAGGAGCGGTGGCTAGGATTTAGGAATGGTGGCCCGCAGCTCCTAAATAAATGCAGAAGAAACACTGTGTTCTTGTACAACAACTAACCTGCACTCTCACTTATCTTTTGAAAGAAAAAAATCTCCTAAGAAGGCAAAGGCTATGAAATATTAAGATATACTTCCAGTATGAAAGAGTCACAAAGTCAACATTAAAAGGTTGTAGGGCAGGCGGGGGCAGAAGTGTGAAATAGAACTTCTACCCAGGAGACCAGGGTGCACATCCTGCATGGGACCTTTTTATTCTTAGTTTTGCTTTCAATTGCTGTTTGGTTACGACAGGCACCACAACTACCATTGTTTGGGTTAAAATATGACCCTTCATTTCTATTTTAAAACTTATCAGGATGACAAGTCCTGATTGGTTGGGTGAAAAGCAGCTACAATGGAATAAATGTCAAATATATGTTGATTAGAAATGTATTTGCGATACATGAAAAGCATAATGATTTATCAAAAAGCAAGGGCAGTATGGCCAATTAGGTTTTGAAGATAACAAAACAAAACACAAATAATCACTTCCTTTTTCTATCACACATGTAGACTCGGTTTTCAATCAATAGACTTAATATGAGCAGGAATGACGACATCCAAGACAATCGCAAAGCCAGCTGGGAGAATCTGCTTCATCTGACCTTCATTAGATAGTATTTTGTGCCACAACTGTGTAATGTTAACCAGGGGATTTGCACAATTATCTGTAAAATATGGAAGGGTTTAAGAGAACTGGATATTTTCCACATAGCGATGATGTTCGCAAACACACTGGAATCAATGAGTTGTGTCTCCTCGGGGAGGCATATTAAGGATAAATGCAACCAAGGACTGAATCCTATGAATGAACAACTAGGGAGATCATAAATGTGGAGAAGTTCCTACTTTCTATATTCAGCTAATGAGTAAGACAAAAACTTTTTTTCACTGTGTGCTTGAATCCAGCCGTTAAGTACCCGGGGAAAAGGATGGAGACGGCATCAACCAGACTGTGATACAATTCACAGAGTTAATGTACCTTAAAGTTGGGATTGTTTTGTCACGCATTGTGTCCCAAAGGTCAAGAATAAATTTAATAGCTTAAAAAAGTTGGAAATTACTAATTATATGTCCACTAGTAATGGCTTTATTATTGCTTTTCAACTGGGAATTGGGAATAAACTTTGTTTTTCCAGGAAGATATTGTTAGTTTTTATGCCACTTCAACAAAAAGATAACTTTGGATAGTTTTAAACTGAACAGATTTTCGGGTGTCAGATTGAAGGAAAAGCCAACAAAGTGTTTTATTAAGGTGTTGGGTCAACACTTGGGCCCAGAACAGCTTCAGTACACCTTGAATTGATTTTCTACATCTGTGGTACTCTATTGGAGGGATAAAACACCATTCCTTTTGTCCGACAACTTGGTCCCAGATCTCCCATTGTTATTCAATCGGGTGGAAATCTGGTAACTATCAAGAGCGCAGCATATGGTTCATATCATTTTTATACTCATTCAACCATTAGGTGTCTCCCTGTGGATGGAAGTGTTATCATCTTAGAACAGAGATTTTAGCACTAGTTAGGACAGAAAGGTTTCCCCAATTAGCTAAAAAATTATCACCCAGAACAACTTTGTGCTGATTGGCGGTGACTCTTCCTTCTGAGGGGGCAAGTTGGTCAGAACCTGCAAAATGCCCCCACAACATAAAAGAGAGGCTAGATTCTATCACAAGAGTCCCTTAATTGACCCTCTCTGTTGAAAATCAGTTGTCTTGACATGTCAAAATTGTTTTTTTATATGATAGAAGTCACATCATGAGCAAAAGGGCACTGTCATGTCCCAAATGCTGGATTTAGACTTCCAGGGTTTCATATTTAACAAACTGGATGAACCAGCCCTGTCAGCTTGCAAAGCGGGACTTTTGTGTCATTATTCTTCTTCTGAATCTGGAACTCCCAACTGGTCAGTCAGAACTGATGAAGCCTCTTGAATGAGAGGTGAAATGTCTTCAAGAAACTCAAGCAAGTCCAGTTGTCTGTCACGGTTTTGACAAACATAGGCTCAGGTGAAGACAAAAGACCACCAAGCAGAGAACACTATGAAACAATTTACAAATAATGAAACAATACAAAATGACGAACTAGGGTCCCTTAATGGACCGGCGAATTAACTACTGCAAGTAATACTTACTATTTAAAATATCACAAAACATCCTCTAAAGGACGACGAACAATACTTACGAATTTAATCAAAAAACTTACCGCAATGAATACTAACCTATAAATAACAACTACTGGTTGAGTAGGCGAGAGATTAGGTAAACTACAGTACAGAGAACAAGAGTGGGGGAGCCGGAGGAGACGGAGGTGGACCAGATGACTTAAACGGAGGGACACAGAGGATATGGAGAGCTGGAGCCAGTTGAACCCAACGGTGAGGAGGAGGGAATGAATGGTGGATCTCAGAAAGCAGCAAGCGTGGCGAAAGCTGGAGCACAGGAGAGTTGAGTTAGAAAACAACGAGCAGAGTATTCAAACAAGCACAAACTAACTTGGGTTTTACTACGATCCGGCGTCGACTTGTGGCTTGCTGGCGTCGTAAGTACTGCATGCAGGTCTGAGAGTGAATGGCAAGCCATGCCTCGCCGCAGCAGGAACAGTCGGCTGATTGTGATACAGACCACCTGGTCCCTTGTCCCTCTGGTTTGTCGCACAGAAACAGGTGAAGCAAAACAAAAATTGCTCGACTAGGTGGAGCCAAAGGCGGAGGGTGTGTCATTGTTAGGATTAAACTACGAGAACAACCATGACCTGGATGACTGAGAATCTTCAGAATTGGTTTCCACTTCAAATTCCAGTTGAATTACCCCAATGGTGCAACTTGTCATTAGAGTAGTTTTACAGTTTTTGAGCAGACTTGTAGGTGAGCTGGTGTGCTGGAGCTGCAACAAGTAAGGAGGGGTGAATGAAGAGAGGTTCATTGGCTATATAGATCTGCACTTGAGGAAATAATAATCTGGAGTTGCATCGGACTAATTTTAAATTGGAACGGAATTAGTTTCATGGAAAGAAAAACATCTAAATGTGTAACTTTGACTCACAGAGATGAGTTTTTAAGGGTTTCATCAATGACTGGAGGAAGACTTTGGTTTTCTGTATCTGTGTTTATGGAGAACAGAATTTGTTTCATGGTAGTAATTCATGCTCATTGCTTTTTCTCTGTCTGCTTTTTAAACCTTCATTCAAATGACCATAATGAAAAGAATTATATTTAAACAGTTCAGCAGTCTAATTTAGGCTATAAAATAAATCAGCATTCAAATAATGTCAGGTAGAGTATTATGAAGACAAATGTATGAATAATTGGCAGTACTGAATATAACATGGTGTACCTTTTGGATTTCACAATAGTTTTTTCCCCTAATAAGTAATTCAAAAGTAATTTCTAAGTTATTAATAGGTGTATATTGTCCCTTAGTGTTCATTTATGCAAATATAAATATTTACCCATCCATCCATCCATCCATTAATATTTCCGCCCAGGATTGCAGTGAGTGGGATTCAAATCTCAGAACAGACTGGTTCAGATTTCAGGGATAACCTGCCTTTCGCAAAGCGCTCATGAATAAAAATTAAGAATGCAAGTGAGCCGAGAGTGTTTTTCACTTCACACCCTGTTCACACGTTCACAAAGCAGCTTGATTTTACTCCCACCTCTGCTATGATATAGTACAATATCACTTATGTAAACACACAGATGGGCGACAAGACAACTTCACTGTGTACCATTCAGTGACTTTTTCCTGTTTGTCTCTATTTGTTGAAGTCTTTCCGCGATTTGTTGTCGCTGTTTAACACTTAGAATGCCCACAAATATCCTGTACGTGTCCAAAATGTAGAGAAACTGAGCCAAGATCAAATCAACATGTGTCCAGTGGCATTTTTACAACACAAAAAGACCATTTCAAAGCTGAAATGTGTATTTTAGTCTGAAATCAAGGCACCAATCACAATATTTAAGTATAAACATGTGATGTACACTGACTATAACATGGTTCTGCTTTACCCACTAAGTCTTTTTTTAGTCACCATAAATAAAAAATGCACAACGACATTTGGTACTTGTCTTTCTTCAGTGATCCTTTTTCTGATTCTGTTAGTTATCTTGACTTTTCCCCTTTTACACCCTCTTGCTATGTCTCCCATGAGAAACAGGATAACGGTTCGATATAATGCAATTAAGTGCAACATCCCTGTAAGAAAAAGAAAAGAAAACTTTCAAAGTTTATTGGGTTTATCTTTGTTGAGGCTGTTTTCCACAGTTTAAGTGCATATTTGAGACTTCAGTTGTTTTTTTTAGCCTTCGCCAACCAAGTCTAACGATTGTATCCTTATTTTAGTCTATATTAATTAACGTTGTTTGCATTTTTAAAAATTATTTTTTGCTTCTAAATATCAGCTAAATCTTAATTAGTTTTATTGTGCAATTTATTCCTTATTGCTGACGGTTCTGGTGCTTTTGTTTGCCAATGAGAGGCACTTTGAATCCTCTCTGAAGTGCTGAAACTCCAAGGCTGACGCAGCTTGATTGTGTTTGAATCATATATGGGTATAGAGTGTTTGCTCTGGTGTTATCTTCAAGCATCCCTCATTTAAATGAGTTAAGGTGCTAAATGTTAATAAAACTAATGCGCCTTTGTGCACACTTGCTTAATGAAACACAATCTGCAAAACAATCCTTGTTTTTGTGATTTGCTATCTTCACTGATTAAATCAGTGAATCGAAGCCACCTCTGCCCACCTAGCCTTTAGAATTCTATAAGAAGAATAACCTGCAACATTCTGAATAAATAGATCATAATTTTTATTTTTTTTAAAGTCTTCCGTATGTGCAGGTGAGTGGGAGCAGAACTCAAGAATAGATGTTTTTTTTTTTTCCCTCCTCGAGGTGATAATTAATGTGAATGTAAGAGGATTGTGCGCCTAAGTGGAGGTTGCAAAAAGAAAATGTTTTTTCTTGTGGCCTGAAGTCTACACGAGGTTTAAGTACAGGCTCTGCAGCACTTAAAGGAACAGCTGGAACCGAGGCTAGTGCAAAAAAAAAAGCCAAACAAAAAAACGAGGGAATAAAACAGACACAGTTTAACTACAACTTCCACAAATCAGTGGAAGCAAAGCTAACGGCTAAGCGGCCAGCTGTGGACAGGTGCAGCTCCGCTTCCTGCTGCTGCTTTGTCTACCGATGCTCCAGGGATGTTTCTGGGATCAGCAAACCAAATCAGGTTTATAATTCAACCATAATCGGCTCATTTGCAAGATTATGGTGGAGATAAAGCCTGAGATTCGGTGGAATTTATTATGCAGACAGACGCCAGCGCGCAGTATTCTCCCAACAGCCACTGCAGCATTCAGACGATGCTTTTCCTCGACTTCCATGTGTTAAAAAAGAAAAGAAAAAAAAGATTGTTTCTGAGTCTTGCTGAGCATATGGAGCCATGTTTCTCTCGCATAAGGCCCAGTTACCACAGCTGGCCTTTGAGAGACAACTTACCGCAAGTGAGCTCATAAGTGGAAAGATGCTATCTTCACACAGCTCAGCTCAGACATTGTCCGCCTTCAGCTATTTTAAGGGCGAGTGGAGCTTATTTTTAACAGTTGGCATTATTGCACTCCTGTTCTGCTGTAGCTTAATTTGTACATTGCTCACATACGCCCGGTCTGTCTGCTTTGTTCAGTCCACATTGCGGCTGCCTTTGGTGCTGCGCTGTGGCGGTAATAATATAGCCGATGCACAAGCAGCGCACGCTTTCATGTTTGTGCCAAATTTCTCTATCTATTCATGAATGACAGCTCGGTGCGAATTCCCTCGGACAGCCGGCGGCGCGGTCATTTCTTCTTCTTAACAGCCTCGGAGGAATATCTCCAACACCTTGTTACTCATGCAGTTGTTTTATGCATGTCCCCACAGTTGAAATCTGCCTGTCAGATTTGTGCCGCTGCCGCTCTGTATGTAGAGATGTTGGCTTCGGTTCAGCCTCGACTGGCTTAAATGAAACCAGGGACAACAGTCATGGTTGATCCTTTGCAAGCTAGTGATAACAAAGACAAATAGAGAGCTATGGCACCAGACTGCTTTCCAGTGATCAGTGGGTGTTGGAGGTACTCTCTGGGACTGAGAGAAATCCTCTCAATCAACTGTGCAATCAAGTGATAACAACTGAGTCGCTTTCTATTGGATGTTTTCGATGCATGATTGATTTGTACGGTTGAAGCTATACGAAGTACTTTTGTCCTCGCAAAATATCTGTGCATTGCAACTCTTGGAGCAATAAGGTATGGTATTCTAACTCCACAGATTTTACAGTCATTCCACAGGGCCTTGATGTAGAAATTGTTTTAGCTCTAAAGAGGGATATTTGAGCTAAAAACCTAGAGTTAGAAAATGAAAAGAAAATCTATCTCTGCAGTGGTTGAAAGAAGCAAACACACCAGACCTCTTGAGTATGGTGAATTTCAATGACACTAAATTGGTTTAATTTTGTTTTACTCGTCACACAATCGTGTCTCTGTTCAAACTGTCCTTGGTTGAGTTGGACTGTAGGTGTGATACAAAGCACCAGGTTTTCACAAAGACAACAATGACGAAACAAAATGTGATGTACGTGGTTTTGCAGCTTAGATT
>NW_007577773.1:974860-977415 GCF_000690725.1 Stegastes partitus | reverse complement strand
CATCTTTTATACAGTCTATGGGAGTACGTTGACCCTCTACTGGGCTTTAGCATCGGGGAAGATGTTTTCTAGACTACAGCAAGGTGGTTCAATTGGAAAAAACGGATACAATGGTTGGACAACTTCCAACATTTGTGGCTCTGCTAAGTCAACAACATGAGTCCAGGCTTCTCAAAGCACAGCTGACATGTACCACATCCTGGGTACAGCTGAGCTCCCCATCATTGGTAAGTTATCACAAACACTGTGGGACCCTGTCTTATTGGTACCACCAGTCTGTTGGTGGTCTGCTCCAGCCCTGCAGGAAAAATGACTTTTTTTTCCCCCCTTGTTTTTACCTGCTCTGTCTGTCTCCTTACCTGCCCTTTTATTGTACCCATCATTCAAGTTGCACATGCAGTGTGGATGTCCACCCTTCAGGTTGGTCCAGGTCGTTGGATCCAACAACTTTTCTTGGTAGAAACCCTTCCATGGACGTAATTCCACCGAAAACTGCCTTTTAACTTTAAAGTAAGTAAATCACAGCTGCAAAGACAGCTGCACAAGCGTCTCATTAAGTTTTAAGAAGGCCTCAAAAATCATGATTTATGTTAAATACTGCAAAAAGCTTTGGCAAGGAGGAGCAGAGGCCACAATAAAACCCTTGCCAACATTAACTGAATGGCTCTTGATGGGATATTTGCATAACAATAATACAAAATGCAGTCTAAACACAATTGCGAGAGTTGAATCAGCCCCTTGCTGACATAATTTAAAATAAATGACTATATGCTCCATAAATTCAGTATTTCCTCCCGTGTAGCAAGACTGCATTAAAGGTACTCTTTTTATCAGAAGCGCCTGGATGTCTAGATATAAGTCTGAATAATATGCAGTGCAATACGAAGAACATCTGCTTAAAGAAACGGGCTCTGGTTTAGCTGTGTAAAAAGAGTTGTTTATGGTCGCAAACATTGATTACACTGCACTGCCAAGTATGAATTTTTAAAGTTGGTGCTCTTGCCTGAAGGCAAACACTAAGGCAAGTGCTTTGACAGGTGTTTACAGAGGCTACAGTAATTACAGCAACATTACTTAGAGCCTTTACTGAAAATCTTTTATTGGATATGTAAAAAAAAACAAAAAAAAAACAACAGGGACAAAATCCACTATACACAGTCCACTGAGCAGAGGAGAGCGTGATGGTAAAAAAAAAAGATGCTGAACCGTCTTTTCTGTTTAAATTTATGTTCCACATTACAGGCATTTAAACTTTCATGGGCGACAACGTTTCTTGCTGAAATTTCATCCTAATCTTAGGAGCATCAAAAATATCAGCAAACTATCTCCAGGCTATATCTGCTTCTTTTCAAAGTGAAATTATCAAAAGTACAAAGCTCTTCAAGATCATTTTTGCTTGGAAGCATTCAGAACATAACTCAGTATTTGCGCTGAAATCTGACTGTCATCAGTTTCACAAGGATGACTGCTGCTTTAGATTTGTCTTCTTTTTCGAAACTCGTGACCTCTGAAAACATGGTCTTGGCCTCAAATCAAGGATTCCTGTGTTTCACACAAATGCCTAAGAGGATTTTTTTTTTTTAATTAAATATCCAAAAAGTCACATTATGATGCTTTGCAGAAATATGGTTTTAGCTATTATCCAACACCATGAGTCAGGGGCAAAAGGGGAGATTGTAATTTTATTTCACATTCGGTAGTAATCTTGGAAGTTCACCTTGAATACTGTGCAGATCTTCTGTAGGATAAAGGATGCATGTTTTAGCTTTTGTAGCTTCTCTACAGCAACATCCATACTCAAAGCATTGCCTCCTGTCATTGCAAGAACTTGTGCTCCACTAGAAACTTATTCTCTTCAAAGTCTTCACTGGATATATTCAATGAGTCTGGATATAAACAGTAACTGGTTGCCAGTGGCTATTGGGAACTTTCTTGGTGTGCTGCTCTTTATAGGGTTGGTACTTTTCCCCCTCACCCCGAGGCGTTAGTGTAATAGCTTCAATGCCTTTATAAAGGTATTCAATAGGTCTGTAGCACTCAACTTCATTGCCAAAACAAGGATTGAAAGAAAAACAATACAGCCGAATAGGTACTAAAATAAAAATACATGTTGACAGCACAAAGCATGTTAAGATATGACGGGTTTATTTAAGCCGTCTGCAGGTGAGGAAGAGGACAGTAGCAGAAAGGCAGAAACATCAGAGAGGAGTTAGCAAGGAGCAGGTGTTCTGTCACAGTTACATGCTGTGAACTAGCCGAATAAACTAACTGAATGTTTTTTTAACCTTGAGATTTTCCTTTCAAGTCCCGCTGCAGGTTTTTTTTTTTCTTTGGTTTTTACAATTGTCAACATGTAGCTGCCAGATTCAGAGCTGGAGAGAAGTTGGTGCCAAATTTCTCAGAGTGTTTAAAAAAAATAAAAAATAAAATGCAGACAACTTGGTCTGCAAATGTGTAAAATCAATCTGCATTTGATCAGTTCTTATTTGCATTATAGCCTATAATGTATATCCATCCATCCATTATCTATACACCGCTTAATCCTCACTAGGGTC
>NW_007577773.1:947678-974515 GCF_000690725.1 Stegastes partitus | reverse complement strand
CACCTTGCAGCCCCTATAATGTATATAATAATTGAAAATTAGTCCAACAACAAAAATGATAAGCAAAATATTAAATACAATCCAAACAAACAGGTGAATATGACTCTAAACAAGAAAGGATGGAGGATGGAGGATGGAGGAGGAACCAGCACACATCCGATTATAAATGCACTTTTAAATGTTACTGTGTCACAGAAAATTAGAGCACAATACATCATTCATACGACCAGGTTAGATAATTAATAACGCAATAAATAGAACAAATTACATACATGTTGCACAATTTTTTAATTATGATAATGATAACAGCGGGTCATTAAGTCATATTAGTCGTCACATGATCATTACATGAATTTAATTTTTAGTTTCTCTACACACAAACATCAGTAGGAAACTCTTGAAAAGTTAATTTCATTGTCTAGATTTAAGGACCAGCACAAAACAAATGAACAGATTGTGTCCTTTTTTTTTTTTCTTCTTTCTTAAATAAATGAGTCAATGATTGACTGGCATGTTGTGTCAGTTTAAATTTGGTGCGTCAAACTTGGACTGTGTGACAGCAAAGTCTGTGTCTGGCTGTTCTTCTGTTGCCAGCCCGCCCCTGCAAACAACCACAAAGCAGTAATTCTACTTTCTCCTGTACCGGTGCACTTTTTTAGCCTTTATTGTGTATGGTACATGTCGTCTGTGGCCTTCCAAACCTGAGCTATTTGCGAGGCTCATGTCGTGCCGGCGCTACGGCTCATGAACACGGCGGTTTCGGTCGTCTCTTTCTAATAAATGCTCATCATTTCACACCGGTCGTGCATTCATCACCGAACCCAAGAAGCGGATTGCACTGAATGATGGAAAAAAATAGCATCTGACGAGGCAAGCTGCCAGTCTCCCAGATGGTACATCACCGCATGTGTGTCTTGAGCTGGCGATGACATATACCATAAGAAGGAACCTCTGAGCAACACTGCGGAGTCCCTAAAATAGTGCATCAATCCACTTTACCCGTCCTTTTGGGAGGGGCAAGTCAGAGAAAATTGAAGTATATATCACGGATCTGTGTGAAAACAATTCAAAATGATCAAATCAGTGTTCAAATGTTGCAAAAAAAAAAACAAACATGTACAGAGATGTTGGCCTGTTGTCCTTGATTCAGCCTGGCCTGGCTTAGAGGAAACCAGGGAGCACAAGCGTTTGATTCAGTGCAAGCTAGTGATAACAAAGACAAATAGCAAGCCGCGGCGCCAATGGAGTCACGGACGACCATGCCATGATTAGTGGGCATTTGAGACACTCTCTAGGGGAGACATGGGGACTGACAAAAATCCTTTCAATCAACCGTGCAATCAAGTGATAGCGATTAAATCACTTTATCTTGGATGTTTTCATTGTGTGACTGGTTCATCCATCTTACACTCATTCCAATGTCTGTCGGTGGTTTTGTGGATGCACAAACGTGCTTCTGGCTCGGCTCCAAGCCCTTTTTAAGCGGGTTTTGTGGCTCTTTGGGACACAACGCAAAGGTATGCGGTTCGCTAGCTCTGTGTTCGAGCTGCAGAATCATTTGAACACACCACGACTGCTCTGAAGCTACAAGCTTACAAGCACAACCTAATTTGAAAAGAAAAGTAAGAAGCTGCTTAGCGAGGTTGCCATATCGATTTTCTGTTGTTGTTTATTCAGATGACACTATTGTGATTTTCAATGGCTACCCTCAAAAACAATTAAATGATAAATGATCAACACAATCGTCATTCAACACGCAATAGATTTGTTACTGTTGTGATTACCAGCATGTCAGTATTGGAGGTGAAGCGCTCTGATTGGTCCATGAGTTTGCACTGTTGCCATTTTTAACCAACTGGGTTTGTTTTGGGAACATTTTAAACAGACCCTGGTGTTTAGGGTCAGAGTTTTCGTCAGTTTGGTAACTGATGGTCCAGGCTTGCTACAATCAGAGGGTCTTAGGCTAGAACAATGCCAAAAACAGAAATCAGTGCCAAAAATCCCTGCAAAACCGACACCTGTTCAATCCGTCCAAGTCAAACCCAATTAGTCAAAACGTATGCCTGCTTTTGTTACAGTCCTAAAAAATCAAGTTTGCGTGTGGAAAAGGCACCTGCCAAGTAAGCTTTGATGTTCGTCAATGCATCGTGACGCCGAGCCAGCAGGAGAACAGAGCTTAATGTCAGTGTTGCTATAACGACAGATTTGCTCGTAAACAGGCACAGGAGTTTGGATGATGAAGTTTGCTTAGCAGGACCGTTGACAGTCTGACTGCACCGCAGTACTTCTTGTTCCTCACCAGTCAGCGTCACGTGGCAGACTTCAGCCAGGACCTCCAGAGCTGCTCGCTGGCCAGCTTGCACCGCACCGCTCAAGTATCCACACCATTGGGTAGCTGTCTCGGTGCCCGCCCAGTGGATCCTGCAAGTAAGGAAAGTTCAGCGTTGCCTTTGTCTTTACATACCTATCAGCACATTTAAATATGATGTGCCAAGCTGTAAACAGTCATTTGCATGATTAGTTTTACTGGGTACACATATGACTGACGATATTTACTCTCTGACAAACTGTTTCAGCACGTCTCTGTTAGCTTAGCGGCTCCGTGTGTCCATGGCAAAGTTGGAAATTGCATAGTGTGCACTAAAATTTGCAAGCACATGCCTGACAAATTAGGTTAAGCCTCACTCCAAAGGTACAATAACAACCCTCATCCACTTTCCTTCTGCTCCGTGCGATGACAACATAGTCAAGGATGCTTTATAAACCTTACAAATTACTGACCATGTTGCCAAGGTTTATTGTCAAGATCAGTCGCCATCATGTGCTTACACTGAACAGAGTGCTTCAGCTGGATCGTGCAGGGCCGTAGGGCAGTGTCATTGGTGAGGCTGTCACAGTGAGGTTGTGATTGTATAACGGATATTCTCAAAAAAAATCCCCGTCCTGTACGACATCCAGCAGTGTAATTCAAAGAACAAAGGGCAACAAAAAGAGCAACGACTGTGACAACGTGTGCTTCTAATGCCAACTGCAGACCCCTGAAAGGAAGAAGACAAAGGCTCTGTAGAATCAAAGATGATCCATTATTGTTCCGTCTCACCAGTGGCATAGTGAACACAAACCACTATCCACCCTCGCATGTCGCTACCCTGGAAAAAGGCTAGCTGTTTTTCTCAAGGCCCCAATCCAATGCCTGTGGAAGCAAGAGTGAGGGGCGTATTAAATAACTCCACAGTACTCCGTCTAGCTGGGAGGTTGGGAACCAATTACAAGCACATTGGAGAAACACAATAATATTCATCCCTTGGTCTTGAGAATCGACCCCCACAGGACTATGTGTGAGGTGGCAAAGAAGGGAGAAAACTCAAAGCTGATTCGGCTCTGCAGGTTCACCGGGAAGAAAAACCTCACAGTTTTATGATAAACATGGAGAGAATGGTGTCCTGGCTAGTGTCTGCAGCTCTGCTGATTGGTGAGATGTAGCTGAGACAAAGCCCAGCATGAATGATATATGACATGATTTTACCCCTCCATGGAATAATCCAGCTGTTTGGGTCAGTGGAGCAAAGGTGAGAACAGAATATGCATGAGGGAGGCTCCTGGGTTTTTCTTCACAGTTATCCATCTTAGATGGATATTATCTAATGTGATAACATGATTTAGTGGACTGGAGCAAGGTTTTGATTGAGTCATGCTGTTCTGTGCTTTCTGTGAGGGTTCACTCAAAGCCTCTTCAGATAAAAGAAATGCCATCTCCAGTGGGCTGAAGTGCTCTGCAGAAAGTAGAGCGATTCAATTCTGTTATTTAGGATCTGTGGTGCAATTATTTTCTGCTACTCCTGGAAAAACAAAAATGTTGATGATCCGTGTCCTCAGAATGCTAGCGATTCCGCATGCCTTAAGGCAGGTACTTGCATCGCTTAGAAACTTATACATCGCTGCTCTTTTATTCTTTGGCTGAATTTAAATATGTTTTTTTGTTTATGAACCCATCTCCCACGACCAGGCAATAGGAGCTGCTGGCTTCTCCTCACATTTACCACCCGCCTAAACATTCCTGCAGACCCCATGACAATAGCACTAATAGATGGCAGTGGCATCCCCCCCTGAAGGACAATGCACCCCGCTGTGCCGCAAAAACAGCTCAGGAATGTCTGGAGGAACATGACCAGGAGCCCAGGGCGTTGACCCAGGCTTTAAACATGCAGGACTCCAACTCCACAACCCGCAAGACCCAAATGATAAGCAGCCAATGTCCTTGTAGCAAACACCACTGGACCTCCAGGTGTCCCATTTTAACTGTACAAAGGGAACCTACGCCTACACCTGTTGTATCTGCAGTTGTTTATTACATTCTTACTTTCACATGTCTGTATTGCTAAAAACAACCAAAAAAACAGGACGTTCCACTAATTTACTATCCAACAGATAGTTTAAATGTAACAGATTAATGCTTATATATGCAATACCCCAGTATACTTGCTCCAAGGCTCTGCAGGAACTATGCCAGCTCAGACTGTTGTCCACCAGTCAGAGCAATTAAGAAATGCTCCCCCTTAGCACATTTAATCTGTCCTTGATGATTAATTTATGTTATCTGAACAACAGAGTTAGAAGAAGGCCTTTGAAGCAAACAAACTTGGTCTGGACTCACAGAACTGTCCGTGGTAAGGCAGCATGCGTCACCCGCAAATGGATGTTACTGTTCAGCCAGGTTGCTAACAAGAATTGACCACAAAAGCAGAGTAATCAGGAGTAAACAGAGGGTCAGTGTGTGCCAAAAGGTGCTGCGAGAATGTCTGGAGGCATTTTTGTTTAGTCCGGCCTAATAAGAGACATCATTAACTGGAATCTCAGAGACCTTGAGACCTCAGACTGAAATGTCAACAAGCTTGGCGTTGGTAATGCAGACTACCTGGCCATGCTGAGAGGCGGAGTGCATTTCAAGACATTCGAAGAAAAAAAAGCAGTTCCCCAAAATTGCATTTGGGGTTTCCTGATGTCACTCCAAGTATTGGATCATTTGCTGCAGCTCGTGATTATAGGCTTTCTCAAGGGTGCTTTCTAATGGATTTATACAGCACTGATATAGGATATACACGATAATGAAGAAGGGAAAGCGTTGCATTCGGCAAGTATGGTAATAAAAAAATAAAGCAGGCAAGAGTGGTGGAGGGAGAAATCAATCAGCAGCAGCCATTACGGCGGCATGCCTAGCAGGTGGCAGTAAACAGTATAATGAGCTGTAGCATTATGATGAGAAGAATGAGAGCTTGTCAAATTAAAATGGCCGCCTCGTGGTCTTGATTGAACTTGATTGGTGTCTTGTTTAAATAGGTGAGTGGATGATGAGAGCCGACGCCAACAGATCGACTGACTGTTGCGGCAATTTTGGCGCTCTGTCAAGTTAATGCGACGTTTTGTCTCGGTAGGTGTGCGACGGTATACAATTCCGAGAACGCACAAGAATAGCGTCGAATCTCTGAAACTGGGAACGACAGCAGTTAAATGCAACGGATATAGAAAGATATACATTGTCACATTAAACACAAATACAGACTCTACAAAGAATAACGCTCCATATTGTCATTGACCTTTCTCATGATTGTACCGACTAAAGCATTCACAGGAATAAAATGGCACCACTTGATATGAATAACATCAATATAACGTGCTGAATTGTTGAAATCTGAACATATGATGCATTGTATATTCTATCGAACAGACTGCATTGTGGCTGCATTTTATCCTTTTTCCATCCTTAATTTATACCGAGAGGCATACGTCTATCCTCGTGATGTCCATCAGGAAGCACCTCTGAGTCTGATTATGTGGCATTAAGGCACAAATCCAACAGTTGTTCTGCAGTGAGATGCTTTCTAATGTTCCGAGTGTGGGTGTCTTGCAATTGGTTCCTCGGTGCTCCTGCTGTGCAGCCTTTTTAATACACCCAGAAAGACATATAACAGAATCATCTCATCTGCTTTAAGTGTATCTCCCTGAAGAGTTTTCATAAAGGCTGCATAAAGTTTGAGAGCCGTGGACGGTATTGTCGGCTTTTGGTGTAAGGACTGTAGATGGATGTTCAGTATGATTGAATTAATTATCCTCCTTGCAGCAAAAAATCTTTCCGTATTTTGCCGGGTTGTGTAATTCCCTGGTTTATTGGAGGTGGTACATTGTATTATATTTTTCTCGTAATTGAAAGAAACCTTTCTATTTGTGAGTACTAGCGGGATCTCATATACTTCATTATATCCTTGCAGGATTCAGCAGGACTGAGTTATAACAGAACAGAGAAGGTACTAGATCTTTAACCTCCTTGCCCATCAGTGTGTGACGCATCTCGCTGACTCGCTTCTTGCCGACTTTTTCCTCACTTTTTCTCCGTGACGTCCTCGGTTCGGGAAAGCATCGCTGCAAAATGTGTTTCACTGAATTGTCCTTGTATAAGCAGATGTTTGTTTTGCTGTTGGCTTTGTGTCATATCAAAATCCCGCTGTATATGTTGGCAGGAATAGACCCTCCCTGGGGCGTTTCATGCAAATTTAAGAAGCGGCATCGAGTTGCTTTCAGTGAAGGATGTGCAGAAGAGATCATAGCTAGTGCTTCTTCACCCGACTTGACCTGCTGGATGTGTTAAAGTGTTGCGGTAAGTCTGTACTTTGGAGAACTGGCAACGTCCTGTAAATAAGGGAACAGTCACCTGCAGGAGCGTCACCCAGCGTCGTGCTCCAAATTCAAACTTTATTGCGTTGACCTTTCAAAGCTTCGTTTTAACAAGGTGAAAGAATCTAATCTAAAGTTAAATATTGCATTGGAAAAGTTTTTTCTTCGGTTTAATAAATCTAAATTACAGAAACATATCAGTGGTGATATTTTGCTCGGCGCATCTCACGTTGCTAACCACATGTAGCCTCCTATATCATGTTGTCGCTTTCGTAGCTCTGCAGGGCTCATGTGCTCGTTACACACATGCTACAACTGTGCTTAGCAGGAAGCAAAGGTACTTGCGACGCTCATTTCCTCCTGAGGTGTTGCATGTTGGTTTACAGTCAGGCTTTTGATAATAGCTGTATCCACTACAGGCGTCGCTCTGTGCAAGGTTGGAGCCTCTGTAAGAATACATCAACATATTGTTATTGTGCCTCTTTGATCACAATTGAGGTTCCCAGAGGAATCGTTCTGGTGTTTCAGGGTACGGCACAGTGTGGCTGCTGCAAAAAAGAGAATAGTGGAGGACTCGCAGGCTAATCCTGCACTGGTTCAATGGATCCAAACTGTATCAACACACAGACGTGCACTGCTAAGCCTATAGAGCTCTGATGGAGAACTGTTCGCCTAATTATTAGTGTTAGCCGAACATAATTATCACTTGCAGCCCCGATGTCTAAAGTGTTACGGCACAAGCATCTGAAATCATCAAAACATTAAAGGCCACTGCATTTAAACCGACGGTCTTTAATTTCTAGAAGACTTTCAATTGATTCTGTTGCACCCTGTGTATCATAGGTTGAATAAACTAATCCTCGTCTGGTGCTCGAGTCAGCGTCCTACAAATCAGCTCTGCGTCCATTTTAAAGCCGTTAACTTAGTAAAGTAGGAACCCGCTGTGGTCAATTTATTCATATTTATTCCTGTTTTCTCTCCTACTCAGTCTCTCAGCAAACATCTCACATGCTGACCAGTCGAACGTACTCTCAACGTCGGATAATTATTCTATGAAAACTACAACGTGGTCGGTATTGAGACACACTATCTCAAATAGAATCCATTAATCTACAATGATCTGTTGTGCTCTTAAATAAAGGATGTTTGAAGCACCAGCAGCTTTCTGTTTTTCTTTTTTTTTTTTCCTGTCAGCTGAACGTGGCTCTGCCTTTATTACATGTGCTGGATCCGTGTCAAGGTCACAGCGCGTCCTTGAGGATCCATTTCCTATATGGGGTAGGAATGTGGATAAGGGCTGCCATCCCCTCTCTGCTGTTTGAGTCACGTTATGTAATGAGCTTCCTCTGCTCCCCACGGACTTGATGTCATTATGGAAATGCATTACCTGGATCTTCCCCCCCTCTCTCCCCAGCGCTCGCTCTCATTTGTTCGGCTTTGTGCATCTCTGAACAGGCCATTAGAAATGGATTATAGGACATTTTCCTATGAGAACACCCCTCCTGATGACCCCTTGCCATTTCTTTAGAACTGGACTACTATGCATCATTGAAGGCATAATCACTCCCACGTCTCATGTCAATGATCTGTAGGCACTGGGTGCTGGTGAGTAATGCCTAGCTGGCAGGGAGAAGTGCACACATTGTTTCTTTGGCATAAAAATAGTGCAAATACACCCGGTATCTCTCAAAGTGTCACTCGGCGTACAGTGATACAATTTGCAAAACCATAAACTCTTAAATTCAGCTCTCCAGGAGATTTATACGAAAGATTTAGAGCTGTCACGCCAGTTTACTGTACTACTTCCTTTTACATAACGATTCGTTGCGGCGGGAATGCGGAGGAAAGGTGGCCCTTTTTGAGTATTAGAGAGACGAAGAGGTGCGATGTTGTGGCGTATTTGTCATCAGCGGGGTGATTACCTGCCACAGGGCCTCCTCAGGCTGGGGTGGTAATACGTCAGCAGACCCGGTGCCATGACATTAACAGGGCAGCCGCCGCTGTACTCCTCCTTAGCCCAGTCCTGTAAAAACAAATAGTTTAATGATATGACATAGTGTTATTTCAGTGCCACAGTGCAAATGCATAGATTTGTCATCGATGGCAGATTTTATATAACGGCTGAACTCTCTAAAACACAACATGTACCAAGAACCAGGGTTTTTAAAGTCTTATAATATTGGCTATAACCACTTTGCAAGATACCCATGTAGGTTGTTTCACCTCAAAATATCAGAGGCCTTTTGCTCGACTATCATCATAAACTGTGAATCTGTGAAACTTTAGCTTGACATACTAAACACTTACTGTTACGAAACCTCTTTTTCATTTGTGTGGTCAAGTATTTCCTATTAAAAAAGCAATCCAACTGTTCTGTTTTGTATTATTCAGACATACAACTACATATGGTTCAGAAAATATCCCAAGTTGACATCTGCATTATTCATCTTTTTGTTAATATGAGCTCAAAGATGGGACTTTTTATGACAGCTTCATTTTTTTTTCAATAGTTCAACGTAACCATAATCAGACATTGTTTGAGCTACTTGTCCAGTTTTGCAGATTCTGAATCGATGCCATGAGAAATATTAGTGAAAACTTCAAGCTTTTGTCTTTAATAATTCCTGAGATACTGAGGTTTAACCAGGGTCAAATTTTAATGTGCAAAAAAAAAAAAAAAAAAACGTGATGGAGTGCCTGTGAAGTGAATTAAAAAAAAAAAAAAAAAAAGTTTGATCTTCTTGCAAAGTTTTTGATACATCAAGCGAATCAAAACCAATTATGACAAAAAAAATTATACAAGTCAAAGATGGTCAGGCACAAATTGCTGCAAAACTTGGATGATTTGAGATGGAATGACCAACGCATGTACAAAAACTATCACTGGAAGAAGAAGAAGAAGAAGCTTCTGTGAAATTCTTATTCTTCCGTATCCCAGCTTGTTCACAGAGTTGGGGTCAGAGCACTGGGTCAGCCGTGATCAGTTACCCCTGGAGCAACAGTGGAATTGGGGCTTGAACCCCTCGACCTTTGGGTCGGCAACTCAGAGCCTCAACCATCCAGCCAACGCTGCCCCCAGAAGCCAGGACCTGAACCTGGGCTGCTGCAGGGATGACTCAGTCCCGGTACATCATGTGCAAACCCCACCAGGTGAGCCACCCCTGTGGAACGCTTTGTTACTGTCGAGAACCTAAAAAAGTGACGATTCTCAGACGAGTGATGCAATTGTAAGTATTATTTTCTATGATTTCAAGGCAGATTCATGGACATTCACCTGTGATGGACATAGTGGACTTTAGAAGCAGAATTTGTCACTAAGGGCTTTAAGGAACCTTAATTCCCTTCATGAATTGTGTGTCACAGCCGCCGTTGGAGCTGCAGCTGCAGGTGACTGTGTTGGTAAGTGGGCCAAATCAACAGGTCAGTCTGCAATTACTCAATTCCACCTGCCACCCACAACCCCATCTCCTCAAAGTTTGAAAACACGAGCCACGGGCAAAACTTGAAGTGCACGTTCACCAAAAAATGATTGGAAAACTCTAACATTTGTTAATGGCATTTGTTTTGAACTTACAATCATGGCTAGATGTTAATTAAGCCTGAAAGCAGGCATACACAGTATCGTCAGTCACGTGGCTTGATTCTAAAAATGCACTTACTAAATATTTAATAGGTGAACTCGCTAACATCAACCACTCAATACTTTGCCTCTAAAATGGAGATGCAGATTAGTTGAATGGAAGAAAGAAAAAAAAACAACAGTAGGATCCAAAAGTGAAAGTTGTGTTTGTAACTCGTCTGTATGTTTCCCGTTTAAATAAACACAGGCAAAAACAATTACCCTAAAATATCACACGAATCTGATCCCCAGTGGGCTCTCGCAAAAATACATTGTTGACAGACAACGTGGCACTAATTTATCATCCTTCCTCGCCCCGCTAAGCTTCAAGTTGCTGCTGTTGTACTTTAAAACTCCCCTAGAGTCTCTTAGTCAACAAAAGTAAAATCATGATGTCTCCCTTATTGTCGCCGCCTCAAGTTTTCTCAGGGCAAGTTTCCACTACGTCTTGCCTTTGCGACGGTTCAGCGTATGAAAACAGTTGGGGGACTGAAATCATATATCCGCATGACTAATTTACTACCAGTGTATGCTGTGCAAGTTGTAATGGATCTAAGGAGCTATTCTGCTTGTGCACGACACGATTAAAGCAGGGCATCCACTGCGTATAAAATGTAGTCGTGGCTCGTGTGTGTGCATCTTTGCCAGGTCAGCCTTCCATGTATTTATTATAATGTTCACCATTTGTCTGACAGGTTAGGGAGTTTGCTCACATTCAGACTCACAGCCAAGAAAGCACCTTCTGTCACTGAGTCATTTCAAAAACTTGGGCACACTTTATGATCTTTCGCTGGCATCCCTGTTTATTCTAACAGTTTAAGACAATTTAATCCCAGCAGTTGCTCAGTTGTAGTAGGAGCTGTATCTGTACATTTGTCCTTGTATTTTCACTGTGGGTGTCTTTAAGTATGGACAATCAGAAATGTCTGCGGTGCAATTGGGCATATTTCAATGGCGCCTGGTTAATAATTGCATCACTACAATCAAAAAGAAATTACAAGTAATGAAGTGTGACTGTCGCAGGTGTTTTTCTGGAATCACATCGAGCTCCCTCTACTATATAAATGTGATGTTATTACATAGGAAGACCATAATGTTGGGCTACTTTGCCCAGCATCTACTGAAATACATTATTATTTAGTACATAAGTGGATTTGTTACAGAGTTTAGTTACACAAAATAACTTCCAGGACAGAAAAAAAAATGGAGCTATAAATTCTGGTCCTATAAAACTCTGCTCCAAACCAAAAATATTGCTCTCTCACTGCAGACATCTGCCACTGAAGTACTTACTTTCTCTTCATAGTGGATGAAAGATGCAGCCTCAGGACCGAAGTATTTGACCAGACTGGAGAGCACAGCTTTTCTTCTTTCTTCAGGCTGGAAACACACACACAAAAAAAAAAGTCCCAATTCGATACTTACATTACACCTGCTCATCACTCACGACTATAACTGCTGAAATATAAATGCACATTACAGAAAAGCCAATCCAAGCTGGACACAAGATGCGCACACGGTGAGTTATGCACGGAGCCGCCGAGACCTGAGGACCTACAGGACAGCCCGCCATAAAACACGCTGGCAGATGCTGCAAAATTATCAAAGCTTATTTTATCTCCATGTCACTCTGAGTTGGCGCTCGGCTTCACCCCTTTGGAGTTGACTCAAAGCCTCTCAGTACTCTGCTTACGGAACAACAAAGAGGGAATAAAAGAATAGTTTCAAATGGCTTTCAAAAAAAAAAAAGAATGTATGCAGCTGAAAACACTCTTTGTTGCGGGATTTCTAATGGTGTCAACTGAAACTTCGACAAAATTACACAGTCAACATGCCCTTCAGAGTTAGAATGCCATTACGAGACCAAAGCGTCGGGCAAATTACACAAGAGCCACGTATGAAAAAGCATCATTTTGACAAGTGAATCACACCCGAATGGTACAAACTGTGTATAAATTCAACCTTCATGTCCAGTCTTCTTACATAAATTTTAAATGTAAAACACACTTTGCGAATAAAAGGAGCTATTCGAATACACGCGCTATGCTCATAACGCCACATTTTCCTTCCGCGAGGAAGCAAGCGGAGGTTAATTAATCAGCCCCCTGTGCAGCACGGCTCAGCGTTAAGACCACATTTGCAATGTCCAGGTATTTTTTCGAGCCACTGGTGTTCAGATAACTTGTTGCCAATTGAATGACCGTTAACAATCATGCGGTTCAAATTTCAGTTAAGCAATTCTGCATTTTTTTAAGGTTACAACCGGTGCATTTGTAAAGCTTTTCTTTATTGCCAAGCTAACTCACACTTCAAGGACAGGAAATATCCAGTGTCAGTTGCAAAATAGAACTGCAAAAAAACCCACAGCTCTACTGCATTTGAAAAACTATTTCTGTGTCCCATATTTACTGAAATAACAGCTAGTGGAAGCTGGCAGCAGCACCCTGCAGCTCTCGGCCTATGCGCCGGGCTGTTTCAGAGCTCAGGTGGTGCTACGGCCTTGAATGCAATTTTCATAATGCTGCCCCTGAGTAAGAACGTCATTTTGACAATTCACACTGTGTTGCCTTTTTAGCTGCATGTAATGTGAATCGCGCACGAGATGAGGCAGACATATGAGACGGATGAAGCGCTGTGCGATGCTTAACCTCTTCTACTCGGGAGGTCAGTGCACCAGAATGTACCGGTTTTAAAAAAAGCAATTATTCACAGACCTGTGAAGCCGCCTCACACTGCAGTCACATAAACAGCTGTAGCATTTGTATCGCTTTGTTTCTGCAGCATCACATTTGGTCAGTCAGTGTTTCCTAACTAGTTGTTATAAGGCTGCTGTGTATGTTTTAATTTACTGTTCTGATTAAGTGAAAGGGATTTTGTGTTTTGCTGGAGTTCTTTTTTTAAATTTTTATTGTGGCACTTATTATATTTCTGTGCATTTTGGCCTTTTGGTTTTACAGCTACATTCAGGGACAGGTTCTAATATGGAAATTTCAAAAATAAGTCCTTGGATTATGGTGTAAAAACCCATCTTATACATTGTTTTCCATGCTTAATTGGAAACCAAGGAGCCTATCCCAGATGATTTAGGGTGAAGGCAGGGGACATCCTGGACAGGTCGCCAGTCTATCACAGGGCTACACTTAGAGACAGACAACCAAGCACACTCACATTCACACCTACGGACAATTTAGAATCACTTTTGGACTGTGGGAGGAAGCCTGCGAACCCAGAGAGAACCCACGCTGCACGGGGAGAACATGCAAACTCCATGCAGAAAGATCCCGGGTGTCCTCACAGGGACGTGAACCAGCGACCTTCTTGCTGTGAGGCAACGGTGCTAACCACTGAGCCACCTTTTTCTTTTAATGTAAAACGGAAAATAATTTGGCTTGTGATGTGTAATAAAAAGTTGACATTTCCAACAAAATAAATACTAAAGCACAATGCAGCATGTATGTTGCGATTACATCCACCTCCTTGCTGTGTCACCTGCTTATAGGTCATGAGTTGATTCTTTCCTGTTTTATTTTGATACTTCCTGTTCTGTAGTCACTCTTCTCTTATTGCAAGTGTCTTTACACTCCCTGGTCTTTGATTTCCCACCTGTCTGATCACCTGCCCCGCCCTAATGCGCTCCACCAGTCTGTGATTGGCTTCCTGCCCCAGTGTATTTATACTCAAACTTTAGGTCATGTTTCTCGCAACTTTGTCTTGTGCTGACTGATTCTCCCAGCATTTGTTACCCAGTTTGTTTTTGACTACCGAGCCTGCCTTGTAAATTGGATACCTCTGCCTGATTATTCTGCCTTTTTGTCCAGTGAACTTGTTGGACTTTCAGGCATTTGAATTCGTACCCTGTTTGTACTTCTGCGATAAAGTGGCACGAGACCTGTTATTAAAAAAATACCAGTTGTGCTAAAAAAAAACAACAACATCCCAGCAGATAGTTTGAAATCAGGACTATTTCATGCAAACTCAAAATTCGATCCAATCCAAACCACCATTTGTATCTTCTATCCAGTTATGAGGAACTCTATCATGGAACAATGTGGATCAGCTACCTTGTTAATTTACCATTTTACATTATATCATAATGAATTCCAATAAATACAATGTAAAACAAATGAATTGCTGCATACGCATTGAGAACACTCATGTCTAAATTCTCTGTAAGTATACATTAGTATTCATATGAGTGTCCACGCTGATTTGCCATTACCTCTTTAGAAGTCCACTGAGACGCCTGTTGGCCGGAAATGAAGCCCACCAGAGCGGCATTACCATTCGGGCTGGTGGCGTCAAAGGTGACACAGAATGGACATTCAGTGGAGGATCCTGCCACGCTTTCCCCAGAGAAGCCCTTCTCCCTCCAGAAAGCCTGCAGAGAAAATGGATGCTACTTTATCAACAATGCATCACTTCAACACCAAGCCAAACGAGAAGTCACATAAATCTATTTGGCATCAAATTTGGATTCTAATTTGCAGCAGATTCTTCGATGGATCGGACATCTTGTGGATTGAGATTCTGAGAACTTTCAGGCCAAGTCAACATCTCGAATCCTTTGTGATGCTCTTTACACCATCCCTGAATAATACTTGTTGCGTGGCAGGATGCATTATGCTGTTGAAAGAGGAATACAGTTGTTATGTGGCACTTGTCAACATAATAGTCACATGAATGGCAATATCCAAGGTTTCCCAGCAGTGCGTTTCAACAGCCTTCTTCCTATCCTTCTGCCATCTATTCACAGGGTAAATGATGCACCAATATCTGGTTGTCCACTTGTAAAACAACAATTCACAAGACCAGGAAATCGTCTTCCATTGCAGCAGTTTTGATACTTATGTGACTATTGAAGACAGTTTCGCTGGTGAAGAGAGGTCAAGGTGGACACTCTAAGAGATCTGCAGCCCTATGCGCAGCAAGCTGTAATGCACTTTGTTCTGACACCTTTCTGTCACAGCCTGCACCGAGCACTTTGTGCAACAGAAGCTCTTCAGTGGGATCAGACCACACAAGCCGGGCTTCGGTTCCCATCAGTAGGCGTCCGCGACCCTGCTGCTGGTTCACCGGTTGTCCTTCGTCAGATCCTCCGCAGAGTCGTGCCCCGTACACTCATTGGTTGGCTGAACAAGGCGACATATGTCACACGTGCTGGGAAAAAATTGGTGTGTGCGATGAATACATTTAGTGCAGCACAGACTACGTGATGCAGTTTTTGCATGTGTGAGACGGAGCAGTTTGTGTGAAGTGAGGGTTGGTGTCTTTGATTGAAAATCACGTCCTTGGCTTGTGTCCCTAAACATCCGACACAAATTGCCATCATTTCTAGGGATATAGCTCCAATTGCGGCTGCCCTTCCCTCAGCTAGTCCAGCTAAGTAAGATGAAAAAAAAAAAAAAAAAGAACATGAAGAGGGATTTGAAAGTCCTCAACCAGAACCCGAAAATGAGCCCACAAGCAAGAAATGAAAGAAGAAACATTACCAAATTAAATCAAAGGACGAAACAAAAGGGAACATTCATAGATATGATGCTGAGTGGTTCTTTTTTGTAGCTTCATGAATGACTTGATAATGGGCTCATTCGGGATGAAGTGTGCTTCGCCTGGAAAGTGGACGAGAGCAGGCGGCGGCAGCAGAGACGAACAGCTGCTGTACAGTCTGACGGTTTCCAGCAGCCGAGTGGAAAAACAGGGTTCTCTGTGCATCTTCCAGAGAAATGCAGCCTAATCCGGTGCTGAATCTGTAATGTTTCCTCTAATTTGTCACTCTCCAAAGATATTTATACTTGTTTTTTTTGCAACTTTATCCGGTTTTTCTTTTTCTTTCTGACATAGTGTTGCGTTGGTGGCACTGACTAAGTCAACACATTTAGATATTTTATCCAAACCATCTGAAACTGTGTTCAGTTCGTTATTTTCCAATTACAATTATTCAGCTGGTTTAGCTTGAATAATGTGTTCGCCTCACGTCTTTGTCCATATGATAACGACACAGTGGCCTTGAAATGTTAGTCTTTTCGCACAATTAAACGCTGTGAATGATTCTCCTTTTGTCCTCTGGAACCTTCCAGCAGCCTTCAGTCTGCAGAGGCAGAAACACTAACGTCGTGTTAGATCTAATTCTGATTTAATAAAACGCTATCAGACCCATATACCAATTCATCTGATTACGACAAGGCAGCCTATTAAAATGCCGCACAGGCGATATGTGATCTCGGTTCAAACTCCATTTTGCATGAATTCTCGTTCAGTGAATCAGTCGAGCAGTTCTGTCCCTCTCAAGCTATACAAACAACTCGACTGCATAAAGAGTCAAATACAAGACAACAGTTTTAGATATTGATGTGTCAGCTGGTCAGACTGTCGGGGCTTCAAATTGGTAGAGAAACCTCACATCCCGCCTACCAAAAGTATTGATGTTATTAAACAGTTCAGCAGTTACATCAGTCCAGTGTTAATATACAATAGTCTGTAACTGTGCTATAGCCACCAGCAAACCACACCATGTAATCTACCAACAATACAAACCTTTGAAATCAGACAACTGCAAAGTTTCTGTCAAACAGCAGACGTTGTTGAGCAGAATCTAAACCCATCATGGAGGAGTCAGACGTCCAGGTACCATCGTGCCCTGAGAGAGCGACTGCAGCATCAAAACCGGCAGCCAACTTGATCTCACGAGGTTATCGTGAATACTCTATATGTACGAGAGGCCTGTTATTAAGTGATGTCTGGCTACAAACACACACATTTGCTCCAGTTTAAAGTGTAATTTGGAATTTTGGATCGTGATACTGGGGTATATAAGCAAAACTGACTTGACTTGGATAGAAAGAAATATCTAGTTTGTTGTTAACACCTTGTAGGTGCCGGTGACCTTTGAAATTGCAGTTATAGATCTCTCCCCATTTATGTAGACAAAAGCTTGGCCCGAATTAACTGCCCAGGGGTGTTACCAAGTGGTGAGACTTCCCTATAAGGACTTCGTCGGAACCATCGGGGACTTCTAGTGGTGTCCTGTGATGTATGGCTCTGGGACGTTGGTAGTACATCCGTTGGGTACTGTGGGTTGCAGGGTTGGGCCTCCGTGGGTTGAGTTTGTTCCAACGTGTCCCACGGATGCTCGATTGGATTGGGATCTGGGGAGTTTAGAGGGCACTTCAACGCCTGAGGCTCTTTTGTTGTTTTCCAAGAGATGTCCCTGAGCTGTTTGTGTGGTTTGGTGGGACGCACTGTCCTGCTGAGGGAGGTCACTGCTGTTAGGGAGTGGTGCTCGGTCTGCGACGGCCTTTAGGTGGGTGGTACAAGCAACAACCACATGAAGGCCAGGACTCAAGGTTTCCCAGCAGAACACTGTAACAAGCATTGTTATGGTGGCATTTTATCCAGTCGCTTGTTGTGGCTGTTACATCCTGCAGTAATGTTGAGTAGGCAGTACCTCCTTTCGTTGGCTCTGTCTGAGCATTCAGAGTGCAGCACCAGTATGTCGTACTGTATACAGATATATGTACATGTAATTTACCTGATTTGAATACATTTCCTGTATGTCAAGACTGTTTTACTTCCAAAGATAGCATGAGACCTACAAATGTAATACAACTGTCTCATGAAATAATAAGCATTTGTCTCTCTTGCACACGCTATGTGTAGCCTGCTGGCAAATTTGCAGCCTCATGTAATAATAAGTGACTTACCTGCAACAAATGCTTTTGGGCACTACCGACTATTTTGAGTCTGCATAAAACGCCACTTTACTTTGACTTGTTTTATTTAAGAATACTTTGTGACAACAAGGGGGAATTATATAAGCGATCTTTGCATCACTCCTGTTGTCCATGTATGTGCTTTTTCATTTACATTTCTGTCTGCATGCACTGGCACATTTACATCTGGTTGAACTGGAATGTAGCTCTCCATGTCGGTACTTTGCATTTCTGTGCAAACTGCTTTCATGTCTCATTCTTTCACTTCTTTACTGGGCTGGTGTGAGTTGATAAATTATCACTGAACAATTCTTTTTTTTATTGCTTAGTTATTAGTTGTAAGAGCTCAAAAGCCAAAGTATAGAATTAAAAACATCACCAAAAACTAAAAACATGATACAAAAGAAGAGTCGAGGAGCTGACAAAAGAAGGAATTAGCAAAAATCCACCACCGAACCATTGTGTTGTTACCTTTGAAGCTGTTTCTTCAGGGCCAGAACCATCCATGTCTTTGTCTCCTGCCAAAGAATAATGTCGGGGAAGCTAATTCGAGTGTTCAACAAGCGTGAGGTATGTTGGCAACTTCTTTTCTTATTCTAGACACTCTGAGGAGACGAGGCAGTTGCTTCAAATATGGATGCCCTGCATGCTGGACAAACTTGTTGTGCTACAAACAAACACCATCAGGAGGGTTCTGATGTAGTCTCAGCTTCCTCTTTGACCTCTGTGGTCCTAATTGTGACACTATTGTACCCTGGTTGGGTAAGTACATATGGATTTTTTTTCACCCCAAGGCAGGTCACTGCTGTCAGACTGGATTGGACTTGCCCGCAAACAACATTCAAACAGGCTCGAGAATTTGCTGATGTTCATACTTTTACGCAAAAACCTCCAGTTCCATATATTGTGGAGCTGCTATAGGCATTGCCCTGTGCAAATTACCTTTCACTGGGGAGCGTTGTCACAGCTAAGTGAAGAGACAGATGCAACGCGAAGCCCGAGGCTGCCTCCAAGGACTTGGATCCTGGGAGGGACAAGCTGCTGCTTCGATGATTGTTCCTCGCTGTAGAGATAATCCAGAGCAAGAATGCAGAACTCCAAGTGTTTGTGCTGAAAATGCAGAATTCTTGGGTTTGCACGAGCGACGCAACGAGAGCATTCAAGGGAACTGCTCAGTCAGCTCGGCGTTCTGGAGGGAGGCGTCTAATATCACAGCGTCTCCGTGATTTCGTCTGGTCGTGGGTTTTGGCGCGAGGTCGGTTTTTAACCACTCTCATCTGATGTGTTTCTGACATCGATACAAGGAGTTAGATGGCAGCTTTTTCCACTTAACACAGGCTTCCTCTCCCTTCAGCGGGCACTGCTGCTGGTTCTTGATATCCTTTTAAAGTAACTGCACTGAGGACTTCCATCTCGAGCTGCTTTTGGTGAAACCACTGATGCTTTTTGCGAATACTTCTTTGAAAAGTCGGAGTAAAATGCATTAAATTTACAACACCGACTGCCCCAAGATGTTGTGATAAAGTGAAGATCTTCTACTCCAGATAGTGGCTGTTTTTTTTTATATGAGATGTAGGCTTTCTTAGCTCATCATTCATTAAAAAAGAAAGGGTTTAAGTAAAAAAAAAAAAAAAGTGTGAACATTGTTCAGTTAATCATATTAAATCTTCAACTTCATTATTAAACATGGGAAATGGGCTAAACGAGCAGTGTGACCCTGCTATTGTGCTGATTCTGCCTTGTCTTGCTCAGCCTCGGATGTGTCTAGTCTTAAAGCATTCGCAAGCAATTTGAGGTGTTAAAAAAAATAAATGCCCAGAGCACGACCTTAGCAAATCTGGACTCGAGTATTTCAGTATTTATGACGAAGGATCATTTTAAAGCAAGAGGCTCTGAGTGAAAAGAAAGATCTTTTTAATTAATTTCTTTCATAATTGGAAATCAGCAGGTCATAATTTATCAATAGAACAGGATGATTGTGAGATAGACTCCCGCTGCGCTGCCGGCCCGTTCTGTCATGCAGAACCGCTGCTTCCACTCAATGACATTTTGGTGTTTTCAAGCATGAACAGCTTTTGTCAGGTCCTGAAAGTACATCTCCAGGGATGGTGGCCTAAGCGAGAGAGAGGCCGTGGACTTTGCTCGGCTCACTAACACTTTTACAAGTTGACTTTGATCAGTGCTTCTTCACCCGTGATACAGACGAGGGCAAAGGTCTGGAGAAAGGTCTGGGAGGCATACGTAGCATGGAGACTGGTTGGAGTTGGATCTTTATCAGTGGAGTCAAATGGATAAATACAGTAAATAAATGAAGTTGCTTTTTCTCACTATAAAATTGCATGTTTCATTTTTTTCCCCCCAACCCCCGATGATTAGAATTTTGCTAGAATAAAACGATTAGATTGCACGTTTACAGCAACGATAGAAAGAACCAGACTTTCAGTAAAAGTCATAGTGCAGATAAGAATGTTTGCAACTTTACTGCTGCAACTTTAGAAGCCAAAGGCGTAGTTTTTTTTTTCCAGATTGTCCATCCATCCGTCCGTCTGTGACATTCTCGTGAATATCTCTTCAACACCTGGAGGGAATTTCTTCAACTTTGTCACAACTGTTCATTTAAACTCAGGGATGAAGTGATTAAATTTTAGGTGGGGGGAAAAAAAAAGAAAAATCAATGTCACTGTGAGGTTCCAACACACATTTTTGGCCAAGAACCCATTTGCTAATTATGATAGAATTCTATGACGGAGTATTTTAATATGATAAAATGATGATCGATGATGTTTCGGATCCAAAAGGACAGACATGGATGCAAACTGTTGTCGGCTGTAGCATACAACCAAAAGGTGGTAATTCTAGTTGAGGCTTCTTTTTGGCGTTGTACAGGCACTAGAGAGTGACAGGAAACGTGGGGAGAGAAGGGTATGCCACACAACAAATGCCTCCCAGCTGTGTATTGAACCGAGGATGCTGCGGCCACAATGTTGTGCTTGTCTGCACCTGTTTTGATCAGTATTTAAGCTTTCTGTTGTCATTTTGCCTTGAGTAGTTCTCTGTTATCTGTAGTATCCCGGTGTTTCAGAGCTGCAGGCGCCGTAGAGCTGGTTTTCAGTCTGCATTTCCTTCCATATGTCACAGAAATGTATGCAGTCCACTTATACTACACCTGGCGTTCATGCACTTAATTTTCAACATGTCGCTCTGCCTTCCTGGGCTTGGAATTATAGCAATTTCGTGATTAGTAGTTAGCAAGAGTAAGACTGCTAACTGCACGCGGACATATAGGAAGAGCTGGAAAGCATCAAATAAACCACAATCTCAAGCACGGACCAATATTTTTCATGTTTATCAGAATCCAAATGCATCTTGCCGAGGCACCGAGGCCCGGATCTAATAAATGTTTGCATGAGCACTAATGATTTTGTGTTCATTACAGTTGACAAATTTAATCTACTAACAGGGGCGCACAAGCATTTTGCTAATTAATTGTGTGGTTGTAAGTGCAAATGGAGAAGATTAAACAAATCAAATATCATGTGCTGGAAGCTCTTTTGTAACCAAGTGTTGAAATCTATAAACTTCTCAATTTAATCATTTGCTGTCTGACACAAGCTCACCAAAAAATAAAAAAGAACATCCTGGAGAGCAGCCTTCCAAACACCTGTTTCGGTGCCACTGCTGGGAAACCGGTGAATGACTTAAAAACATGTTCGGTGTTTTGACACAGCCTTGTGTATGGGCGAATCTAATTCAGGGACCCTTTTTAAAGCAAATTTCAACATGGCATGAGGTCTCTTTTTCTTCTTCTCCGTGCCAATTTTAAAGTATTTTAACAATAATTTTTTTTTAAAAGGTGCACTGAAAAGCCATGCAGGAGCATAAAGGAGCCCAGTTGGACTCGCTCATTTATCTGCCATTTTGCAAGTGCCAGTCTATTGCAGAACTTGCCACCTCTTTTGTTCTGCCTTTAGAAACTGCTTCCAAGTTGTTCTTTTTTTATTATTTCATGAAACAGGCAGCTGTATTTCAATTGTAAAACATCAAAATTGACAAGCATGTGGTGTAGTTTGAAGTGTTGTTTACCAACTCTATTGAGCTGGAAATCCGGCTCTTACAAATGCTGTTTACCAAAGCTTAACACCTTTATTTTGTGTATTTATGACCAATTAAACTTTTTTTTAAATTTATTTTAATCTACATGGATTGGATCCTGCAGTGTTCTTTGTGTTTAAAATGTTTCTGCAGCTGTAATTTCATAACTTTAATCATGTCTGTTCGCTCGCGCCGTGTGTTATCTGCTGCTACTCACCGTCTGGTAGGTAATAATGAATTTGATCATGTGGCCCACAGGCATGCTCTGGGTGAGGAATTCTCTCTGGCTGGGCAGGGCCGGCTCGTAGTGAATCTTTGCTGGTGGGAAAAACAGCAGCACGACATGAATCTCAAAAGCTCCGTGTTCTTCTTTTAGCATCAGCAAGCTTCCCTCTCACTCTTTACTGTAACATGTGGGACAAATCTATACGTTATTTAAAGAGATAGAGTTGAAGAGGGAAATAAAAATAAGTAAAGACGGATAGCACACTTGAGCTAATCCCCCTATTGATCAGCTCGGCTTTATCTTGAATCACTTGACTAGTATTAATGGGCTCGCAAATAAATCCCCATGACCTAATGCTGCTCCGCCCGTTGCCCGGCTCCGGAGTACTAATCACAGCACTTACATCTGTAAAAAGCTCCATCTCTCCGACGCGCAAAGCAGTCGTGTAACTTCATCAGTAGCGTCCTGAGGTAGTGTGTGTCACGCATGAAGAGAAAGCCGGACTATTTCTGTGCTCGCTCTGGCAAGTGGAGCGACGTCTGGCCCAAAGCCAGGCTTTTAACGAATGAACCAGCGGAAGATGTGAAACATCATTTTGAAACTGTCAAAGGCCTGTCAGCAACCTCAAAATAATGCCCTTAATGCTAAACAAAATTGATGAGCCCGGAGCCGTAAAATTGAAAAACAGCGACATGATAAGTGGCTCCGAACTAATTTGACATGGTCACCTAGACGTCGAAATGACAGCACTGTACACATGACATAAGACCTGTCAAGCGGTGTCATATCCATAATGCCATTTGTTCTGACACCAAAGCGATAGCAAAAAATACCGTCTACCTCATTATTTGTCAGGCGGCAGCCGAGTTGTGGATGAGCAAATAAAGTCTGCTCCGGCGTCTTATTCTTTTTGAAAGTGTGCCGATCATCGTGTTTCACAAATCTATCGTGACACATCCGCTTAACTTCGCATCATCGGGATGACACGCGTAAGTAAACAAGGCCAATGGGATGGCACTTCATATGAGTAAATAACAAGAGTCTAGCTCGTGTGCTCAGAAAGTTGGCTACCTCATAAACAGAGACGGTTTCACTCACAAACAGCCGTCGGCTTTTTGCAGCACTCACTATACAAAGGCCATAATGATGCATTCTTCCAGGCATACACGAGCTTCAACACTTTAACTTTAAAAGGCACCTCGCTTTTGACACCTTCGAAAGAAAGCAACGTAAATTACACCTCATCGACCATATTTGTCGGCGTCTCCACATGATAAACACTTGAGATTTTTTCCCTGTCTGACAATAGAACTGAAAGGAACATTTGAAAAGTGGCGAAATACCCTCAACTCAGCAGCACTCAAGTGATAAGTGTTGGGCTGGCAGAACTTGAAACTGCACACCCTGCAACTCTGAAAAGTTGGAATCAGTGAGAATGCAGTAAATTCACATTTTTAGTAACGCTAACAGCATCGCTCCAGCAAAGACAATGTTTCTTGGTCAGTTATTCGGTCCGTGGCTTTGCTGCAGACCAGCGGCCATCGTGCATGTTCATCAGCCAACACAGGACTGACCCAAGCACCATGCCCTTCTTCTCTATAATGCAATATTGTTGGAGTTGTGGCATCTTTACACTATTTCTTCTCTGCGTGTACCGAGTAAATAAGTGAATTTGTAGCAGAAATATCTCTTCTGCTTCTGAAACACTGTGGAGCTTTAGTAAAAACAGGGTTCTCTGCACATCTTCCAGCAAAAACAGATGCTTTTCAGCATCTTATTAAAGGAAAAATGGGGGCAGGAGCACACGGTTTCATCCATCCATCCATTTTCTATCCACCGCTTAATCCTCACTAGGGTCGCGGGGGGGCTGGAGCCTATCCCAGCCGACTTAGGGCGAAGGCAGGGGACACCCTGGACAGGTCACCAGTCTATCACAGGGCTACACTTAGAGACAGACAACCAAGCACACTCACATTCACACCTACGGACAATTTAGAATCACCAATTAACCTCAGCATGTTTTTGGACTGTGTGGGAGGAAGCCGGAGAACCCGGAGAGAACCCACGCTGCACGGGGAGAACATGCAAACTCCACGCAGAAAGATTCCAGTGCCCCCACCGGGACGCGAACCGGCAACCTTCTTGCTGTGAGGCAACAGTGCTACCAACTGCGCCACCTTGCAGCCCACGGTTTCATTTATAGCTTTTTATTTTGCAAACAAGACTAATGTTTCAGCATTACGGTGTCTTCATCAGGGTCAGAATGGACAAAGACATGAAGGAAACCGATATGTTTAACCTATCTGTCATTGGTTAAAAGAGATTTCACATCTATAGGATGATAGATCCACAGTCTGTGTCCAACTGCCAAATCATCGTCCAAATCACAGGAAGATAGACGGGTATAAAGGTACAACAAATACCAAAAAACATCGGCACAATCTTCTGGAAAAGGCGACCAACCAGATGAAAAAACGACAAATTAACCAAGACATTTACGTCAATGGGCAAACATCAGGCCCAAGATGCCACAAACCTCTTTCTACGAGCATAAAGATACAAAGCTGTACATATCTGAAAACCAAGAGAAGCTTCAGAACAAATTCAGTCCTAATGAAGAACTGAATTTGTCCTAAAGCTGTAGGGCCTGTCAAGTATTTTAAGTGTAACTTTTTAATTTTTTATGCTCATTTACTGAAGTATGCCTTTACGTATGCAGAGCCACACGGGCTTACAACCTCATTAATTTACATATTAGAAATCGACAGATGCAGTCAGCTCTATCCAGCTATAAAAACAGCGTCCTACGATGGGAGTCCTCAAGTGTTTGAGTCCAAAAGTCCCTGCTTTAAAGTTTGACAAGAGAGAGTTGAAGCTGAAGGTCAAAAGATAGAATTTATCTTTTGACCAGACGTGCGCTATCATTTTCTGAAGCCCTCTCATTTGACAGCTCATCTGACTTCTTTTTTTTTTTTTTTACTCGCATTACTCCGTCATCTTTGCAAAACAGCTGCAGGTTCAAGAGCATCTCATTACTCCAAAGCAATCTGCACAAACGCTGGTTCCTGACCCCGTAACACTCTGACTTCTGAGGACGCCGCTTCCCCCCCCAGAGTGGTTTCATTTCAGTCCTTTCATTTTCCTTCCTGTCGGCCTTTATCTCACTTTCTCCTTTTTAAAGTGTGGCATTTGATCCTCTCTGACTTCATTCCTGCGGATGCACTATCGGACAACACTGACCTTACTTTCCTCGACTTCTGCTGTCACTGACCAGTCACATTTGAGGTAACCTTCAGCAAGAGGGCTTCAACATTTCCATTACTTTCTCACTCTGAACTTTTTAGCAAAGAGCCCTGGCTTTTTTTTTTTTTTTTTTTTCTTACAGTGTCTTTTAGTTACAGAGGAATGAGGAGAGCGAGACATGAAAAGCCACTCAAATCAACACATAACATCAAAGGGGCATGATGATGCACAGATGCAGCTTCCAAATGACAATTTATAAAGAAGTGGTGCGAGGAAACTTAAAGAAATAGCTGGAGCTGGCTCCGACTAAACTTTAGCTCACGGCCGCGCTTGCATATGCTGTGAAATTAGATCGTCTCTTTCATCCTGAGAAACCAACAGAGCAGCGCGCGGCATAACAACCTGTTGTGGAGATGAGGAAGAAGAAAGCTCTTTTTAGGTGTGTGGCTGAGATAATTACATGTAGAAAATAAATAAAAAATGTTAAAAAGCCTGCAGGGCTTAATGTTCCATGACTCTAATGTATCAGCTTTTTTGATCAAAACAAAGAGATGAGAACCCCTTAGACCATAATTCCGGGCAGGTATCCATACCTAAGGCCGACTCAAAAAGAAAAAGGCAATAATGACAAATGGATACTATTAAAAAAAATAAATTGCAACCCTTAGCGTCATAAATCTGGAAGGCCATCAGAGATAGGCAGCGCTCCTCACCAACCACTTAATCCAAATGTTAAAGATAGAAGGTCTGTATCTATGGGCATGTTACATCACAGATCCTTTATTGAATTACCTACGTAGCCCCTTGACACTTATTGAAATTGAAGGCTCGGTAGTGGAAGCAGACGCCCTTCCCCCCGCCGTCTCTCACTGCCGCTCCAGTATCGCTTCTTGATTTCTGCTATTGGTCTCAGCGAAAATAGACTCGGGGAGGATGATGACCCTTCTGGCTAAAACTGCCCTCATTAGTCAGGAAATTAATATGGCAGTTGTTTAATCTTGAATGGCTTTTATATTCTCCCATGAACAGCTGGTGGGCCACAAACAGGGGACATGTTTCAGTTTGACTGGTACCATGAAAACTTAATTATCTCCTTGATCCTCCTGTACGTGAATCCGCTATTAGCTCTTAGCTAAATCAGAAATGAGTTTAGAATGGATATGTAATGCTGGAAAAAGAGTGTTTTAGGTATGTTAGATGTTATGTTTTTAAACTTTACTATTTGTTGAATGTGGGTGTGAAAGCGAGTGTGTGGGCATGCATAGTTTTTTTTTTTTTT
>NW_007577773.1:912179-946993 GCF_000690725.1 Stegastes partitus | reverse complement strand
GATGGATGGATGGATGGATGGATGGATGGATGGACATCAAATCTTGTTGTGTTGTTTGGTACAGTACTGATTCTGATTCTGAAATTATTCTAATGGCAGAACTCACTTTCTAACTTTTCCATCATAAACTTTATATATTGTTCTGTGTTTCATTGCCCAAAGGTTTACCACCACGATGAGGCAAAACATCCAAAAATGGTTTAATAATGAAGAATGTTGGTGTATGAGCTGTTTAAATTAAATCCATTTGTTTGTTTAAGCTGCAAGAAAAAACACTTTATTTAAATGTAATTAAACAACCAGCAGTGACAGATTTCTCACATATTTAAAGACTAAATTTAAAGGATTCCTCTCAAATATGTTGGGTATTGACGTTAAAATGTGATCATCCTACAATGTGTTATCGTTTTTTTAGCTGTCAGATATTGATGTCAAAAGTCTATTATCAGTCAGGATCGGAACACAAAAGACTGAATTGACCATTGGCTGTAATTAACATTTTCCTCTGGATAATGAAGCTGTGCTAAACCACATTCACTCCATCTGTTCCACTACACTTTGCTATATTGCTCACCAGGGGAGAGAGAAATGCAAAAAAAATAATAAAAAATGCACAGAGATAGCTGAATTCATTTCCACAGAGTCTGAAAACCCAGCGAGATAAAAATCACATGCTGTTAATTATCTTGACAATCACTTTTTTTCCCCGCTCCCACTTCATGTTTAATCCCTAAATTAGGCCTCCATTAGTTTCATTCAAAGCAGCGGCAGATACTGACCTACAAACCTGGCTCGCGCGGTGTCAGTTGGCAAATCAATGCTAATGCACTGCTTTAGCCGTCCTCCACCGGCGTAAACAACAGGCCCCCGGACTAAACCGTGAGTGGCAGATGTAATAGTTTCCTCAGCGCTGCCCAAAAGCCTGCTGTCATTACTGCAGCTCCACCTCCAACGAGAAAACAGATCTTAGATAAATGTTGCTTGGCTGACTGTCAGGTTCCGTTGCCATCAGATGAATACTACCTCCCCCCCCCGTCTCCGACACACACTCCTCCCTAATCAGGTACACTGACTTTTGCAACAACTTCTGCTTCACCCACTCGACAATAAACACCCATGCACAAGCCCACGCAGTCACACGTGTATCCGCGGCCAGATTGCACGCTTTGCCATGATAAAGGGAGACAGAAGAACATTTGGAAACAAAATGCTAATTTAGCATCGGCCGAGCTGCCTCTGTAATTATTGCAGAATCTTAGACAATATGCCTAATTACATTATCCTCTAAATGCATGCTGTGAAAGGCGACTCGTGTTCTGGTTTTTTTCCTTTTTGCAGTGCAACAATGAGGAAAAAAATTATATTGAATGTATGTTTATGTCAGCGATAAACAATATGCGCTTAATTGCTCGTAAATGACCTTAAGTACACATTCGATTTTGTATTAGTAAACTCCTGCAAACTTCTCCAGTACTGCCTCGCTTAATTTTTCTTCCAGTCAAATCAACTCCCTCCGGTTGTCGTGCTGCTTCAACTGTGTTTTCCAAAGCCATCGCGGGACAAAAACAAATTTGCATTTCGGCACTCACGCTGTTCATGCATCGCAGTCTCGTATACAGTGACACCAAACAGTTCATAAATCACTGCGATGAGTGAGGGAAGTGGTAACGAAAAGAAGAAGGGGGAAAAAAACTGACGGAACTCATTATAAAAGATGGATGGATGAACGGGGAGATAAATCTAGAAGCCAAGAACAGGACAAACATGATATATTAGGAAACACTTGGCTCGTATCTAACGTGTTTGAATACAGCAGCAAGCGTTTTTTGTTTTTTTTTTCTGCCTAAAAAGTGTGTTTATTCAATATTTACCATATTCTCTATTATTTAATTCAAAAGAAAATGATTTGTCAGTGAATTCAAATTGTCAGAACCAAACATTTGTAAAAAAAAAAGAACCAAACACGAGAGGATCCAGCGAGCACCGCTTTAGACCGCTACAGTCCAAGAGGAGCCGTCACCGTCAATCCCACCTTTCTTGTTCTTTCACTTCCCCCACCGACGGCAAAGCTGCACCCGTTTCCAGAAAATTAAAATGAAACATGTCACACAGATGTCTTTAAGCAGCAATCCCGTCTTTAATTTATCACCTCGACTTCTTTTGGGCGCGATGACGTCTCAATCACTGGCCTGACTTTGGCTTTTGAGAGTCCCTGTCAACCTCCCTGGCACTGATTTAAGGCCAAAGTGTGGCACCGCAGCATACGAGCCAGAGCAATCCATGCTGCATAATTCAACACTGCTCTGAAACCTGTCTCATTAAGGATCTTGGCCATGGTCCATGCCTCTGAGTATGAGGCTTTGAGTGACAGATCTGTTGCCAGCTTAGTACAAATAGGCACAGACCCAGTGTAAGCCTGAGCTTCAGATTCAGCTTCAGCCCCCCTTTTCCAAACCTGGCAAAAAAAAAAAAAAAGAAGAAAAAAAACAGCCCTGACTCCTGCCTCGACTTCAACCTGCATCAACTCCAGTCTCGGCGTGCTTCCTACACATGACGAGCACCGGCTGACAGGCGAGAAAAATCTCAAATCCAAAACCCAAAACAAAGTCAACGCTATTTGACTTTGTAGCTGATTAGAAGTTGGAAGGCGGAATTTCTATTTTCTCACGAGAAAATCAAAAGTAGACTCTGCTCAGGGCTTGGATGTGTGCTTCTCTGCTCCGCTGCACAACATGATGTCAGTTCACATGGATGGCCGCAGTCAAGAACAAACAAGTGATATTTGCGGTGATGTATTTTGAGGTTTCAATCAGTCGACGCTTTTAATTTTATAGCTTCTCATTCACCTCAAAAGATCCTATTTTTCCCTCCGTGGGTAGCTTGATTGCAGTGAGGTTGGTAAAGAGATGTTTGTCACTTTCAGCCAGCCATAGCAAATGTCACATTAGCTCCCACTTAAAGTTTTGGCCTCAACTCCTGCTCTGGTTCAACATCCAATCCAGGCAGTTCCTGAGCCCAGGGCCTGACCTCACACTGAATTTTTCAACTTCAGCCAAAGTGACTGCCTGCCACGCCCGGGAGCCAAAAAAAAGATTTAGGAAAATCACAGATTTATCTGCATGGATGCACAGTTTGCCACATTTGACTGACGTGATGAGAGAGGAGGATATTTGCCTTCTGCATCAGTGAGAATTTCATTTAGCGAGTCGACAGAGGTGGGAGACGCACACTGACCTGCCAAATGAGGGGGGCAAGTGACGATCACGGCTCTGCACAAGAAGGTGTCGGCGGCAGTCGCCACCCGGGCCCACTCGGCATCCTGTTCAAACAAACAAACAGAAAATACAGTTTTATTCAATTAGCAAATTGCACAGATTTGCTCGTGAATTCCAGCGTGCTTGCTGTGGCGAAGCTGCAATTTTCTGACTGACTTGGGTGTGATGTATTCCAAATACAGTGTGCAGAAACTGTTATGAACGTGAGTGGAGTAATTACTTCTTTCCACTGGCAGCACCCACACGTAATTGTGCATATTTGAAATTATATCTACTGAATTATCACCTTTTTTTCCCCCAACCAAATGCTGTATTTCTCCCTGCCATCAAGACTACATGTTATACATATATTTGGCCCCAAAAGTATTTGGACAATGACACAGTGTTTGTACACTCTGTACACCAACACAATGGATCTTAAATGATGTGATTAAGAAACAATTTAAGTGTAGATTTCCAGCTTTCATTTAATTTAAGAGGTTTAACAAAATATATCGCATTGACTGTTAAGGAACTGCAGACATTTTTTTTTTCCACAGTCCCTCCATTTTTGCAGGCTCAAAAGTAATTGAACAACTGACTGATAAGCGGTTTCACAGCCAGGTGTTGCCTATTTCCTTCCCATTTCATGACAAATTAAGAAGATTAAAGGTCTGGAGATGATTCCAAGTGTTTAATTTGCGTTTGGTAGCTGTTCGGGGGGAGCTCTCGATATGCAGTCCAAATGGGTATTGATGCAAGTGAAGTAGGCTGTTATTGGGCTGGAAAAAAAAGAAAACAGACCCATCAGAAAGATAGATGAAAAACTTTAGTAGTGGCCAAATCAGCATTGGCGAGCTCAGACACAACAAAAGACCATCGAAGACAACTGAAGCGGACGATCACAGAAGTTTTGATTCGTGATTAAGAAATCCTCTTCACAGCATCTAGCCAAGTCAGCAGTCCTTCTTTCAATATGTTCTTTTTAGATTTTCAAAACATATTAATGGACAGAACCGGACAGAACATGGAGAAAAAGAGGGAAGAGTAGAACACAGAGGTAGAACTTAATGGTATACTTAAATACATATACCGCAGATGGTTGACTGTACAAAGGAAAAACCCAAACAAATGAGTGAAGAAACACCATTTTTGCATTAAGACAAGTGCACTGCATGGTTCAAACAAGCTACAAGCATTCAGTAACCCTCCTGTGGTGTGTACAGAAAGGCTGAACAGGCCCAGTTTATGCCGAACTTGCATCAAGATGGCAAAAGGGAAAGATCCAAGTGAGACTGAAAGAGGGTTCGCGACAAAGACAGCCGACGTAACTGGAATCAAAATGACATCTGCATCCAGATCTACGAGAAAACCGCCCACAAACTGGGTTGGAAATCAACAGCGCACATCTGATGACTCAGTGTAAGCACAACAAAGTGCAACACACAAAGAAAAATGGACCAATGAACACACGGAGGGTGATCTTATTGTGAGAAAACCACAGGCACCTTTTTAAAGAGACAAGAAACGGAGCAGATACAATCAGATGATTCATCCCTCACCACATTCTCCACAAGTATATGAGCGCCTGTGTGGCGTCTTCAAAGAGAACGACCCGAACACCTGCAGGTGCAATGAGGAGTATCATTATCACAGTCTGGCATCAAGAGATGCCTTCATGAATGTAAATACAGAAGGTTTACCTCAAGAAGCAAACCACTGGTGATGCTCCAGAGCAGAAAGGCTGGATTGTTTTTTTCTAAAATAAAAAGGCCTCCTCATGCTCTGAAAATGGGGCAGAAGATTCTTCGGACAGATGAAACCAACCAATGTTATCCGGAACAATGTGTCCTACATCATCTGTCAAACATGGCCGAGGAGGTGCAACTGCATGGACACGTGTGTGGCTGCTGGTGGAACTGGTTGTTTAATGATGATGTGGCTGCTGATAGAAGTCACAGGATGAATTTCGAAGAGTTGTACACTCCGTTCAGATTCAGTCAACCGACAGGGCAGCACTTAACAATACAGATGGATCATGACCCAGAACATACCGTGAAAATAAACCGAGCCTCTTAAGGCAAAGAAATGGAATGCCATCAACCGAAGTGAGCTGCTTTTCACTTATCGAAGAAAAGTCAGAAAGACCCACAAACTGAATCTGGCTGCAAAGATCCTGCAAAATATCTCCAGGGAGGAAACAGCATTTGATAATGTCCATAAAGTCCAAAGTTTTGCAAAGGATTTACATGCAAATATTAAAAATAAACATTATTATTGTCCAATTACTATGTCAGCTAAAAGGCTTGGATTTTTAAATGGTTAATGCTACTTTTTTTTGTTTTTTTTAACCATCTTGAGTTAAAACTGAACAGCTACACATCTTGATTACTTTATTTCAGATCCACTGGTATAGTGTATAGTGATGGCGTTATTCTTGTATAATTATTGACTCACTTTGGACAATTGTTATCTGCTCGCTCTTCTCTGTTCTGTCCTGCCACGGTGACACATATACGTGACATATTATACGTATTTTCCAAGTCTCTACATTTTTCCTATGGCTCTGCTGACATCTTGTGATACACAGTTCAAAGCAGCCCTTTATTCAGACTGCTCAAAATTCCGCCTCAGTGTTAAACGCTGTGTCTGTTTTGGTAATTACAGACCCAGAAATTATCGCCACGACTTGGCTGAGCGACACGACAGAGCTCATGCTAGCCCCCACCTATTGTACATCGCCGTCTTTCACGACCTGCTTGGTGTTATCTGGAGGGAAGCGACAGAACAGAAGCAACAACGTAAACACACAATGACATCCGAGGCGGTGACACCGACTTGTAATGTGGGCACCGGTGGCACGAAGGGGACGGTGGAATATGCTTTACCTTATCTTTACCTTCGTGGAAGTTGTTGCCCGATGGGAGAAAGAAAAGAAAAACACACTGTCAAGTTGTACTCAAGTGCGATACGCTGCACGGGATAAAATCATCTTATGTTCCCGATGCCTTTATTTGGTGCCGTCGCCCTGCATCTCTGGACTATTTTCAAGCTGATATTGTGTATAGTCGGCACCTTGGCTCTCTAAGAAGCCTCCATCGGTCCAGTCTCTGTCTGGCATGAATGTATTCATGCAAACTGAACACTGAATAAAAAAAATTCAAAAAGGTGCCTTATTCATTTGATGAAAGAGTTTTCAAAGATGTGCTCCCTTCACACATGAACAACATGAAATAAGCTATTTATTCAACTCCTACCTGACTTAGATTGAATTAATCAAGTTCTGATAATACAAAGAGTCATTTCACTGGGTTTTCTATCACGTTTGTAATTTAGCCACTATCTTACAGCAGTTCTTTGCAGTGATTGTAGACGGAGGAAATGCATTTTGGGCCACTGTGCATCCCCAAAGTTATATTAACGTGGTTTAGCTGCTACAACACAATTGCTGCACAGCCCAGATCTGCTCCTGTGGGTTTGCTGTCTAAGACAAAGTCATTTTTAGCTCTTTTCTGTCTCCTAAAGCCCCCCCACTTTTGATGTCCTTTTCATTGTGATTGGCCACCTTTTGGAAGAAGACTTTGGAGGCTATGGAAACACAAAGAAGTGGGTTTCTATTTTCATTAATTCATTCTTTACTCAAAATGTCAACTTCTCGAATAAATTTGTATGTTCAAGCCAAGATTTATTCTGAAATATGTGAGCAAGTAACACCAGCAATCCACTGAGCCAGTTTGGTGAGCCATGTGGAGCTTGGAGACGGAGTTTTCGATGTCATGAAGGTGGCTTTCTTTTAACCGAGGTCACATGATCACAGTGGTGACGCAACTGACCCAGAGTTTGAGATTTCCGTTGGCTTTAAATACCACCATCCTTTCACCAAATCTTTTCCTGATCGTACTCCCTCTGAGTGATATATCTAATAAGCGGGGTGATACCTGCAAACCTCCTGAGTGCAGCTACAGTCTGCAAACTGTAGGCATCGTGTTGCCATGGGAACCGACATGCATTCATTCAGTGATGCAGAAAATTTCTAGCTATATGTTTTTATGTTCTGGCCCGGAATCAAAGCCAAGGTCGCCGCAGCCAATAGCACACAGATTAGAAAAAACGGATTAGCCTTCTGGAAAATATTCCATCAGCGACATTAAGATCACGTTGATTTGGTCAAAAACTAAAGTTACTTCCATGCGTTCTTAATTATGGGGCAAAGTCAGACCTGAAGGCACTTTTTGAGTGTCAAGTTTACAGTTTAAGAGCTTTAATGTGCAGCTGTCATGATAGAAGTATCCGACATTTAGAGTGGGAAAACAAATATATTAACTTACATGACTGACAGTTTTCCACCAGCATTCCTCTCTGGCATCATTTGCAGTAACAATGCTTTTTACCAAACTAAATTTGTATGTTCCTCATAGCTCTCCAATATCTTCTTCTATTTGAGCGCACTGACGCAGAAAACCTGGTTAACAAAATAAGCTGATCGTGATACCACGTGTCTCTGATTGGGATTTTAGGTTTTCTTGAGCCAGCTAACACAAAGAAAGCCTGGATAAGTCAGACTAGCTCGGCAGTACAACCCTCAGATTCCCCTTGTGAGCGTCTGCACAGCAACGCCGGTTGAGTTAATTTAACAAAACGAGGTGTTCAGAGTCGGCTGAAGCTTGATTTTTTGACTTGAAAAGAACATTTTTACACACTTACACCTCGAATTTGACAACTTTGACCATGACTCCTGAAACCATAACAGTGAACTCTATAGATAACAGAAAATCACAGACATGAAACATCCATTTTAAGCCAGTAAAGCTGCTCAGTACCGAGTTCATATCTGTAACAACCCTCTGCTCTTCGGAGCACACTCTCAGGTCGGGTCTGCAAAAAAAGGAGTCCAAGCATGTTTGAACAGACTGTCTCCCAGATATCAAGTTTTTTTTGTTTTTTTTAAAGCTCCTGCACGTGCATTTTTATTGTCATTTTTATTTTTCACTTTTTGTAAAACAGGGATGTTATATTTTTTGATTTGTATGTGCACAGCACAATTGCCTCTTGGCAAGAAGGTCCTTTGTGTGAACCCAATCTCGCCAACTGGGACATCTCTGTGTGAAGTTTGATGTTCTGCTCGTGCCTGTGTGGGTTTCCTCACTGTGCTCCACTTCAGCTTAGGTGAAGTGGAAACTCTAAATTGCCCGTAGCTGTGAATGTCAGTGTGAATGTGTTTGCCTGTCAATATGTGCTAGCAATTTGATAGACTGGCAAAATGTCAAGGATGTGCCCTGCCTCTCACCCAGCGCACGCTAGTATGGGCTATAGCTTACCGGCAACACGATAAAGTGGGGATTGAAAACATGCCTCGCTTTCCTCTTGTCTCATTGTTATTCTTGGCATAACGAGTGTACAAAGGAGTAGACTGGAGTCGATTATTCTCAACGTACGTGTTTCTGATTTATTTATAAAGTAGCGCTGCAGCAGATATTTTTCAATCCTTCTCATTTCTTTTTCCAACATATTGGTCATTATGGAAAAATTTGCAAAACTGCCCATCGCTGTTTTCCAAAAAACACCCAAAGTGACCTCTTGGAACTGGTTGTTTGGACACTTTGCTATCTAAACTCCAAAGATGTTGACTTTGTTGTCATAGGAAACTATAGCTGACTGGGTTCATGATAAAGTGTGGACAGAAAACATGCCCTGCTTCTCATTGTTTCCCCTTTTCTCATTGTTGTTCTTATCATATCTGGTGTACAAAAGAGTACAGCTGATTATTTTTAATATACATTTTTTTCTGCTATTTTATATAGTGTATAAAGTCAGTGCTGTAGCTAATAATGTTCAGTCCTCTTTCTTATAATTTCCTTTGGTAATATATTAACAATTTTTAAAAGATTGCAAAATGCACATCTCTATTTACAAAAAAAAACCCCAAAGTGACCTCTTGAAACTGGTTGTTGCTATCTAAAATCCAAAGATACTGACTTTATTGTCATAATAAATTAAAAACAATTCATCAATGTTCACATTTTGAGGGTCTTTTGGGTATATTTTTGCTCAGAAAATGATTCAAATAGTGAATCAATTAGCTTATAATTAATCAGTGGGCTAAAGCTCGCTGGGTAGATGATGAAGTCTAATTTTTTTCCCCATTTCTCATTGTCATTCTTACTATAACTAGTGCACAAAGGAGTTGGACTGCAGTTGATTATTCAAAATACCTGAAGATACTAACTTTGTTTTCATAGAAAAAAACACAGCAATGATGACATTTAAAAGGTCAGAACCAGGTATTTTGGGGGATTTTTTGCCAAGAAACTGATTTAGAAGATCAGTCGGTGAGCAGCGTACCTGCAGATTTATTTGGTGTCAGCTGGCCTAATCAGCTACTGTCAATTAGATGATTGTTCCAGCTCTAATGAAGAGTGGTAAATCATTGGGAAACGTCCTTCACGATTCCCCAAAACCAAGGGCGATGTCTTCAAATTGCTCGCGTCCAACCAAAAAGGTCTTGGATTTACCACGACATTAAAAATAGCCTCACATTTAGTTAGTTCTTTGCAGTTTTTCTTGCTGAACGGCTGCTTACCGATGACACAGAATATAATCCAATGCATTGATTGTTTTATCAACCAGTGTTTTAAATTTAGATATTATATCCTCTAACAGTCAATAAATAGGCCCACTAAAGATGGCACTGGCGAGGGGCAGTGCACTTAAGACTACGTGGAGCCTCCTTGGTCTCTCGGCTGTGGATAAGGGAGACATTCAGGCGGAACAGACAGCGCCTTCACAGGAGACAGCCTGTTTCCCCACTGAGGAAGCTGTTATCTCTGTGTCGCGCCTCATCAATCCCTGAGTGAGCCGTTACTGTACTCTACCTGCCATATGGCTGTCACAGCAGAACCCAGCCGGACATTCTTCCACCCAACACGTTCCGCCAGACACTCCGAAAGCTGTTGGGTGCCTCCCTGTGGAGAGACAGATATTACAATACAAGGTGGGCTCCGAACTCATCGATGCCCTCCGTACAGTTCCAAACATTTGAAGTTAAACCCTGCTGATATTTCATTTATATTGCCTGATGTAATCTGACTGACTTCTGTCGACACCCTCAAATGCAATAAAACGTTTTGTTTGTGGTGCAAAATCAATTGGAGATGACATCAGCAACACATGTTTCCGAAACATTGTGCATAAGTTACAGAACTGGCTGTTTTCTTGCCAATCTAGAAAATACTCGTCATTGCTTACAGGCTTTCTCAATGGAAAAAAAAATGGTATATATGTGAAAAAAGAACAACATAACAGCAAATAAAAGCTTCCAATATGTGTTTCTACACTTTTTTTTGAAGACAAAAACACATAAAATACCACAGCAGTGTCTTTCTTAGCCTTGACTCTTTTATGGTCAACAACAGACAAGAGAAGGGCCCATCCCAATTCACTTAATGCTGTTTTTACAGCATCTGTGGTGTTGTCTTGCTTACAGTGCTCCTCACAGTAATTCGTTTAGCTAGAATGCCACCATGAGAAAACTGCTGCAGTTGAAAGAAAAAGTGGAGAAAGTGTGCTAATGCACCACTCTGAAAACCAAAAGTCCCGCTGTCATTTTCTGAAAGGTCTTGTTGTTCCATTAGTGTTGACAGTCTTTTTTGGCCTTCAGCACCCCCTTTTTTTTATTTTTTTTACCCTCTACCAACGTGGGAAAGGGAGAAAAAAAAGTTCAAAAGCAATAACACAAAAATAGATCAGTGCCAGAAGTTTCATGTTGTGGGAGGAAACAGCTAAGTAGGAAAATCCAATACAAGACCACATCTTCAAGTGTTTAAATGGTCCCGATCGATGGCACGAGGACGAAGAAATGCAGCGTATTTGATAGGACATGTGCACACAAGCTTAATTGAAGTAATGCAGAAATCCAGTGTGGTGTTCTGTTTTGAAAAAAAAGCACTGGAGTCAACAACACGCATTCAGGAGAGTGATATGAGCGGTGTACCTTTATCTTGAACTCCTGTGCAGAACCTGGAGTGCTCTCCAGAAGAGGCAGTAGCCCTCCAGCTGCTGCAGCGTACATGAGGAAGAATAAGAAGGACATCTGGGATGGCTCTACGCCAAACACAGCCCGGCTGCCCAGGCCCAGTTCCTCTTTTAGTTCTGGAGGGATGAATACATAGCGGAGCTCTCACACATGCAGTTATAATACACATTTCCCTGCAATGACAGTGCTTTGCAAAGTTGTACCAAACTAATCATTGTACAGGAAAACTAGCAAAGTGGTCTGCCAAATAAAGAGCAACCTGAGGATGATAATTACCATTTCTTTAATCATCTTGACAAATACACTTTCTTTTTGTAGTTTGCAACCAATTAAATGTGGTACTGCAGTGAGTATTTTGATCTAATCATGAAAAACAGTCTATACTTACATAATTTATACACCAGACAGCATGATCTCTAATGTCTAAACACTGCAAAGTCTCGTCGAATGTTGTCCAACAGGAAATTTGGTGGAGACAAGATTCCCAGAGGATAATCACATGGCAGTACACTGGGCTCAGATGGCAAACCTTATGTCTGATGAACACCAGCACTGTCATTGTGAGCATTACAGCATGACATTCTTCTACATACTTTAGTGGGAGCTCATATTTTAACCATCTTAATATTCTCTTTTCAAATGCTGTCACCAAAAATGTAATTAAAGCCCCTCTTCGGTTGGTGATTTAACCCCTAAAACCTCTAAAAACTCATCACTGTGTATCAAAGTTAATTTTTTTCCATGATACTAATCCATTCCTGCCTAAAAATGGCTTAGATGTAACTCTACACCGCTGCTTTGTCCAGAATTTACTGTCCACTGATCTATGAAGTCCACATCTCTCTCCATGCATCCCTGAATCTCTGTTTTTAAGACTATAATTGGTACACTGCAGTTTAAAGCCATGGTGTTGACTGCCTATTTCGCCCATGATGTGTCGTCTAGCGTATTTTTAAAAAACGCCACAATGACTTGTCATCCAGGGGGAAAAAAAAACGGGATTTTCACTGGAGAGTGTGAAGAACGCTGTATTGAATCTCTCGAATCTCTGCGACTAACATCAAGTGGAAGGAACTCAACACGTCCACCTGACGATGACGGATCAGGCGAGGAGGTCAAAGGTAAAACTTTAAACTGACCTGCAGTCCATGCGTGTTGCTCCAAGTACGAGTGCAGGGTCATGCCGTCCAATTGCACGGCGTTGGGAGTCCGCGAAGGATCCTGGACGCACACTGTTGCGCACAGTCTGTCAATCTGAGTGCAGAGTACAATCACACCCACACATGATGATTTACCACTGTGAACCAAAAGCATCCCATTGATACAGATAATAACAAAGGAATAGCTGGAGGCTGCCAAATATGATTTTGCCAGTACAATTTCCCCCCACATTCTTTACTTCCCACTGCTACTCTAACCATTTATCCTGGACTAGAATTTTTTGTGGTACTTTGCTGTATGATAAATGTTCACTTATCCTTTCAATCCAAAAGCACACTGCAAGAATACCATTGCCATATTCATTATTCATATAAACATTTCCAGCACGGTTAGAATATTGGCCATAAAGCTGATTATGAAAATATATCTTTGGAAAAACTGTTGTGCATTTGTCATCTTTTACTTTCTATGCACAGAATTAAACCACTCGTCATCTTTGCAAGTATTTGTCCTCTGAGAATTGGAGTTATTTAGCCGATATGACATTTCCAAGCGGCAGGGACGACTGAACATGGACCAATGGACAGAATGTTGCTGTGCATGTCTGTTGTCTCACCTTCCACAGGAGCTGGGTGAAGTCCATTAACACTGCTGGGGATAGAGTAGGGATACTGGACCTGAAGGTGCGAACTTTGGAAGTTGGCCCACCCATGTGGTGCACCTTCTTGCCAGTTCTGAATTGAGGGTAGACCTCCAAGCCCAGCTCTTTTATGAGCTCCAAGATGTGGGTTTGGGTGCTGAAAGAGAAAGTGTTCTGTTTTTAAAAGCGCTTTGTGATGATTGTGTTCAAGATTTACTGAGGAATTCTTACACTTTTCTGATGATGTAGAATTCCAATTGCATATGCAGATCAGCCATAACATTAAAAGGAGACGTTAGTAAAAAAAAAATGATTAGCTTGTTGCAGTGGTACCTGTCAAAAGGTGGGATATGTAAGACTGCAAGAGAACAATTATAGGCAGCATAAGGATCTCAGCAACTTTTAAACAAATCAGAACATCTCCAAAATGGCAGCTCTTCTGGGATGTTCCCAATCTACTACCAACCAAGAACCTACCAAAAGTAGTCCAACTAAGAAAAGCCAGTAAATGAGCAACAGGGTCATGGAGAACCAAGATCGAAGGTCAAGCCGTGAAACAGAAAAGCTACTGCAGTTCACACTGTTAAAAACTTCAATGTTGGATATGATAGAATGGTGTCACAACACCCTTGTCCACCACCAAAAGTGCCCACAACTGGTACGTTAGTATCAGAACTGGACCAGGAAACAGTGGAAGTACATGGCCTGGTCAGATGAATCATATGGACGACCAGGTACATGTGTGTAATTTATCTATAAGAAGAAGGCAGGACATGCTTTGCTGGAAAATCTTGGCTCCTGGCAGTCATTTGGATGTTACTTTGACATGTACCATTTACCTAAACATGCACAGTAACAGTAACCCTTGATGGCAATGGCCTCTTTTAGCAGGAGAATGAACTTTGCCACACTGAAAAGTGGTTTGATGAACATGACTAAGAGTTGAAGGTGTTGATTTGACCTCCAAATTCCCCAAAAACTCAGTCTGGAATGGAATGTGCTGGGAAAACCAGTCCGATCCACAGAAGCCAAACTTCACAACTTCCAGGACTTTGAAGGATCTGCTGCTCTTGCTTCCTGATACCACAGGACACCTTCAGAGGTCTTATGAAGCCCATGCCACAATGTTTTGGTGGCTCAAAGACAACCTACACAATTTTAAGCTGGTGGTTGCTGCGGCAGATCGGGGAAAAAAAGTGTGTACTGACTTTGTAGAAGTGGGATTAAGACTATAACATCGCTTAAGTGAGCTCTTCAACAGCTACAGAAGGAGACATGAAGCACCTGAGAGATGCTCCCCCCCCTCATTCAATTAAACTGCCATCGAAGTGCTCTTGAACAATGCACTTTGCAAATTCTCCACGTGAGCCGAGCTGTTGTCATCGGTTGACTGGAGGTTGGAGCCTACAGTACTCGCTTGACAGCTCCGAGGTGTAAATACGTTACGGTTTGTTACTTTGATCAGAGCAGGCTGCGTTGCGAATTATTCTAAACCGTGACTGATATTTTTTTTTATTTTTTTTCTTGTTCAAACACTACTTTCGCTGAGTTACAGTACAATAATTCCGCCAAACCTCGAGAGATGAGTAAGTTTTAGAAAAGACTGGCAGCTGGACCTGAGATAAAAAAGTTTGAATAACACAGAGGTGTCCATGAATAATTGAAAAAAGACACACATACAAGGGCTGATAAGAATAAAAAAAAAATAGAAGAGCCTTGAAAGAAAATTGAGGCTGACACACATGTGAAGCTCTGAAAACACACAAATGCTGTTTTTCTACCCAGCTGTCGTCTTTTTTTTCATATCTGTATGCCTTTTGAATGTTGTTACCAATGCAACAGCTACCACTGATTTTCACAAACAGAAATACTGCTATTTTATGACTTTATGCAAATCATACACAAGTGAAAATATCAATCCATTTGCTCATTACATATGCTCATACATAAATCACACACTGATAGAGCACAAAAGACGCTTCAGTGCTCGTTTGTAATATAATTAGCAAATGCTGCAGCGTACACATCGCAATCAAACCCTCGCTCTCTGAACACCAGCCTTCAAGCGCAGCATAGATCAAGTATCACATGAAGTATCAAGTGACCTTATTCACATCAGGTGTTCTTATTCGAGGGTTTTTCTAAATGCACAATTATGGTTACCTTAATTGTTTGTGTGATTGACACTGATGTTCCTAATTCCCACTCTGTGTCTCCAAGAGAGTGTGTCGCTAATTAATCTATCCATCATCCACCCCACTTAACCTCAGCCATCGTCCTGGAAAGCTGCAGCCGATCACATCCAGCCAGCAGGTGTCAGGGTGTCAGCGCCGTCAGGTGTCGGCGGTAACCGCCGCATGACCGGGCCACTCGGCGATGAGTGGATTTGTTGCAATTACCGAGGACGAGGCTCGCCTATCTGACTGAGGTGTTTGATTTCTAGCTGCTCTGACATTATGAGTCCTAATTACTAATACTAGATGGATGGATGGATGGATAGATGGATGGATGGATGGATGGATGGATGGATGGATGGATGGATGGATGGATGGATGGATGGATAGATGGATAGATGGATAGATGGATAGATAGATATTCTATCTATAATTTGCTTGCTCCTGAAGCACTGATTCTATATTTATCTGATGTTCAGTGTCACTCTGTTGCATTTTAATTGCTACTTAGTGTTTTTCAGTTCCACAAACAAAACAGCAAGTCTGTATTTGTTGAGTACTTTTCTTAAGGGGCACCCAGATAGCTTAGCTCACCTGGTTGAACGGGTGCCCTACATATCAGGGTTAAGAAGCCCCAACCACAGCAGCCGTACAATGATTCCATGGCATGAGTTCGGCTTTTTTTGGGCAGTATTGGCTCAGGCTCTGGCTACTGAGCACAGTGTTGGGGGTTCAAGGTCCAGCGCCACCAATCTGCCACTGCTGAGTCCTTGAGCAAGGCCCTTAGCGCTATCATGGCTGACCCTGTGCACTGACCCCAACTGGGATATGTAAAAACTGAACTTCACTGTGCTGTTGTGTATTTGTGACTAATAAATGCGTCTTCTTTCCTGTCAACTAGAAACTGCCTGTAAGAAACAATCTTATGATACAATTATTTTGAAGAATCTGTAATTGTGCACATGTATACATTTTTAATTGTACTTTTTGGGGTCTACTAGATGCTATTTACATGCTTTATGTTCCAAAAGCTCACCTTTTTTTTTTTTTTCGTACTGACCCTATCACCCCTTCTGAAAAGCTCAATCAACTCTGATTGGTCAACTGACCTGATGAAAGCGAGGAACCATAGTTATGTACCGTAACCATAGACTGTATATAAAAAAGCTTCAAGGTCTTCAAAGTGAAGCCAACAATGTGAATTGCATTCTCTCTAGCGGCCAGCAGGGGGCGACTCCTTTGGTTGCAAAAATAGGTCCAATTGTATAGAAGTCTATGAGAATTCTCACTTGATCGGTTATCTCAGTAAAGATTTTCCTGATGAGTTTATGTTCTTAATCAGTAGTTCAAAGACATTTGAATACAGTATGATGTACAGTTATTAAATAATGGTTCAATTTAGAGCAGGGGTGTCAAACTCGTTTTCATCCCGGGTCACATCAGATGTATGTTTGCCCTCAAAAGGCCGGTTGTAATTGTAAGACTGTAGAAATGTAACGACTTCTGAACATATTGTTAGACAACTGTCTCTGCATTTGATTATTATTCATCCTATGTACAAATATTTTGCATGCATTTACCTAAAAGTAAAATATATGTTGGCACATTGCTGCATTATTGTAACATTATATTAAATTATGTTATTATTACGTAAATGCCATTAATTTATCAGATTAGGAGACACACATCTCTTGCAGGCCACAAAAAATGACATGGCAGGCCAGATTTGGCCCCCGGGCCTTGAGTTTGACATGTGTGATTTAGAGTGAAATAGATGATAATAACACAAGATCGACGGGTTGCAAACCAGTGGCTGATGTCACGGCTAGATCCATCTCTTATATACAATCTATGGAGTAACCCCAGATCCCTGAGTACAAGCAGAGAGAAGTAGCTTTAGGGTCTAGTGAACAGATATTGGCAGGTTGTAAACTGATAGTTGTTTGAAGTAGCTACTGGGCAGGTGTCAAGCACACGTGTTACATCGTGTTGTAAATAAGTCAAACTCTGGCCTTGAAGCAAATTGTTTCAGGCAGATATGGTGGAGTGTTTTCAGTGGCAGATAACAAATCAAGTATGGACTTTGGATACATTTGTAGACTTTGTACATGCACATGCAACAGCTTCATAACACTCTGAATGAATGAATGAATGAATGAATGAATGAATGAATGAATGCTAAAAACACATTAAATGGGATCTTTAATTACATCTGTGATCTCAGCTGAAGTTGTTAAATCTGCTTTACCTTCCAACCCACTGCCCTCCGAGGTCCCAGCGATCCACACCACCGGCTGCTGGTAGTTCACGGGTCATTGTACGACCTCCCACCCGATCTGCATAACAAAAACACCGGACATGATTTCGTCGAGAGCAACACGGTGCCTCTTTTCAATTATTCTCTGATTAAAAGTAGAAAGCAACTCAGAATTTGAGGTTACCAATTGCTTTCAATTATAATCCAATTTTACATACCTTTTCCTTCCAGAATTAGTATTCTCAACTTGGCATCTCTTTTTCTGAGCAAATGAGCTGCACTCAATCCAGATAGTCCAGCGCCAACAATAATAACGTCCCAAATTTCTGCAGTCATGTTTGAGTTCAATGGAGTTTTTTTTTTTAGTTTTAATGTCTTGGTGCCAGCTAAGTGTGTGCTGGTAAACCGTGGAGTCAGAAACGCAAATCCAGCTTGTATTCCCTTTTTGTCTCCGTGTCAATTAGGTTATCTTGCAAAGCCTGGGCGGCTTTCGTAATAGTGCACTTTGGAACTGTGAACAACTGAGCTTGTGCCCTACTTGGCAGAGAAGCGGCTGTGGAAGTTCCAGCAAATAAAGTCAGGAGAGGCTTTTGATTTCTGAACAGTGGAGACATTGTCAGATGTGAAGTCTTTTGCATTTGTAATGCTGTGTTTAAGAAAAAAAGTTTTTTAAAAATCCATTTTAAATGAATAATTAAACAATAATGAAGTTATAAGGTTCTTTTGTCGTTTTGTTAATTGTTAACAAGTAATATGTTTTGGAATTCCAGTTTGAGTGTGTTTACGTGTCTGTGTTGCTTTGAAAGAGTATTTACAATTATTTTTTTTATTTTAAAACTTCAATGGGAACATCCTTCACCCACTGAAAAATCTATAATTGATAAAGCGAGCGGAGTAATTCATAGTAAATCATTAGTAGAATAAAATAGAGAGCGCTGCATAAATCAAAAACAAATGGGACTTTGAGCTCGGAGAATATGTTATTACTAATGCAGATGCTCGTGGATACATCTGGAAAATTACTAACATATATTTTCTGACCCCAATCTCAGGATATAAAAAAGTAAACCTGGAGGTGTTGAGAAGAATTTCTAGACTTTGTGTGTTTCAGTTGTGCCTCAACTTGATGAATTTCTGTACCAAAGTATATATATTAAAACATGTTGGAGATGGTTTTGTGACATTTTATTTTTGTTATGACAAAAAAAATCCTTATAAGCTGAAAAACATGTGGGGGAAAAAACATAACAACAACAACAACAATAATAATAATAATAATAATAACAATATGATATGTAATGTTTTAGATCCAGAAAACAAACAAAAATGAGAGAGCAAAGTAAATGCTAATGTGTAATAATGTAACTTGTTAATACATTCATTCTCATAGGTGCTTTTTATATATGTCTTCCAATGTATTTATTCATTACAAAGTCTCATAACTTTTGCAGACTGCTGGGTATGATTTGAAGAAATAGGTTTAGTTAAGAAAAGAGGCTTTGGTCTGTGTTGTGAAACCACAGGAGCTACCTTGAGCTTCATTTACTCGACTTGTTTTCTGTAAAGTAATAAAGGGACAATGACATTCAGATCATCGTCCAAAAAAAAACCCAAAGCATTTCCTCTAAAGCAGGATTCTGACATACAGTAACTGAAAACCAAACCAACCAAGAGTTTGTGGAACAAGTTAGACTCGTATGTTTCATTTTTCCTGGAATTTCCTCATGTCCAAACAGTGAGGCTTCCTGCTGTGTTTGTTTGGATTCCCTGGTTTCTTCTGTTTTCGTTTCTGTCTGTCTTCACTAAAGAGGTTTTCTAGCTCAGGAAACAATAATCCCAGAGAAGCCAAACTTTTCCAATGCTGATAACATTACTGATAAAAGTTTTAACTGCAAAAAACAGGCAAATGAACTTTGTCACTTTTACTCTGTTGTTGTTGACAAAGTTTAATCTGTGAATGGAAATGGATTCCAAACGTCTGTTACCTTTAGGTTCCCAAAAATATTATAAATCGGTATTGATTAGTCTTGGGGTTTATTTCTCGGTTAATTGGTTAGTTGTTTGGTCTATAAAATGTCCATCAGTGTTTCCAAAAGCTCAAGATGACGTCTTCAACTGTCTTTGTATTGTCCAGAACCCAAAAATATACAGTTTGGAGGAAGGAAACCTGAAAAAACTCACATTTAAGAGCATGGATTCAGAATTTTTACCTTTTTTTCTTTAAAATGACTCAAAAACAATTAATTGACTATAAAAATAATTGGCAACTACCAAAAGCTAATCAGTTAGTCATCGCAGCTTTAATATGGAGTAACGTTAGCATCATTTAAAGTCATGTTTCTGTCGATTTTACTAATGTAAGATAAGCTTTCCCTTTGCTTTTAGTTCTGTTCTGATGTCCACAGATCAGCGATGGAAGCATCAGGCTCTTCAGCTGCTAAAAGCTGCACTATGTAGGCTACATGCCATGCCAGCTTTCAGCCTACCTGTGGCATCGGACCTCTGCTAAACAGGTCAACGATCACTTCACTCCTACTGTACACGATAATGTTGTTCATTGACTTTGAGTACGTCCCTGCTTAGCCAGTTAAATCCTTCTCTCTGTGTGTTTCAGCCATCTGCCCAGACTGAACGTTTCTCACCCAAAGCTGACCTTTTCCAAAACAGCTTGCAGTTAGTAAATCAGAAATGATGGCTTAGTCTTTCAGCGCGAACAGGCAACACTGTTCAAACCTCCGAGGGTGCGGGGTTGCGTTCGCCGTAAAGTCAAGACGGGAACCTTTAGGTGCCTTTAACTTTCTCTGCTATCGTTCATTTTTAATGTTGATATAGTATACAGCAGAGCTGTTGTCATTAACCTGGATTTATGCTGCATTTGTCACAGGCCACTATTTCATATTATTTCATTTTAGCCCACTTAGTCTGACAGCAGAAACAGAAAAATATGTAAATGAGGATGCGGCGGTATCAAAACACAGTGTAGGTGACTCCAGAGAGCACGGAGAGACTGAACGCAGATGTAACAAGCTGACACTTACTGCACCATGGTGTCCACTGCTTATTTCTCTCATGATGCCTCTTCCAGCATATAAATAAACACCATATGGACATGTTTGAGAGGATTTTACAGGGGTCTTTCGGAGCACTGGTCTGTCCATTTCTGTGATTGTGTCAGTACAGCTGATGCTGCACACCAGCTGTGGTCATGAACTCGTACCATTAAAGCCTCGCTGTTTGTCCACTTCCATGCTGCATGTTGACTGTAACAAGAGGGTACAAGAAGGAGATGGAGTCACCATTGTGCTTAGTTGTGTCACGGTGACACAGGTCTTGACATCTCGGTTTGGATGCACATTGCGATTCAGAAAAATAGGCTTGTAAAGCTCTGAAAGTCCTTTTCTCATCATTGGTTTAACCCCTCAAACCCATCTCTGTGTATCAAAGCTTCATACGTGAATGGTCTTTCAGTGAAATAACTGTCTGTGTAGCTCTATGAAGTCCTCGCCTCTCTCTTGTTGCAGCTCCAGCACACCAGCTCCCCACTCTGCTTTAACACTGTAAAACTACTAGATGACCAAACTATGGTAAGTTGTAATATTGGAGTAATTCAGGCATAAATATTTGAACCAGAAACCGAACCTGAGGAAGAATAACGATACAGAAAGGTTTACCCCACAAGTTAAGAGGATTGGTTTCTAAGCTTTGTTACATATGAAATTCTGGACATTTTCATCGACAAACTGCAGTTTCAAGGCAAAAATGCTGAGCCATGGCATTGACTGCTCATTTTGCACATCTTCAAACATATAAAAACAACCTGTTCTCCACCAAACTTTGTTTCTATACAACTAACATTCTTTTAAAATGGAATTCCAATTTGAAACTAACATATTTTCTCATCTATGGAGGAAACGATTCCAGTTTAAAGGAAAAGTCTGCATAAGGAGGTAGGAAAGGAGAACTGACCCCCACCCAATAGACCAGGATTGGTACATGTGGACCATTGTACTCGACATAAGCTCCAATTTCATTCAGTATTTACTCTCAGTTTTCTCTTTCTATTTCATTAGCTATAGGCACTAAAACTACATGGTGAAGTTTAGAAAAATACTATACTTGGGTTTACACTTGGTTGGTTAAGTTTAGGCACCGCGAATGGTTTCGGAAAATGGCACAGTTTGGGATAAAATATGACATTTTCATTACATGTTTCAGGCTTTTTCTGGGTTACCAGGGAGACTAGTCCCACCCCATCCAATGTATGATTGGTTGGCTAAAACAGAAGCGAGAAAATAAATGGCAAAGATGTCTTGATTTGAAACGCAGAAACAACTAGAATGCAGCAGAAAATACATTTTTATTAAAACATGATTGCTTAGTTGGATAGGAAGGTCATTTTTTGGATACGGGGTTGCAGAGGTGGGAAGTAACAAATACTCTGTTACTGTACTTAAGCAGATTTTTACAGGTATCTGTACTTTACTTGAGTATGAATTTTTCTGACAACTGTTTATTTTTACTCCCTACATTTGAACACAAATATCTGTACTTTCTACTCCTTACATTCTCAAAACTGGCTCGTTACTTGTTTCAACCTCGGCGGATGACGACATGACGTAAAACAACAAACGTCTTTAGCTTTACCAACAGTGTGCAATTTGTCACTGAAGCTCAACACAGCGCTGCCTGCCTCAGCTGCCTGCGAGAGGCTTTTTAGCACTGCAGGACTGATGTTCAGACCTCAAAGGGCTCATCTTCATCCAAAGAACTTTGAGAACCAGCTTCTACTGAGGCTCAGTAAAATATTTTAGTGGTCTTGAAGGGATGAGTGTTTCCATGTTGATTATAATGTTTGATGTTTATCATGTTGCTGAAATGGAAAACTGTCCAGTGATTTATTTCTCTGTACCAGCACTGTGCAGGTTCTTAAAGGATGAAAACAATCCTATTTTGTGTGCTTTAAACTTTTTTCGTTTTGCAAAGTTATCAAAAGAAGCATCGCATGTCATCAAAACTAGAAATTCATTTTTCCTTTTTACTTTTGTACTTAAGTAAATTTCTGAACCTGTACTTTTTTACTTGAGGAAAGGAGTTGAGTCAGGACTTCTACTTTTACCAGAGTCTTTTTTTACACAAGTATCTCTACTTAAGTAAAGAATGTGAGTACTTTTTCCATCTCTGCAGGGGTGCATAAAAGACATAAAAATCTGCATTTTGACATATTTACAATGGATAACAAAGTCCTTTTACTCAAAGGGATTTAGACCTTACATCCTGTTTCGGGTCAAATTTGACCCTTTTTGACATCTGACAGCAGCAATAACACCCTAAACGTCATTTAGCCTGAAATTTGATGACTTAAGGGACCCAAAAAATGAAAATATTTTTAAAATGTTATGCTTTTGTACAGATGCTACACATGTTTTTTTGTTCACTGAGGATGTTTTGGGTCACATCTGACCAGCATTCATTGAGATGGATTTTAGATCCACCAGTGTGGGTCAACTCAAGGAAAACGGTGGATTTCGGGAATCTTGAAACTGTGAAACTGTACAGCCCATGTTTTATGTGGATTGTTTAATTTATATTTATTAATGTGACATCTAGACATTCTAAATAGATCTGTAGTTTAAAATTTGCTAGAGGTACTTAGTATGAGGGAATTCTTGAGAATAATTCTTCACTGTGAAGGCACAAAATATGAACAGTATGTAAGAGTTAGGAAGACAGCTTACCGTCATCTGGTCTTTTCTGTAATCATATCAGTGCAGTCGATGATCCAGCACAGCTAAACCAGCGTTCCAATTGATTTTTTTCCAGCAACCATCTTCGCTGGTTGGCCTGTCCACCTCCACACCATATGTTGGCTGCGACACGAAGCTGCAAGAAGAATACGAAGCCATTATTGTGTTCTGTTGTGTCACGGTGACATAGGTCTCAACGAAAATGACCGGGAGCCACTTGTGTGGACGCACGTTGTAATTTAGAAAAGAGAAAAAAAAAGCCGGTCTCATGCTTTTAGAGCCCTTAAATATAATTTCTTCCAGCAAAATCCATCCCAGACAAATAATACCTTCTTCAAAGCAGTTACTCAGAAAACTGTACATGAAGTGAGCTGCTCAAAGTTTGAAAGGAGTGGGTGTGTTAGGTCAGAGGGGAGCTTAGCTGATTTTTAGATGTCTCTGACAGTGCTACTTTATCAGATGGTGGCTATAAATATATATATTGAAATGTTTTTTAGTTTTTTTTTTAAAACAACTAAAGCTTCTAAAATACATGCAATGACCACCAGACAAAATTCAAACACAGATTTTAAGGATGTGCTTCATATTTGCATACAGCTCCAGCACAGATAAAGGTCTTTATCTTGAACCTTTAATCCATTTTCTGCTGAAGGATACCCCCACTGTTTCTCATTTATAAAGGCTGTTTCTCTGTAGATGTGGCACAGAGATAAGCTCTGCATTTTTTTTTTCTTTTCAAACATCCTGGTAATACACACAAACCTTGCTGGGTTTGTGTTTTCGGTTAAACAATTGGTTTCTTGTCACTTGAGACCTTGTGTGTTTGCTTTTGTCTTCCTTATTGTTGGAAACAATGGACACCTGACAAATATGATGTAATTAAGTGGTATGTGGTGTATTGTGTTTGCAACACAGAGGAGGTCGTGTACAGTTCCCTGTAAGGAGATTATTTATTTGCTTTTCATTCATTTAGACAAAAAAAGTAGAGTCCAATGAAGGATAAGTTTATGTCTAATAGCAGCACTCATGGACAAGCATGGAGACAGACAAGTAAATGAACAAATGCATATTCACTATGAGGAAAGAAGCAGTACACTGCAGCTGTTTTGTTTTCAGGAGGGTTCAGTTCTCATCAAATTAGCACCCCATCTATTGGTCGCTTCATCAGTTTCTGTTGTTGCTATTCTGCTGCCAGGATGCTGATTTCCTCAATCGCATTTTAGTTTAATTAAATTGTGATTTAAAAAGCGTTTTGGGAAGCCTAGGAGGTGTCACGAGCAATGTTAACAGCTGAATAGTGGTTCCAGGAAAGCCCTCTGGTAAACAGGTAAAACTGGTGGAGCCGTCATCCAATCGGAAGGTTTCATGTTAATGAGGTAAAGGTGAAGGAGGAGCAGCAGCAACAGGTGTCACGCTGCTGCTTGTTCCTTTGTAGTCCGCAGACAGACATTTGGATGTAGTATCTGCATTCAGGTAAGCAACTCACACAGCAGCTTACATACATATATATGAAACTGGATGCACTGCAAAGCTGCAATGCTTTATTTGCGCCTAACATCACTGGTAAATGCACAGTGTCACCTACCATCATGTAATATGTGTGTAAGGACATTGCATTCATCGTTTTTAATAGCTTAGGACGTTCTTTTATGCAGGAGCAGTATGTTCAGACAAAGCTGCATTCATCTGACACCTTCCTGCCTCAGCTGGCCGTCTGTCTTATTGTTATGCGCTGCAACCCTCTGGAGTCGAGGTAATAACACAGACACTTAACCATCCATATGAATACGAGCACAGGCACATATATGTGAAGTACGCCTGTGGTACATTGTCAACATGGCATGGAATAAATCATCTTTTCATAACTGACAATTGAGACACACTTACTTATTCTCTGTCGAGCGTTGTTGAGATGTAGGCCTCAGTGGTATAAGCATCCCCACGTTGCCATGGCACTGGCAGTCCGTCCAATCAGGTTTTGAGACGATAGCTGGCGATGATTGCTGGATCCCTAATGTTCTTGGGATTTGAGCTCACATAGGTTTTGTTTTTTTCTTCAGGGTGTGGCTCCTATACAGCTGAGCAGCACATTTAAATCTCAGTAACATGATTTTTCTCATTTTAAAGTAGTATGTTTGCACTGTCTTTGCTGCTGTAACATGGTAAATTTCCCCACTGTGGTATTAGTAAAGGCTTATCTTAACTTGTGTTATCTTTAAACCAATCCACCAGTTGTTGTACTGAAACTAGTCTGACTGACCAGACGGCACGTATAGGCTGCCACTCACCACACATTTAAGCCAATTTCTCCTCATCTTTCACTATCTATGTGCTACTATTTTCAAATTTGGATCAGATTTGGATCTTGCACTAAAGCTGTCCTGCCAGTTCTTCAGATGACAGTGCTCTTCTCCTTTCCTGTAAATGAAGAACCCCCCGTATGCGTCACATACTTACGAAAGGCTATTATGAGTTTATTTCTAGCTTTCTCATTATGCATGCACTTTTCGTTTCGGTTTTATCCTCAGGACTTAGTGTGTCACCACAGTCCAAGCAGACAAATAGGTTTTTAATTGTACTCCCTTTGTTGTGGATTTCATTCAAAATGCTCCTTGCTTTCATTGAGCTTGATCATATTGTGAAGGGCCTTGTGGCAAAACCAATGCAAAGCTGTTTAAGATTAGTTCGCCGGGAGTTACATACATAGTTACACTCTGAATCAAATATTTTATGATGTGCTGCTTGCTGACCTATTTTTTAATTCTGCCTCCGTGCCAGCCACAATCGTGCCCCGAGGCGTTTTGTTTTTGGATTGTCTGTCCGTCCATCCTATTCTTGTGAATGGGATATTCCAGGAATGCCTTCAGGGAGTTTTTTTTTCAAATTTGGCACAGCTGTCCACTTGGACTCCAGGATGAACTGATTCGAATTTAGTGGTCAACGGTCAAAGCAACCTAATAAAACAAGAATTCACGTGTAAATTATGACAGCATTCCACACAGATGTCTAAAGCGATGTTATTCAAAATGTAACAAAAGCAGAGTATGACTATACATGACATCTGCTCAGATGCTGAATTGGTGACATGAATCTTGGTTGCCCACCTTAAAAATGTAGTGTATCTACAGTCCTTCAGTGCTGCTGCTTTGAAGATGGGTATGAAGCAGTCATATTTTTTAGCCTCTTTACAGCAACATCCATATTTGATGCATCGCCTACTGTCATGGCTACAACTGTGGATTCTGTCTTTGTTGGTTCCGTCTTTTCAATAAACTTCAGAGTCTGGATAGATATGGATGCCAGAGGGATGCAACCGAGGGGTAGCAAATTCTAGTTGTAGCTACTGTGTGAAATTATTCTTAAACAACTGTAAGTGCTTTTATAGTCCTGTGTGGCATTTGGCTTCACGATTATGTTTGTGTTTTCATTTCTCAGCCAGAGTTCCTTTGAGTAAAGGTTCTGAATCAATATTACAACAGTGCGCATTAAGCCCATAAACTGGCTCAGTGAACGTGAAAACATATAATATTCACCCTTGACAATTGAAAGGAGGGATTAGGAAGCAGCTAATGTGTGTCTGTAATTAATTTCAAGACTTGTCTGAATTTCTGAAGAATTAGGACGCGCACAAGCGATGCAGGTGACGTCCACGGGCCCGCGGACCGTCCAGAAGGCTGAGGGGGAAAGCGTAACGCTGGGCTGCAGCTACACACCGAACCCTTTGGACACCGGGGAGCTTGACATCGAGTGGTCTGTGGTCAGTCCAGACACCACGCAGAAAGATCAAATGGTAAGCTTGATGCAAATTACGCGATAAACACAGAAATCAGCCATGAGCTTAGGCTGTAAGGTGGTGCCTCTATGGATCAGAGTAGCTTTTCCAGCCCATCCCACAGATTCTTAATGAGGAATTTTGAGGCCAAGCCAACATCTTGAACTCTGCCATGTTCCTCTAACCACTCCTGAGCAGTTTTTTTTTTTTTCGCTGTGAGGCAGGGCGTATTACGCAGCCGAAAGAGGCCGTCAGGGAATGCTGTTGCCCCGAAGGGGAGAACGTGGTCTTAGGTAGGTGGTGCAACAGCCACATCATTGATAAGACCCAAGGTTTCCCAGCAGAGCATTGCAATTTCTTTCTCAGATAACACAACCAGCCATCCACATGATGTAAAAGCAGACACGGAAGATCAGACAGCCATCTTTCATTGCTCCCTGGTCCAGTTTTGTAGGCTCTTTCGACAGGAGTCAGCATAGGAACTCTAATAGATCTGCAGCTATGTAGCCCCTAAAGCAACAAACTGCAATACACTGTCTGTTCTGTCAGCTTTCTGTAATAGTTAGTATTAAGGTTTTCAGCCATTTGTAGCCCCTGTGAGGGATCAGACCACATTGATCCTTTTGCTGCCAATTTTTACTGCTTCCAACTTATCAAGAACTGACGCTTGCAGTTATTCACTTCACTTTTTAGTGGTTTTAAAGTCGGTCTCCAGTCACTGTTTTAACCTCTAAAGCTCATCTATGTATATCAAAGTTACATATTCAGATTTTCCCCCCACACAATAAATCCCCTCCTGTGTTTAAATGGCTTTGATTTCTACACCATTGTTACCTCCAGAATGTGAAGTTGTGAACAAAAGTTTACCTAAACTTATAAAGACCATGTGTATCATGATGGTTTTAATGGACCACCATGAATCTTAATGGTCTACGATGGAGTCTTTAAAACACATCATGGACTTGGGTTTTGGTTGCTTTTTGGTTCATTACTGTATTTGTCTACATGTAGCTTTCATGTCTCTACTTCCCGTTTTATTTTGACATTGTCTTTTCTTGTGTCTTGCTTGTGTTTTTATTTATATTCATTGTCCGTCATTTCCCTCCTTTTCAATGGCACTGATTAGTCGGACTGTGTTTTGTCAATCAAAAATGTTTTTGAGCCTTTTTGTGCATTTCTATTTCTAGCTCCAGTTTATGACGTGCTTTTGCTACCTTTTTGGATTGTTGGTTTAATTTTTTCTAGCTCTAGTTTGATTCGCGTCCCGGGGAGGACACCCGGTATCTTTCTGCGTGGAGTTTGCATGTTCTCCCCGTGCAGCGTGGGTTCTCTCCGGGTTCTCCGGCTTCCTCCCACAGTCCAAAAACATGTTGAGGTTAATTGGTGATTCTAAATTGTCCGTAGGTGTGAATGTGATGATAGACTGGTGACCTGTCCAGGATGTCGCCTACGTTCACCTGAGGTCAGCCGGGATAGGCTCCAGCCCCCCCATGACTCTAGTGAGGATTAAGCGGTGTATAGATGATGGATGGATGGATAGTTTGATTTATCCATTTCAGCTTTTTGATTTAAGTCCACTTTTTGTTCCTTCACTACCTGTTGGTGTCTGTGTCTTTACTCGAGGCTTCATGACAGCATTTTTATTGCAAGCAAAGAATCATGGATTTTGATTCTTTCGTAGGTTAATTAAAGGTCTTCTGGGGAAAATGACAACATCTGCAAGTGTATGTAAAGGTTTGTTCGCGACTGTCCCTGACTCTCACCCCTCCCACTTAAACATAGTTCAAGCTCAATAGCTCACCCGTGACTCTGCTCAAATGCTCTGAAACTACTCACAGTACACGCTGTAGTGTTGGACTAATTCAGCTGGAAACTGATTCTAAAGAAGAAAAGAGATTTGAAAAGTCCCACCCTGCAAGTTGATAGAATTGGTTCCTTACGTTTGTGTGGTGTTTGTAGCTGTCTTTGAACACTACAGTTTCAAAGTGTCAATACGCAGCCATTGCTGATTTGTTTTGCTTTTGAAATGAGAACTGACATAAGAGATCGTGTATCATGTAGGCGCTTATTCGAAATGAACTGAATGCTTTCTTTCTTTCAGATTATCTCCAAATGCAAATTACACTTGTTGTACATTTTGCATTTTATATTTTCTTATTGAGTATTTGCTTATTTATGGTGGTGGTAACTTTAGTCTTTGTGCTGTAACAACAGAATTTCCCCTTGGGGATTAATAAAGTATTTCTATTCTATTCTAGTCTTTTCTATAAATGTCTTATAAACACAAAAAAAAAAAACAACAACCCTAAAACATATAAATTTTTACAGGACAGCAACTTCAGTGCTGTGGCTGATTGGTATATACATATATATATATAAATGTGTAGGGTTGGAGAGAAAGAAGTATTGAGTTGTGATATTTAATGCTTTTTTATGCTTTTTTCATGCACTATGGTCTGTGTTCAAGGTTTTCAATTATCTTTTTTAAATATGTTCTTTGGTAGGGACTTTTCCAATAGAAAGATCCGAGAAATCAAACATCTTAATATTCACTCGCTATTTGTTCATTCTTTAAGATTTTATCCTTCATCCATTTCAAAGATGAATATTTTTTGTATTTCCAGCTTTGTGAACCGACTAAACAAACCGTACGTCACGTGAGCGCTTATTCAAAATGCACTGAATGCTTTCTTTCTCTCAGATTATCTCTAAATGCTAAGTTGTTTCCGGGAAAGGAGTTCGACAATCATTAGCATATGATTTGGAAGTTATGGACCCATGAAATGGAAAGGCTCTTCAGCATCTCCGCTGTATTCCACAGAATTAGGATTCTGAGCACAATCAGGTCAACATTCAGGTTAAAAACTAAAACACCAAACAAATGTTACAAGTTCTGATTTAATCAGGATTCAAACCTCATTCTCAGTTTCTTGACCTTGTGTGTTGTGCTTGTGCCCCAACTAGTATAAATCCCAATTCAGTCCATGAGACTGGAGGGAGGATGAACTCTTACCACCTTTTTAATTTCACAGGAATTAGTTGTTTATCCCATTTGCCTTTCAAATTAAATGACTCATTAGTGTTGGAGGCTTGAAAGAATGGCTTCCCTCCCCCCTCCTCATCTCTGCCCTTCGGCGGTGGGGATTTTATCACAGTCAATATTGAGGATTGACTCGGTCCACTATGTGCCGCTTCTGACAAGTGAACAATGTCGACTATTGATTGTAGAGCAACTTGAGTATGGCATGAAGCAGTCAAACACTTAATCGCTACAGTCTACGGCTGCTCAAACACACAGTTATGCTGCACAATGTCTCTGGATCTGGAGCTCCTGAATTACAGCCACTGGCCTCACCTTCTGCATCCTGCTGCCCCACCATGATGCCTCCTGTTACAAAAGGACAATAACTTCTAATAACTTGTTTAACTGTAAACTAAATTGTATAATTCATCCCACACCCACCCAACCGGTCGAGGCAGATGGCCGTCCCTCCCTGAGCCTGGTTCTGTCGGAGGTTTTTTTTTCCCTGTGGGGGTTTTCGGTTCCTTCCCACTGCTTGCGGACTGCTGAAGCTTATAGGGAATCCAAATGTTTTGGATTGTTGGGTGTTTCTGTTTCTGCCTTTGTTAAGCGCTATGAGATGACTTGTTGTAAATATGCGCTATACAAATAAAATTGAATTGAATTGAATTGACGATGCTGCAAAGTTGTTGATAATGTCGTCGCAATGACCATCTATACATCCCATCCATCCATTTTCTATACACCGCCTAATCCTCATTAGGGTCGCGGGAGGGCTGGAGCCTATCCCAGCCGACTTAGGGTGAAGGCAGGGGACACCCTGGACAGGTCACCAGTCCATCGCAGGGCCACACTTACAGACAGACAACCAAGCACACTCACATTCACACCTACGGACAATTTAGAATCACCAATTAACCTCAACATGTTTTTGGACTGTGTGGGAGGAAGCCGGAGAACCCGGAGAGAACCCACGCTGCACGGGGAGAACATGCAAACTCCATCTATACATCCCATTACCACGAATTTGGGGTTGTGTTTGTGTCCTGCAGGTTCGCGACAGATCTTCCCGATTCGGCCTCCGCTAGCTGAGAAAACTACTTGCTTGTCCAACTGCATTCTTCACCAGCTAGTCGCTAACTTTGTTTGTCTGCCTTTTGCTTCTTGGCAGGTAGCACACACTAAGTCTATCATTGCTGCTTCTTTTTGCTGAAAGCTGCTCCCCGCTGCTGCTGAAAACACAGCTGATAAGAGAAAAGGGGAGGGAGAGACTGAAGCACACAGTAAATGTGCTGTAAAACAATGAGCTCCGAGCGATTTAGAAAAAAAAAAAGTTCCACGGAGCTGCAAAGTTGGCGGTAAATCCTCGGTGGGTTTGTCACAATTAGAGGCCCCCATTTGTGTTTAGTCACATATGCAGCTTTAATTTAACATCAGTTTAATGCCATTCGGAGTCACTTGTGTGATTACGCTTCTGTTTGTTTTTCCCAGCTTATATCCTATACCGGCGGCACTAAATACTTGCACGCTCTCGCAGAAGGGCTCAGTTTTGCAGCCGGCGACCCGTCGACCGGTGACGCTTCGCTTTCGATCGCTCTGCTGTCGCCTGCTCACACCGCTACCTACCAGTGTAAAGTTAAGAAGTCGCCCGGAGTGGACACGCGCAAGATGTCACTGGTGGTAATGGGTAAGACAAACATCGGGTTTACATGTCATCTTCCTGCATTATTCACGTCCGTCACCTCTGACTGCCACAGAATCGTCACATACTAGTGTGCATTACACCTGCAATTTGCTGCTAAGTACACTTCAGGGTAGCTGCTTTTCTCTGTTAAGGGCACTGCAACATCACAAGGATACCGAGTCTACTCACACCATACATTAGTGCTTTATGGAGGTCAGTTTTGTTGAGGGTTGAACTGCTGTCAGTGAGAACTAATATGCTTTCTGTCTGCTCTTCCAAATGGCTTTTACCAGTTAGTTTTTTTTGCTCTGTAAAAGAAAAAGTTCTTTATTTAATGAGAAGCTGCTCTCCAAATTTTTTTTTGTCAGATTGGTAGAATTTCATCTCACCAATTTAATTTGAAATAGAGTAAAAAAAGAAAAAAAAAAATCCTTGCTATGCGAGAAGATACCTCTACAATGTATTGTTGCAGAGTCACAATCTGCATAATTTGACAAAAGAGTCTTAACTAAACGTTCACTTACTAGCTTGGTCCGGGCATTCATCAGCAGATGGAGTTTGCCGTGAACCCGGGACGGGAGCAGGCGCAGTGTTATGAATTGGAAATGCATGAATTACTTGAAGGAGAGGTAGCTTTGTCTGAAACTGATGGATACAAATGGAGCAGACAGCAATTTGAAATGAAACTTCACTTAGAGCCATTTGTCAGCGTGTTCAATCTTCAAATTTTGCCAGAAGGATAAAGGGAACTTTCCTTGATTCTAGTCCAACTCATCTAGTTTGAAGACCGTGTGCAGCAACCGGGGGTGGAGGACAGCCACCTCACTGGCAGATTTATCTATTATGATTTTAACATTGAATACTTTATTAACTATCTTCTTGTTTCTCAGCAGAACAAATCATTTGTCTGGTTTTGAGAGCCCTGTGCGATTCAAATCAAAAAGAATGGAATCCAGGGTCAGTCGGAGTTGTTTTAAAGTTTCGCTTTGGTGCTTTGTGCTCGGTTTGTTTTTTTTTTGGAGACTGATCAGGTCCTTGGGCTGACATGACGTTGGGTTTATTCCAACTCTTATTACAGCTCAACTTTTTCTATGAATGTTGCCTACTTTCTTTAAAAACCTGCAATTCAAAATACTTTTTTTTTCTCACTGCTAAGGCTAAATTTCATCAGAAATGAGAAGAAAATAGCGACAAAATGGCAAATGTTGTCATTTTCGGGGCATTTCTCGTTAAATCCCCCAAAGTTTAGCCCAGTTTTATCTTTCCGTAGACACATTTGATTACTTCTTTGATGTGCTTTTGCTTTTAAAACGACCTGAAGAGCCTAATCTATCAAACTGTGTCCAAAAATAAGCACCCCCAGACCGATTCATCTCCATCCATCCCAGACTGGGTTATTTCACCATCATTTACAAGCAGCATTCAAGTGTCTTGTGTAAGAGGCCTTGAGTTTGGAGCTTTATGGCCGACTTTATCTTATTTCTAAGGTCTCCGCTCTCACACTGACTTTGAACTTGATGTAACGGCTGTATCAGATGAAATCATGTCCCTCTCGATGCAACCGAGCGCGTTGGTAAATAAAAATATCCACATCGCGCCGTCGCAAATCAATTCGCGGCCCGTAGCTGTTGTCATTTTCAAGACCAGGTTCCTCGTTTACTGGGTTAATTAGGTCAAAGCCATGTTCAGCTGTCATGAAGCTTGTATTCTACATGGATTGTAGATGCCTTCAGATGATAATACGAAGGCATGATTTATGCATGATTCATCCACTTTGTAGGATTTCTGAGCAACAAAGGGCTTCATGTTGTCGCTATCGCACGTCTGTACGGCTTTAATCAACGTGACAAAAGCCACAATCAAAATGGTTCCTCCCCATACTGAAGCTTTAACGCCATACTTTTTTTGTTTGTTTGTTTGTTTTTAAAGAAACAGAATGGACAAATCACTCCGTTTGTTGTGTGATTGCAGCGAAGCCGTCTGTACCCGAGTGCTGGGTGGAGGGAGGGGAGCTGGTCGGCGAGGCTGCGTCGCTGCACTGCCGGTCCGCAAAAGGCTCCACTCCCTTAAAATACACGTGGAGGCGAGAAAGCGCAGCCCCCATCCCTGCTGCAGCCACGCAGGGTAAGTGTGACCTCTGCTGACGTCACGATGATACTACACATCAAAGAGAATGTGGACGGTGTGTGTTGAGTGGAAGGGGGGAGGTGGGGACGGGAGGAGCTGGGGTATTTGATGTTGCAAAAAAGTCAATGAACACCAGGTTGTTTCTGAGCATAACGGTACGTGTTTACAGTTTCCAACCGTTATTTTTTTGGCTACAAAAAGGAATCGGTGACGCATTCTCAGGTTGGCTGACGCTGGTCAATTAGCAGCAGGCACATCGTTTGCATTTTCATTTTGTTTTGCTTTTTATGACATCAAACAAACCCCGAGTTGTTCTCAACATCATTTACTGCAAACTGCATTGATCGGCGTCCTCTTGCAGCAGGAAACACAACAAACCGTGGCTCAAAATCTACATATATTTTCTGTGGAAATCCGAAAAACAATGAGCTCGGAAAGATTTTCTCATGTAGAGAAAGAAAGCCAGTTTGATTTATCTTCGTTTGAGCGCCTTATAATGTATGTAAAGGATGCACTGTTTAGTTAATCTGAGCAAGAAGTCAACAAACACCAGGTTCTTTTTCAATATGCGTTACTTGATTTCAACTATTATTTGTCTAAAAAATAAAATCTGGTATGCGGGTTATTGATATGGTGAAACATCCAGGTGGAGGTTTTGTTTCGTTGTTGGCATTGATTAGTGTCCTCTTGCAGCAGGAAACACAACAAACCGTGGCTGTATGCATACGTAATAGGTGAAACTTTCAAAATCTACATATATTTCCTGTGAAAATCCGAAAAAACAATGAGCTCAGAAAGAGTTTCTATGCAGAGAAAGAAAGCCGCTTTATCTTCATTTGATGCCTTATGGGCTTCAAGGTGGCTCGGTGGTTAGCACCGTCACCTCACAGCTAGAAAATCCCCAGTTTGCATCCTGGTTAGGACGCCTGGGAGTTTGCATGTTCTCC
>NW_007577773.1:900194-911444 GCF_000690725.1 Stegastes partitus | reverse complement strand
TGCAGCAGGAAACACCACAAACTGTGGATGCATGCATACATAATCAGTGTACCTCTTAAAGTCTACATCATTTTTCTGTGAAAATCTGAGAAACAATGGCTGACTTTCAGCATAAATTTCTCATGTAGTGAACTGAAGCCAATCTGACGTATTAACATCACTGTACGACGCGTGTACAGTGTGCATTGTTTGGTAATCTGTACACCCTCTTTCAGACAGTGCAACCGGGGAGCTGAAAATCAGCAACCACTCGCTGAGCTTTGCGGGAATCTACGTTTGCGAGGTGAACAATGCTGTTGGAGCCGAGCGCTGCAGGATCCACCTGAAAGCCAACAAGCGTAAGAGAAAACACCCTCGCACAGACTGCTGCCGTTCAGCACACGTCACACGAGGCGGTGTAAGACCTAGATTTTTGATTTCATCCTCTTAAGTCTCTTCTCTTTGTAGTCGTGCCACATCATCCTCATTGCTCCACTTTTCACATGCAGGATTCCAACCAGCGTTCAGCAACACGAGCGCTTCACTCTTATTGTGTCGGCTGCCGGTGACAGGAGAAGGTCGCCGGTAATGACAAGAAATAACTTCGATTTTGCTGCTGCTGAGTCACAATGAAGCTAAGACGACTGCTGTCTACACATCCTGTTGGCTTGCTTAGGTGTAAATGAGACGAGAAAAGGGCAAGGACTGAAAATAAGTAGATTAAATCAGCTTTGTTCGGTTCAATATAAATAGAAGTGCTTCGTTTGAGATGATATCCAGAAATTCCCCCCCAAACTGTACGGCACAGTAATACCTCGGAACAGCTCTGAGTAAGACAGAAAGCAGAGGTAGAGCCGAGCTGTCGCACAGGGAATGAATCTAGTGACTATGAGAGCACCAGTGGGGAGTAGAGTCTATGATTCAGCATGCCATTACAGAATAAATCATCACTTAGGTTTAGACTCAAACAAGGAAACTGCATTCTTTGGATCCATAAAATGAATTTGCCTCCGGGTGCCTCATAATCTTCGGAGCAGGCCTCGATCTCGCATCTTGTCGAGTCCATAACTCCTTGACTCGATGCTTATATTTTAGGCTTTAGGCGGTGAATAATTCATTTTCGTCTGAAGGCTGCTGTCCCAGACTAGAGGTTTCAACACCGACCAACTCCAACCTGAGCATTTGCAAGATAATTAACAAGATATCGAATAAGTTCGCCGCACAAACTTTTTTTTTTACTTTCCTTCGGAGTTGTATTTTTTTCCCTCTCGTGCTATATATCGGATATGAAATGAAACAGTATGAGGTGAGCGTATCAGTCTTTGTCTGAGCTTCTTTTAAAATATAACACAAAAATATTTTTTTTATTTGTAGGTTCACACAATTCTCACATCTCGGGCTTATGAAGCGACTACAGGCAATGGCTCGGCATTCATCCTCTTATCTAACTCTGAGCGAGAATGCAAATGAGCCTACAGTGCCCTCTGAAAGTGTATTACCAGTAGATTGAAATTTCCCCTTACTGTTAATATACTTTGTGAAAAATACAATGGCAGGGAGACCACTTGTGAAGATGCTTCTTTTTTCTTCTTCTTCTCTTTTTTCTTCACATATGTTAAACACAGAATGTTTAATTCTGAATCATAACACTGGCTTTAACAATTTAAGTGAAAAGTTGAATCTCTGGGAAAAAGGTAATGAGTTTTCAGAGTATCTCAGTATTTAGTCTGCCCCCTTTTTTTAGGTTTAAAGACAACAGCAATCGAGCTGCATTGATTTTACAAGTCCAGAGACCTTTTTTGTCATCTTGGGTATGTTTGGCAACGTAGTGACCCCGTAAATGTTCAATAAAACTGAGGTCAGGTGCCTGCTGAGTAAAGCCAACAAGAGCCAGCACAGTTCTTGCAAAGCTTTGAATTTGGGCTCACAGTCCTGCTGCAGAATACATTTGTCTTAACAAAGATGCAAACCAAACAAGCAAGCGTCTGAAGAACGCAGTGGAGTCAATTTGGTGCAGATATCCAACTCCGGAGCAATAAAGCAGCCTCAGACTTCAAAAATACGTCCACCATGTTTCACTATCTTTCTCTCTCCTTCTGGCTTTCTTACATCCAACTTTCTGTTTCTACACGTCTCAACCTCAGATTTGTCAGTGAAAAAGAATTCTCAGTTATCCGCTGTGAAATGTTGGGATGTTCCCAAACATTTGGCCTTTCCCCTTCCGAAGAACCGCTGCTCATATGCCAAGACCGCATCCAGACAGTCTTTTTTTTTCCTTTTTCCTTTTTTAAAACACACTATTACTGATTGTTCTTTATTTCGTAAACTCTGTATAAGTCATGAAGTCATGAACAAACTTGATGTATTGATCCCTTTCGGTCTACCTGATCGTGCTTTGGAAACAGCCGGTCCTTTTTAGAGAAACCATGCCCTGCCCTCTTAGAAATCTTCAGTCTAGCCATGATTTGATGCTGAGAAAGCTCCCCTTTGCTCAGAATAACAATTTGCCTTGGCACTTTCACTTAGTTGCGATGCCATGTTTCACAATGTCTCAATCCTTCTTATTGAGCAATGCGCTGCCTGAACTTGAGACACATTTACAACAGGTGAATACTGACTGTCAGTTTACTTGAACAAGCTTCTGATGAGCTGATCGTGTCATTTTACACAACCCGAGGAAACGATACTTTTTATACGAACGCCTGTATATAAAGTAGGGTCAACCTTCCATGAAGTTGCCCATAGGTGTCTTGAACAGTAGTTCTGACTCTCACTGTGGTGGTTTCACCCAATCTTAGATGTGCATGAAACATCCAAACTCCTGGCTAGTCCAAAAATTAGTACAGAGGTCTAACTAAGGCAGAACAGCCAAATTCAATTCAATTTAACTCTATTTGTATAGCGCGGTTTACAACCTATGCCATCTCACAGCGCTTAACATAGGAAGGTACAGACCTTACAAATTTAAATGTCTCCGGGCCGTTGATTGTAACAACCTGCAGTAAAGTGGCCACACACTTAATTATGCACAAGTTTAAGCCTGAATACAAATTAAATGGGTGAGTTAAACTAAATTTCATGCCCCCTAAAGTTGTGGTGAATGAGGAAATTAGCTATAAAGACCAAAACAGTTTTTTCTACCAGGATGTAGACATGTTTATTTTTGCCACAAGCCTCAAGTGGCCATTCAAGGAACTGCACTTCCTTGATAGTTTTTTTTTGTTTGTTTTTTTTTAGATGTGGAGAATGACATGATCAGGGCTGCAAATTTCCTGCTTTCTTTTTATGATTTTTCTTCCTTTTAAATGTCATAACGCGTCAGTATCCTCAACTTTTCTAAATATTTCCAGGTTTACATGTAAATATGACAGGTTTCAATGTGGTCTCAGACTTTTGGACCCCTCTGTATATGAACAAAAGTTTAAGTACCCTTGTAAAAACCATCTATATCTTGGTAGTCTTGAGTTTCCAAAGACTTCTATAACTGATTTTCTCTGACTGACTAAATGAAACCCATGTATCTTTTTCACAAACAAACAATCGTGCATTTTGGTTCTTTTATGTGTGTTTTACAGGTCTTATGACCAAATCTGCTGTGTCAAAAATATACATACAGCTATGCTACTTAGTTAAAGTTCCTTGGCCAATTTAAACCTCAACTACGTGCTTTTAGCAAGCTTCTGGCAAGTTCCTGGTCATATCTTTAACCACTCCTCTAGACAGAATTAATGTGGTTAAACTAACTTTGTTGGCTTTCTGGCACAGACTCACTTCTTCATCACAGTCCACAGGTTCTTGATGGGATATAAGTCAAGGTAGACCAGTCTGAACACCTAACTCTGGTCTGATTTAACCATTTCTTTACCACTTTTGTCGTGTGTTTTGGGTCATTGTCTTGTTGGAAATTTGATTATCACAACTTTTTCCATCACTAGAACTGATCGTTTAAGCTGCTGTATGTATACTTTTGACGGAGCAGATGGATCAATAACAAATCCACGAAAGAACCAAAATCTCTACTTTTGTCTCATTGTCATGTTTTGATCTTAGGTTCAAACATCTAACATGAAAATGACAGTTTTTTCTCGATTCTTAACATACTTTTGGAGAGTATACTCCAGAAATGTTAAGCTATTCCTTTAAAACCGCAAAACAAAGGTGTTCTGAGCATTTCATGATTGTGGAGATGTGATCCAACCAACCATCAGGAGTTGTGATGAGACATTGTGTCACTTTACACAAGCCAAGAACGTCAAGAACCAATCGACATAAGAGATTTACAGAGTTTCTACTCACTAATTCCTTGTTCCTTGTACTGGTTCTACAGCTCCGAACAGAGCTGGGGTGATCGTCGGCACCGTCGTGGGTTCTCTGCTTCTCATCGTCATTCTGCTGATCTTCATCGGGGTCCTTTACTGGAAGCTGAGCAACAGAAATCGCTATGAGAAGGAGGTCTCCAATGAGATCAGGTAGAGAACTGCACAGCACAGATACACCAGAGTTAAAGGGTGGATAACTAATGCTGTCTGACAACTTCCTCCTAGTCCACATTTATCACCAAAAAGTAGCGAATACAAAACTTCGGCCTCTGTTGGTGTTGAGTTTTGTCACCTGGAACAGAATTCTATGTACTTAAACGGGCTTCTTTTTACGTTCGCATAAATTAGCGATGATAAAACATTTCAGGCTTTACAGCAGAAACAACAGCAGAAATATTTAAAAAGACGACAAGCGAGGAAAAACAGACATTAAAAAACATGACACCAACAACCAGACTTTAAAAGACGGAGAGGCAATTATAAGATACGAAACAACACACATGAAAGCCATTCAGATAAGAATAGAAACAAAAAAAAAATCCCTGACTTGAATTAAAGCCAAACAAGAAGCACATAAATACAACAAAAATACAGACAGGAAAAATATGTTCTATTTAGGACTCTTGGAGATAACAGCCTCAGACTCCTCATTCTGGGCTCCTTCAAATGCTGCGGTTTAATTTCACTTCTCCGCGTTCATCTACACTCTTATTTCTGCATCTGCAACCGCGACGTCGTTTGAACAATTTGATGAAATCCGTTTGAAATGAAAGGTTTTATAGGGTTTCTTGGGGATGCAAATAAAGTATACTGTGAGTGCTGACGTTATAAAAAAAACATCCGTTCAGTTTGCATAAATTCTTTCTTTTTGTTGATCTTCTGTCTTTCTCGGAAACATGAAAAGAACCTTTTCCTGCCTTAGGCTGAAATCTTGGAACTAGATTATGAAGCGATATAAACATTCTTTTTTTTATGACATTACCTTCCTTTTTAATATTCTTTTTTTCAGCACGTCAAGTTGAGAAATGTATGGGACACAGTTGGATTTTTAAAGCAAACTTTTGAGAATCTCTGGTGGAGTGACAGATAAAGATACCATTGTCTTATCTGCTGCAGCCAGGAGATCATTAGCTTTGCGTGAAGACTGGAAACAAGGCGAGGGGCAGAAATAATTGCATTCTTGCAATAATGTTGTTATTGCCATTGCACAAACTTAACCAAAACATTCATGACATTTTAACTCCCCTTTCTTTTTTTGCACAGAACATAAGTCTGGAATTCCTCTGGAGCTCAAACCACAGAGAGAATATGACTGCCGATGGAGTTTGTGATCATTTTTGTAATAAGTTTGCATCATTGTCTGGCTCCAGAATCAAAAATTCAGAGTTATATTCGTAGCAGTAGCTCAACTCTTGGGTTTGAAAGTGAACCTTTGTTAGAAAAAAAAAGAAAAGAAAAAACACCCCTGGAAAGGTTCAAAATGAGTTCATATGTGACGTTTAAATCCCCAAACAGGAGACTCTGAACAGAAATGGTCTGTGATCACACATCCAGTTCAGAGGGCAAGAGACAAATCCAGCACAGTTACATAAATGTGTTGTGACAGTTTATATTTGATCTAGTGTACGTCTTTAAAAAAAAACCCAAAAAACCACAACATTAAAGTTGGTGCCTGTGGATGGACACCTTTTTTGAAGCACTAACCAAGTACTTAATCAAGGATGACCTTGAGTATCTATACCACAATTCTCACAGCAAAGTGCTGAAGATCAAATGTCACGGCCAGATACTACAATTTTATCTCTTTTTTTAGGGAAACATAATGTCACCAGGGCTCAAAAAGATCATTTGGTAAAACTGAGATGTTCATCATAACAAAGCGAGGCAGGTTTTTTTTTTAGCAGCTTTCAGGAGCAGAAGCTATTCAAAGTGCTTTATGTAAGGCAGCAAAATCCATTAGTGCAACATTTAAAAACACATTTAAGAGGAAAAAAGAATGAGCTATACAACAAAAATGGCAAAATTATGAGCAAAGAGTGTAGTTGCTGTAGCTGGCGACATCAAGAGATTAAAAAGATTAACGGCAGATGTCCAACAAAATGTACGTTGGGGTCGCAAACCGGTTTCAAGGCCTTGTGATTCCTCGACGACTATAAGTAGCCTCGTATGTAACACTGCTAACATTGAAGTTCCTGCTGAAGTAAGATGCAAATGGAGACGCTGAGGTGGCACAAGGAGTTCTGAGAGCTTTTGAGGTCAACAACATCTTGTGGTGTTGGAGCAGTTGCCTGTTATTGGTGAACTTATATTTGATCTCCTGAACTTCTAATCAAAATGTCAATCTCTGCAAGACTTTAGGAGCAAATGCCTGCAAAGACATTGGCAGCACTTTGTGTTTAGCTCCACCCAGCAAGTGTTGCTATCATGCAATCCAACTCGGGACTGTAGTTAACACGTTTGCACATTGTCACGCTAGGAACATGATGACATGAGTATTTAGGCCAGACGCTGCCGAGTTTAGCCTCACAGTGTAACACGGCTGCAAGGTTTCACAATTGTGTTAATTTCGATTCGACAGAAGACGCCAAAGTCTGTGTACGAATAAGATCATCACCTCACCCCGTTCTGTCTGTGTGCAGCATGGTAGATAAATGCAGCATGTTTGTTTGTGCCTGAAGGTACAGAGCTGGCTGCCTCCTATAGATCTAAAGGACCCGCTCGATTGTGACTCTTCAAAACATACAAAAATATGTACATCCCAAGGAAATTGTTGGCTTTTTTTGATATAGTAGGACACAAAAAACCTCTGATACTCTCTGATACAGCTAAAGGTGATACACTCTAACAGGAAACAACAAGGAAAACAAGCTTTTTGTTATATACCGAGCAAAAATATCAAGAGATGCAGCTTTTCTTCTGTGGTAAAGGTGACTAAACTCTTGGCATCAGATGCCAGTGTGGCCTCCCTTAGCAGAAATAGCTTCTTGTAGATGATTTGCACGGCTGTCCTCCAGTCTTTGACATCAACTTGTGCAAAATTCCTTCAGTTGCAAGATGTTTTTAGGGGTTTCTCGCCTGTATTGCCATTTTAAACCCATCCACAACATTCAAATGGGATTCGAATCTGGGATTTTTGCCTTGACGTAACCGCCCATTTCTTCCTTTCAAGCCATTCCTTGGTGGATTTGCTGCATGTTTAGGTTCATTATCCTGTTTAAAGGTTCATCTCCAGTTCAGCTTCAAGCCTCGGACAGATGGCCTCACTTTATCTAGCTGAGGTAATGCAGAAGTCATACTTAAATCAATGACTGCAAGCCTTACAGTCCCAGAGGCAGTAAAGCAACCACGTAGACTCTACGAGCAGCCCAAAAAAAAACACCCATCACAATGGTGAGCAGTTGGTGTGAGATTCTTCTCCTGTCGTGCATTGGATGGACGCACTTTGACACCAACATTTGCAAGTTACCTGTGACGAAATGTTCCCGAATACTTTTCGTTGCACCGAACATTCTGCTCTTGGGCTGAATTTACTGGGGCAGCCAGTCTTGGATAAATTGGCAGTCTCTTCCACTTGGAGATGACTTTCCTCACAGTCTTTTTTTTTTTTATTACACCACACGTTTGAGTGGCAAAGAGAACAGCAGATCCTAGATGTCAGCAGTTTAAATAAAACAGGTTCGACCTGTCACTCCCTAAGGAAGCACTGGTCATTAGTGCCAAATCTCCAGCCCCTGCTTTTTGTTTTATGGATTTGATTGTGGGTTGGATGTAGTTTTTCCCCATGTGACTGGTCAGTTAGATCATTTAATTATTTAAATTGTGAAAATTACTGCAAAATGTTCATTTTATGCATCATATGTTGGAGTTTATCAGCTTTCTCTGTAGACACTGTTTCAAAAAAAGGTTGAGTGTTTGCTTGTTAAAAAAATGAACTTTTTTTATTTTTTTTTAACATGACTGCATGTGGGATTTCTGCTCAGTTGTCCTGGTTCTCATTAGAACTCTGGCAGCAGAATGTGCTGCAGTGGTTTAATGATATTTTTTAAAAAAAAGATCTGACAAGAAAAACTCATCTTTTTTTTTTTTTTTTTTCAACACTGCACCTTCTTGGAGATGGGAACAAGAATGAGTCTGAAGCTTGTTTGGCATTTAAACATCTTATTCTTCCCAGTACTTTTAGATAATAAAGGGGCTGATTCAGTGAGTCAGTTTGTGTAACTGTTCAAGCTGAGAGTCTATTATAACACCCAGAAGTTGAATTTGGTCGTTTCTAATTTACTTGGCCTTGTTTTTTTCCAGTCTCGGAGTCAAGCTGATAATTAAATGCCATTAATAACACCAAGTGCAAATTACTTTTTTTTTTTTTTTTTTTTTGCCTGGAGAATATTTTCATTGTTTTCAAATGTTAACATGTGATTTCGGGGCAAAATTCCCAAATCTACACTTCAGAATCTGCACGTTTTTCTTTTGTAGAGCAGAGCTGAGCTGAGATTTCTCTCTCCTTTGCTGCCTTGAAACAGTTCAAGCTGCGTAACTCGTTGAAAAGGTCACCTGGGACAGCGAATGCAGTGCTGCTCCAGGGGCAATGCTCTGCAGCTGACCTCCCATTCTGGCATTTCTGTAAGGGATTACTTCTTTTTTTTTTTTTGCAAATAAAGTTTTTTTTTTCTCCCAAAACATGCTGGAGTTGTGGTTCACACACAGTTTAAAAAACAGCCCACATGCTTTCAAAGTAGACACAGTGTCAGTGTGGGAGGACAGCGTTGTGTGCAGGAGACACAGAAGCACTTCAAGCCACAATGCTGATACGGTCTTCTCTGTATATCTGTGACACGCAGAGGTCCAACTCTCTTCACATGAGAGTGGCGTCGTGGAGAGGGAAGCTCACAGGGGGAGAGAAAAGGCAAAGCTGTAATAATTTGGGCAACAATGGGTCCTGTCACATCCGTCGGCGTTCGAGGTAAACACTGTAGCTTGAAGAGCTCAAGCGAGTCGGGCGCAGCATCAAATCAGTTCAAACACTGACTCCAACCCTGTAGCTTTCAAATCCATTTATACAGATGCAACAATCCAGACTGGGTCGGACTTTGAGGTGCTGAGAAAAGTGGCGCCATGACGGGCTGAAACTGGAAAATTGACTTGAACTTGTAGGCAAAAGTTGATTATTTGCACATTTAGCAAATGCAAATTTAGAAAGCCATGCATTTGGAGGCACAGTTTTGTCCATCTGATAAATAAATCCAACATGCACTTGGCTCTGGTTTCACTTCAGATGCTTTGGCGTCTACCAGTTCATCAGTTAAACTCTAACTTTTTCCCTGTTTGATCAGGTCGGATAGCACACAGAAAGTTTTTTTCTTGTTTGCTTTCCCACTAAAAATGCTCTTGAAATAGCATCGATAAGAGCAAAGATTGAACCAACAAACAGGCTGCAGGAGCAAAACAATGAGCCAAAAAACACCATAAAGCTGAGAAACTGGTGATAATCACTGTATCTGCCACTATAATGTTGCAGTTAAACATTATGATCTGATCCACAAATGATGCAGCGGCTTTAATGTGCAAAACGACTTATAGCACCTTTTAAAAGTTGTAAAGTTGTCAAACTACAGGGATAATGGAACGATTTTAAATTTGTCCCTAAAGCAGAGAATGAAATGTATCAGATCTACTTAATTATTAATATGGTAATATTAAACTGCCTCTCGAATGAAAATGAATTAATAGCAAGAAAAAATAAAATTCTCCATAAAGCCGCAGCCATTAATGACTTGCAGCCAATTTAGTATGCATGTTAAGTGGTTTCAGAACAGCCTTTATGTGAAAAGATGAGACAAATAACCTCACCGGCAGAACAAAAACAACCGCGAAAAATACGCCTGGAAATGAGACACCTAATTGGTGTTTAATTTAATTTACTGTATTTGGTTTAGTGCAGAGCCGTTCTGTGGTAATGCACAGAAACACAAACACGCCCGAAAACCATAGCCTCAAAGACCCGAGGCGCGTTGTTTTCATTTCCAGCTAAACAAAAGCAAATTTATTCCCTTTACCAGCAAAAAATCTGAGTCTTTGGCCTCCACAGGAGCAGAAAATGCCAAAGTCGATCGCTTGTGCGGGTGTTTTTCTTTGACAGAGGAGCGGCTCCCAGCTGGTATTGCAGAGTTACATAAATACAGAATGCAAAGTAGCTCCTAAGCTCAGAAATTGGCAGCGGTGTTGACGAGGGGAAGATTGTGCTGCATGCTTCTTGTCAGTGTTTGCTGGTTGAAACCACCACCAGAGTGAATATTATGCTTTGGTAGGCAGAGAGAAAGTTAAAGCAGGGTCTCTGTGAAAGCGTGCGCCCCTGGGATGAGCCTCGGAACAGGCAAAAAAAACAACAAAGGGCTTCTGCTCTTACCCACAGGGCAGCGTTGTTTTGCTTAGTAAATACTGTACATCTACAGTGGGGAAGTATGGATGCAGAGGTATATATAAAACTAAAAAAAAAAAATACCTGGATGTCAGATAACTTTTGAGAAATACCTGCAGACGCACAATGAAAGTCAAGAAAAATAAATGTCAAACCTTTCCAAGGTTGAGCTTCTCAGATGTGCATATAGTTTTTATAGTAAAGGAAATGCCACTGAGTGCTGCCGAAGACTGTAAGTCTGACTTTGATTGTGAAAATAACTGTTCACAGCCTTATTAATAAGCAGGGATGTGCACATTATTGTCAGCGCATCTCCATCTCAAACACCCTTAACTGAGTTCTAATGTCATACTATGAAAGCTCCGTTCATAAACGCAGCTTCTGCAGTCGAAATACGTCAAAATAGTAGTAATTCTCTGCTTTATTTTTGCTTATTGAATGCTGTACAGCTATAGTGAGGAAGTATGGATGCATACATGAAAGTGCACGTTATTGTCAGCGCCCTAAGTGGATTCTAATTTCATACTTGGAAAGTTT
>NW_007577773.1:835659-898391 GCF_000690725.1 Stegastes partitus | reverse complement strand
TTGCTTAGTAAATACTGTACATCTGCAGTGGGGGAAGTATGGATGCAGACGTATATAGGACCCAAATCTCGCTGAATGTCAGCTACCTTTGAGAAATACCTGCAGCCGCACAATGAAAGTGAAGAAAAAATAAATGTCAAACCTCTCCAAGTTCGAGCCTCTCAGATGTGCATATAGTGGAGCTTTTAAAGTTGTGTAAGTTAAATGCCATTGTGCGCTTTTGAAGACTGCGAAAAGTACGACTTTGATTATGAAAACAACTCTTCATGACCTTAAAAACAAGCATGAATGTGCAGCTCTACTCTGAAGCTCCCTGAAGTTCTAATTCCATCCTATCAAAGCTCAGTCCTTCTTCTAAGCTTTCTTAGAATTAATCCAAATAACTCTCTGGATGGTAAACTCCTCTAACTTGTTTTTTCTGCCTCTCCTCTGTTCCCAAACAGGGAGGACTCTGCGCCTCCTGACAGCCGCCCGGTCAGTCGTCGCAGCGGCGGTCGCCACGTGGCCTACAGCCCGGTGGACGGGACCGAGGTGAGCTCCTTCAGCGACGGACGCTCACAAACTCCCTCCAGCGTCGTCCACGGACACACGGTCACACGGGTTGAATATGACAGCAAGTACGGCTATGCGGTGTGACAGCAGTGGGGTTTTTTTTCTTCCTATTTTACCGCCTTTTGTGACGCTTGAATAGGAGCTTCAGGACAGTTCGGACACCTGAAGCTAAATTTTGGGAGCCGCAGCAGTCTGGCACAGAGTTTAATTAACTGAATTCAAAGCTGTGCCGCGTCATGATTCCCCGATAACATTGTGTAACTTAATTGCTTTAAGATAATCTTAGTGATGGAGGGGGGGAAGCTCTTCTATTAGCTAATTATGTATCATTGTTCATTCAGGTGAATGTCACTGCCCGTAAAGCCGATGTTCAAAACATATAAATATACAGCTTTGCAGGTAATTATTAGACGACTGTGACTGCTGCTTTCTGACTCTTTCTTTGTGGTGGAGATCTGATGGAGCCACGCTGTTTTCTTCAGGCTGTAATGGACGCTGTTTTGCTGTTTCTGAGCTGATTAGCGGACGCTTTTTCGCTGTGTTTCTCTTCATTAAGCACCGAGACGTCTGTCTTCTCACCGTCTAACAAATCTCTTCTTTTACAGGTTGCTGAGTGGTTGTTTAAGTTTCAGTTATGTACGAAATAATGGCGAGTTTTCAGCCATGTAATGTGAATTTTGACATTTTTACAGTTAAAAAACATGAGAATTTATTGCACGTGCTGAGTTTTTGAAATGTGTTTTAGAAGATGCTGTCATTATTTAACCACTATGATAAAATTCAAACGAAACTATCAGTGTTGAAGGTCTGCAGAGTAGATTTTGTAAAAGAAAAGCAGCAGGTGGTCCACTACTTGTTCCCCATGTTCAGCAAAAGGAAGAATTTATTCTACAACAGAAATGAGTGAAACCTTAACAGATGGAGTTCAAAAATAATCCAGCCTTAACTTTAAATCAAAAGAGAAATATTTATTTCATGATAGACCTCATTTGGAAATACTCAACCATTCAAAAAAAAAAAAAATGTACACGATTAAGTACTTATTTTTTCCAGGATGAACTGACAGGAGTTGAAATATCAATAGCCACATGCAATGGGTTCTTGTCCACCACATTTTTAAAAAAAGCGACTAGATTCCCCTCCCCCCAAAACCCGCTCCAAACCCTCGTATTCCAGACAACATGGAGGCCTCCTGTGTGTCCCCCTCACACAGTGGTAGGACTTTGTGTTTTTCCAGGGCGGTTGGCCTTTTTTTTTTTTTTTTTTGCGATATACACACATTATAGACAGTCAAAAAGTTTAGAAACTAAACATATCAGCATCTCCTGCGCCGTAAGTCTTTGTGAACCAGCCAGAGCTGACGTGCTCAGTGTTTGCACTTTACTTCTCAGTGTCGGTTTGAACCGTATTGATGGACTGAACTTGTTTTTTTGACCTATTTGCAGCAAGAAGACTTCACTTTATAAGCTACTTTAAGCAGCGACTTTGCATAAAATCCAATTTTTAGTCGAGCATTTCTTCTTTTTTCTTTTTTGTGTGCCGCACTGATGCAAATGTGCGTCAATATTGAAAGGTGAAGGTATGAAGGTTAAAGGCCAGAGTTAGTCATATAATGTATATCAAATTTCACGTAAACAAAATTTGCGCTTACCTTTTTAAAGAAAGCAGAGCTAAAAAAGGTCAATAAAAATCTGAATATCTGCAGGGCTGGGATTAGAAATCGATCTGGTTCATTTAAGCTCTTGAAAGTTAAAAAAAAAAAAAAAGCTGTATGCCAGCACACTGCGGTCTATAAATCTGTTAAGTATTTATGGCACCATTAAATTACTGGAAATAAAAGGAAACACTAAGCACCGCACCCCTAGAAAAATCACAAAAAAAGGTTTAAGGGCTCCTTCTGTGGATTCGTGTCGTTAGCACGCAATATTTCCTTCAAAATGAAAACTCCTCTGACACCGTTTCATTTCGTCTGCACAGCACCGGACATAAATCTCACGTGAGAAATGATTAACAATAAAAACCTGATCATCTGTAAAAAAAAAAATAAAATAAAATAAGGCAAAAATCAGAACTGATCCAACCAGATGAATTTAGCTTCAGATAATTAAAAATTCTGTGTGAAAAAAATCAAACAATGAACACAGAGATTTAAAAGTTGGATATTTTGATGTTTGCACCCACAGACTCATGACACCGACAACTGACGTGAACTGTATACGTGATTGTTGTTGGCTATTGAAAAAACAAAACTCCTCCAGCTGCGAGTCCATCCGGTCTCCGGTTAGGTGGAGTCAAAACCATCCATCTTGTGTTTTTTTTTCCCCCGAGGGCTCAGAAGTCGAGCCGTCTCCGGAGTGTTGCACCCCTTCCTGGTAATAAAGTCCTCTGCATGTGGACGTCTGTTGTTTTTTTTTTTAAGGGGATGGCGGCGTTCTTTACCGGCTCAATGTCGAGGTTCAGAAAAAGCAACGAGCAATTCTTCAAAGGCACCGTACTGTACATTGGTGTGTGTCTGTGTTGTGTTTATGTGGGCCGCACATGGGCACATGCATACATGGAGAAAGCAGAAAACCCAGTCAACAAAGTCGATTCCCTCCACTGGTGTCAGCCCACAAGGCATCACCATGACAACTAAGGCAAAAATCTCTCAACATGAAAACACAGCATCTGTTTTTTTTTTTTTTTTTTTCAATGATCCGATTCTTTGCTTAAATCAACTTCCCCACAATAATCATTAGTCATGATAATAATCTCTATTCAATAAATTATCTATACTGTACAATTATTTCACCTGCAACAAAAAGGGGGAGCCTTCCTTTTTTTTTTTTTCCCTCAAAGTAAAGCTTTCAACAGTCAGTTTCTGCTGTGTCCTCAGTTCAGTGGAGTCTCTGCAGAGCACGCAGAGGCTGACAGACAGCAAAGCCAGTTTTTTTTCTTCTTCTTTCCTGTACAGAAATTAAACAGGACATCCAGCGAGAGAAAAAAAAAACAACAGAAATAACAAAAGCCGATGCATAATTGTAGAGAAACAAAGTAGAAAAATGAGCATCCAGCAAAAACGACGACAAAAAAACAGGTCTTTTTTTTGTTTGTTTGTTTGTTTTCCTTGTGTCATTTTTCCTGGAGAGAGTGAATAATCTTCTCTGAGAACAGTAGATAGTAGTAGACGGTTCCTGATTTAAAGGGGAGCCGGGCCGGCAGCATCCACAAGCCTTTACTGCACTCCCTCTTCGTCCACGTAGGTTGAGGGAAACCATCCAATCTGAAACATGAAACGGTAATTATCAGACACACACACGCTCCTTTATGTAAACCACTGTAAACAAGGGATGTTAATTAAGTTCACTCACAAGCCTTTTCTTTTTTTTAAATGTTCTTTTTCTCTCTACATGTTGTACCTGCAGTAAGATCAACATTTGGTAACGCTGAAGGAAGCGGATCCACAGCATTAGTCCAAGGCCGCTCCGAATACTCGTCTCCGCACTAATTTGCCAGAGGATGTGCATTATTTTCAGATAACTGCACGGCTCAGTAGCAGCCTCGCCTCTGTTCTAAAAAAAAATACTTGAAGGCTACTTCAAATACTACTTCAGCTGTTGCTAGGCAACAACTTCTCCTACTTGTTGGAATTGTGAAGCGAGTACTGAGCTAACAAAAGGTAATACCAACACAAAGATCGTATTTATGGCAACATCAAGAAGTCCATTTACACCTGCTGGGATCAGGATGTGGGTACGTTACGTGCATGACTGCATCTGATTGTGGGTCTGTGGTGGACGTCTCGGATAACGTGGCAGAACCCAGGTGGGGGGAAGCAATACTTATGTTTTCCTGCTGAGGATAAGCTCATATGTAGCTCACGTGAGATAGCAACAGGCAGATTGAGGCGATCTCTAACATTTAGTTGGATTTTCTTCTTTAAAAACGATACAAAGTGCATTTACACGTAGCTGAGAACAGATCACAAGATAAACACCTGCTGATTTCATGACATCCCCTCTGCTATGTGGCCTTCAGTCGAGATAACATCAGGTGGATATGAGATCTGACTGACCTGAACACCTTTCTGCCTTGAATACAGAGTCGGTTACTTTTTAACAACTACTTCTGGAACCGTCAGTTTCAGTCAAGTGCTGCTTCATATCCGACACAATGACACGATTTTCTGACAAAGACTGTATTTCCGCCGCAGCGCTTGATGGAGTAAAAGCAAGATGGCAGCCCGCTATGATAAAATCTAAATTACACCGCTACAGCACTTAAAGACCAGACTGTACAAGAGAGTGCAGCAAAGTTTAGCTCTGCAGCTGTACGAGCTGAGTGGACACACTCGGTCTGGCTCCCCGGCAGCACATTAACACTGTCAAATTTACAGCTTAATGGGGAACATTCCTAAAATAAAAAGCTGACATCACTTCCAGTTTTACGGCCAGCCTATTAAACTGGCACAATTCCCAGCAGCCATTTTTTCCTCCCTTTTTTTTTTTTCTTCTTCTCTCTTTCAAGCACCTGCTTTAGGATTGCTTTGAATATCTGTGGTTTAATTGTTAAATCCAGTCCCTCCGGTGACCAGAAAGCCCTTCATCAGCGCTGTACTTTTCTTTGTGATTGCTTGACTTTGTCTCGTGCACATGTCGAATGCAATGAATGTGTTTTTAACCAAATGAGATTTCAGCACCTGATGTTTTTATTGTTGTCTTTTCAGCCTGAGCTCTGAGGGTTGCAGGTTTGACAAAGCCAGGCTTTCTTTGTGCAAACTGGATCAACAAAACCTGAAACTTGGGTATCTGTCTTTGTTAACCCAAATTTTCTTAATCAGGCTCTGTTCACACTTTCAAAAAGGGGGTGTTTACGCATCATTTGACTTTTCTTGGGTGCAAAACACTTCACTTGAGAGAACCGATTTATAACGGAGAGTCATGAGGGATATAAACATTTATTACGGTAAAAAACTTCACACATGATACTCAAGAATGCATCTAGGAAAGAGATTTCCTCACATTATCCATTATAGAAGTATAATGGATAATGTGAGGAAATCTCTTTCATTTTTGGCCAAATCAAAGTGAAATTAATATTATTGAACATTCTCTATAATAAATACCAACAAACTATCCGTGCCGCGGTACCAGCAGTGGGAAAAGGACTCGAATCAGGACCAAACATAGAAATGCATTTCTGCATTTTCTGCATCACGAATGTCGGTTTGCATGGCACTGCAACACACCACAACTGCATGGTTTGTTCAGCAGCAATACTAACATACAACTCTACAAGTCTGCAGCAAAAGAGCCCAAGAACAAGAACCACCTTCGCGACATTGAGAACTCTAGCTTCAAGGTCAACGTACCTCCCTAACCCATTAATACAACGAACTACAGTACACTCTTCTGATCAGTTTAGCCGTCCACAAACGAACAGGTTTCCTCGGTTTACTCACTCTTCCATTCGCCTCTCCTTTCCACCAGCCCTGGTCGCCTCCGATCTTGCTGTAGATTTTGACGATGTCTCCTTCCCGCAGCGAGAGCTCTCTCATGTCTCTCGCCGCAAAGTTATACCTGGCCACGGCTGTGCTGACCACCCGCGGAGTAAACACTGCAAAAGGAAACAATGGGGGAGCTCAGTCTTTTCACGGTGTTGCAATAAAAAGAGTGCACTTTACTACTGTTATATATAATGCAGGTCTTTAATCACTGGTATTAGAGATGGATAATTATCTGTATGCCTAAGAGAGGTGGCTGTGAGGTGAGGTCACGCTGGACATAATGGTAATGGTTAGTTGTGAGGAATGTGCAGAGGGACGACGGTGGGGTCAGCGCTCAGCGTGACGCACTGTGGCGAGGAAATGACAAACGAGCACGAGGGGAAAGGACAACAAGTTGTTTCATCACGAGAGAGGAAATTGGTTTTCTTTTCTTGATTTAATGAGGAAATGTCATCCCGCGAAGAACTGAAACGTTCTTGTTAATGAAAATAGCGACACGGAGAAGAAGTAATGAGGTCGAGGGCACGGAGGCTTATTATGTAATTACAGGCGATGAAGTGCGAGCAAAGAAAGGAAGAAAGAAACAATAAAAAAAGAAGAAGAGAGTACCTGACCAAAAGGGAGCTGAGCTCTGAGAGGAGGAGAAGTTGAGGCCCTGCGGACTGAGGAAGGAGAAGTTGTAGGAGGCGCAGGTGGCTGCTGAGAAGGAGAAGAGACGAGAGACAGAGGAGGAAGTGAAGCTGGAAAATGTTTGAGGTTCATGCCTGCAGAGCTGGAGCCAGAAAAGCTGAGAGTGAAAGAGGGGAATCCATTGAAGTTCTGTTTGCCTGTGCGTTCTGTTCTCATTATATTTAATTGTAACAATGTCGGAGACACAATTTGACTGCAGAGAGAATTTCTTATTTACAAAATCTCCATGTATTCGTGGATCGCAAACAACAGTGTGTGTGTGTTACATAAACCCAGAGAAAGAAGCGTCACTCTGTGTGAAAGCAGGAGATTATCTCGTTCCCAGTAGCTCTGGCAATAATGACATTATCTTTCAATGTTGATACAACAAGCTAAACTGCTAAACACGCAAATACATTTAACTTAAATCCTTAATTACTGCACAGTTTGCATTGTGTTGTGTAAAAAAAACCAACTCTTGCAATATTACGAGATTTCAAGGTGACTGCACAACATAATGTGTGATATGAATAAAAAGACTTCTTCTGCTCTTTGTAGCGTATTCTTTCAGCTATATGCAGAACTTGATAGATCCTTTCCAGACAATGTTTGTGTGGTGGACTCACTTTATACAAACTGTCAGTATGTGATGATGCAGAAAGAATAGCTTTTAAAATGCCCTGAAGTGAAAAACAAGTTTTCACCTTGTTAACATGTCCTTATGGTGTTTTTTTTTTTTTAAATACTGAAAGACAAATCATAACAAAAACAAGCAATCAATACCAGAACTGAACATTACCACCTTGAAACTGCAGTGTACCGATGACAGTCTCAAAAAACACAGATTCAGATTTCTGGACTTTCGTACGAACAAACAAACAAACAAAAAAAAGGAACTTGCTGTATCACTTTTCTTCAGAATCAGTTTCCGGCTCAAACATGTAGTGCTGAATTATATCACAACTTGAGTAGCTTTACGGTGTTTGAGGGGCGTAGGTGAGCTGGTGTGCTTGAGCTGCAGCGAGTTAGATTAAAGTTGGGTGCACAGATTTGATAGATTTGCACATTCAAGAAGAAGCAACAGTGAAGCCGTTTTGCAGAAAATTTAGTTTTTTTGGCCTCAGTATGTACCTTTAATACAGAGAAATGAGATATTCAGGGTTCAATAAAAGATCAGAGAGATTTTAAATGGAGTGAAAGGAGCAGACGTGATTGGTCATAATGCTTCCTAATTATAATACATGTTCCCACTCCAACAGCTGTTTCATGGACGACCGTGGGCGCAAAGCGGACACAAAAAAAAAAAACAGTCGGGATTAGAGCGAAAGCACGTCGTCATCGGCAAAAACTCAGTTGTCTCCGTCCATTTCCATAAATTCAGCCAAAACAACAAGGCCACAATCTTGCTGTAGTGGCCAGTTGGGTCCTTGTGCAGAGCGAGCAGAGGCAGGCCAATGTAGGACAGAAGCCAGTGCAGGGCCACAGCCAGTATTCATACAGTCTAATGGTCAGAGAGGGCAGCCAATTCAGTCAGTCCACAGGCCACTGAGTTAGCTGCCTTCCTCTTTGACATTCCCTCTTTATCATTTCACACTGCTGTCCTCCTGTTCTGCCCTGTTCCCCTCTGGCCTCCCTCAATTTCTCTCTGTACGAGTCAGGAGAGTCAGTGGCCTTGGGAGGAACAAAGGACCAGGGAGAGTAAAGCGAGTGGGAGGCGGTGTGTCTCATTTATTTTACCCCCCCCTTCCCTTACCATATCCACAGCCAAGGTGCCGAGGGAATGAATTTTTGTGAGCCGGACCTGCTACATTAGAGCATCTCCGACGAGTCAAATTGCCGTAATCATCCATAGAGTTGGGTGGATATATTATTAGACGTACAGTGGCATGCAGAAGTTTGGGCAAAATGGTACAAATTTGTGTTATTTTCAAAAGCTAGGAAAGTAAATATGTTTTCCAAGAGGCGTACATACAGTTAAAGATGACTCATATGCTAAGTATGATTACTTCTTCAAAAAAAAAAAAAACAGAAAATGAAAGGGGCCGAAAGCAAAAATCTGTTGACCTTGCATGGTCAGTACTTAGCAACCCCCCCTTTGGCCAATTTGACAGCTTATAAATGCTTTTTTGTAGAATCCAAGAGTCTTTCTGTTCTTGTTTGGGGGATTTTCATCCATTCTTGTTTGCAAAAAGGCTTCCAGTTCTGTTTGTTTCTTGCCTGCTCTTTTGAGGTGTGTCTGCAGATTTTTGACGGTGTTTAGGTCGGCAGATTGCAACTGCCACGGCAAAACTTTCAGCTTGTGCCTCTTGAGGCAGCCCATTGTGGATTGTGAGGTGTGTTTTGGATCATTATCTTGTCATAGAAGCCATCCTCTTTTCATCTTCAGCTCTTTTATGGTCGGTGTTATAGTTGCTTTTCAGAATTTGCTGCTATTTAATTGAATCCATTCTTCCCTTTGCCAGTGAAAAGCATGATTGATTCACCTGCGTGTTTAACAGTTGGAGAGGTGTTCTTTTCATGAAACACTCTGCCATTTTTTTCCTTCCAAACATATTTCACTTTGTTCATTGCGGCCAAAAAACTTCTGCTTTAACTTCATCAATCTACAGGACTTGTTGCCAAAACGCATCAGACGGGTTTATATATTCATTTGCAAACTTGTGATGCTGAATTTTGTGGCGGAGCTGCAGGAAAGGTTTACACCTGATCACTTTTCCATGTTGGTCATGCAGGTATACAGCGGTACAGTGAACCACCACTCCAATGAAGTTCGCTAAAGGTCTCTCTGAAGGTCGTTTGCAGGGATTTGATTTGCCTTTCGAGTAACCCTATGAGAAGTTATCAGAACTGCAGCAACTTCTTCCATTCGTGTTGACAGCCATTTCTTAATTACATGAAGAAGTGAGTAAAAGGGGGTACCTGAAAACACTCTGCTACCTTTTTATAGCCTTCTCATGCATCTTAATTTTCAGAGTGCGAGGAAGCTGCTTAGAGGAGCCTGTGGCTGCTGATTGTTAGGACCAAGTTTATAGAGTCAGAGTATTTATAGAACTTTAACATTCGTATCAGCTGGCCTTTCCTAAAAATGACTGGGAAAAAAATCTATAGACCTTAAAGCTGAAACTTTTGCATCTTTCCTTATTGTTACTCAATCTTCAGCTTTATACTTTCTGGAGACTGGCTCACCCTTGACTCCCTTAACCTCTTTACTCGTCCAAACTTTTGCATGCCGCTGTACAGTGTGCTAACTGGCCAAAACATTGGCAATTCACCACTTATCTGGATCCAGGTTGTTGTGGCAGCAGCCTGACCAAGTAAAACCCATTGGTCCTTCTTACGAGCTATGTCTTCCAGGTATTAGGAGGAGTCTTCCTAGGCTAGACTAAGTATGTACTTGAATCCCTCCAGTGTTCTGCGTCTGCCCTGTGGTCCCCTCTTCCACATCAGATGCACAAAGCCACTCTTAAACTAAAAGAAAAATCTTCTGAGAGTTCCTTGAGGATTTAGGAGGTTTTCACCTTATCTCTCGAGGTGAGCCGAGTCACCATGCAAAGGAAAACGGGTCCCTACAGTAATTACCCAAAGCTCATGACCGTAGGAGAAGATTATAACCTGGATCAAGTGGTAATATAGACCTTTATGGAATGACTTTGGGGGAAAATGGAAACTCACACTTAGAATTTAAAGACAGGGCCATCACCTGGAGATAAGCCAAGAGATGAGCTCATCAGCAAGCGCCTGATGGTCCATCCAGTAAAGTGTGGCCACAAAAGGCTAGACTCTCTTTAATGGAGATACTTTTATGTCTTTAAATGCATTCAAACAAAATAGGTTTGCAATAAAAATATAGATTCAATAGCAAAATTATAGCCACTGCACTCAAAAAAAAAAATGCAAATCCAAAAGTTTTATTCACAAATCCAAAAGGTTTGTTAGGAAATCCAAAGGTTTTGCTTTGTCTGAATCTAATAAATGGGGCATACGCCTAAAGATGTAAGACCTGCTTTGATTGGAATGACACCGTGGAAACATCCACCAAAGGTAAACGAGAAAAGAAAGTCTATGCAAAAGACAGACTAAGGGTCTATTCCAGACAGCTGGTTTAGTGAAAACATGTTGTTGGTTACCCCTGGGATAAGGGAATGTTTGAGTTTTCCACTCCAGAGAGAGACGTAACTTACACCAAAGTCTTCATAAGCAAGTTTCTCCACTCAGCAGGCATCTAAATGATGACGCAGGGCAGTTATTTCAGGCTAACAAGACCGTGACCTTAACTAAATGAATGGAGCGAGACATAATTTCAACGGTAGCCGGAAAATAAAAGCTGCACGACTCGTGTAGCCTATTCCAATCTGATATATTACATTCATTTTACTTCCAAAGAAACACCTTTGAAGCCCACTGTCAGTAGTTCTGCCCTCAAATCTACTTTTTGATTGCAAACCACTTTTCCATTCATTCAATAACAAAGACACAAAAGTGACTTGATACGCGAGTGGGCCACAACTTCAACACAAAGTAAAACGATCTGAATGCAGAGTACAGTTCATTTTTCTAGTTTCTCTTCAAGGTCAACTTCACCCGTTGAAAAGCATTTTCCCTTTAGGGTGGATTCTTCTAAAGAAAACTCTGAAGACATTGTCCTTGATTCAGCGCCACAATATCCAGACAGTCAATAGACACTATATTCGTTTTGTCAATTCACTGATTTGAATCAAGTACTCTGAGCAGGATTGAAACAAAACGGTATCTGCAAGAGATCAAGGATGAACAGAAGCTGGACTCAATGTTGAATTCTGATGAAGGTCAAACTTTTCAAAGCCAAGAAGTTTACTGACTGTGATTTATCAGTTGGCTGTTGTGTATCGCCGTAGGAAATGATATGACTTCTAGCAATAGAATAGAATAGAACTTTATTGATCCCTTTGATGGAAACCTTTGAGGGAAATTGCTGGTGACAGATAGCAAGTGACAGATCATCAACACATTGCTGAAGCATTTACTTCAGAAGGATATTGGTTGATATCTGATACCAGACGACTGCCCGAGTGCTAAAAAACATAGAAATGTGAAAGGTTTACCTGGTGAGCGTGTGCTGGCCCGTGTTAGCGAGCGTTCTCTCGACTTGTAGGGGTATCTCAACGTGGTATCTAACAACTTGAAGCTTTCTTTTAGCGAATGGGTCTGATAGTACTCCACCAGCTCCTGTTGCGTAACAGCACAAGAAAGTTTGAGTATTTCTGCTTTCATGTTGCCATTAAAGTCTTTGTGGGGTTTTTTTTGTTTTGTTTTTTTTGGCAATGACATATATGACTTACCAAAAGACTTTCAAACTTTTTTGCCTCGGTTATGTGAATCCAGCTGTCTTTTTCGATGACTTTGATGTGTTTTACTTCATCGTTGAATCTGTGAAGAGAAATCGCCAAGAGGAGAAGTTGACTTTATCTGCAAACATTTCAAGTTACATAATTTTGTGCTTCACTTTTCCTTTTTTTTGACCAAAATAAAGTCATTTCTGAAAGTTAAGGCTGACTTTCAGGTTTGTTTACTTCATTATATAAAGGTTGGTCTCCTCAGTCTCTTTGCACCTGCATTAAGGACTTAAACACAAATGTGCATTCCTTCTCTCACCACATCACCGTGTGACAGCTCCAGCAAAAAGCTCATACATTATTTCTCTTTGGGATGCATTCTCTCAGAGGAAAAAAAAATAGGATTAAAAAAAAGCAATTACTGAGTGGTAATTAGCTGGAGCTAAAAAGATGCACTGAAAAAGCTGACTGGGGCTTCCCGTGAGAATTTTTATTTCCTGTGAGATATGGATAAAAACCTTCCCCTGACATTTTCCTTCTCCTGTAAGATGTGAAATGCTCACTTGATGCTGATGGCGAACCTCTCCGCCTCGGCTGTCCTCTCTCTGATAAGGTATGTCCCACTGCTGTGGGATTTTAAAAGGTTGTCTGCCTGCTGGCGCTCCATGTTCCCTGCAAACCTGCGGACAGACGGAGGATGAACGTCGTGACCTCCAGAGTTACATTATCGAATGACATGCTGTAGGATTTACAAATGCTCAACATCAAACAACCGTGTAGTAATTAATCCTTTGGTTGGGGTCAGCTCGCTTTAAATTGAACCAGTGCTTGAATTTAATAGTATAGATTGTTAACATTAACAGATCTGAAGCAATTACAGGATAGTGACCTTGGAGTAGATGGTAGTATATTGTGTACTGCGCCATTAAATCCACAACCTTCACAAGTTCGGGGTCTTACCAAGGATATCCGTAGTAGTCTGCTTCCCTCGAGGACTGCCGGCTGGATTGAAAGGGCTGCCACAAATAACAGACAGCACGCATTAAAGAGCAGTCGTGTGCCACCTCAGCAGTTAAATGGACACTGAAGAGAAAAACGGAGGACTCTGTTATGTCTACAGTACGAGTCCACCGGTGACTTACTGTACCTTTGGGTCCAAACAAGGCTTCACACATGAACTGGGGAAGAAGCCGCTTTTTTGTGTTTGCATCAGCCTCCCCTGCAAGAAACAGGCGAGGTAAGCTTATTTGTAGAACTATAGGAAACACTTTAGAACAGTTAAAAACAATAAAGATAAATTCATTCATTAGAATTCATAATTCTGAAGTACACAGACAATTAACTGTTGTGTATAGAGAGAAAAACTCATTGTAAAATACTAATGTATACACCTGAAAGCATACATTTTCTAACTTATATCTAAGAATATGTAACTTTGGTGCCTCCCAGTGGCAAAATCAAAACAAACTGCCTAAATGAATGCATCAGTTCTTCTTACCAGGAGTGGCTTATTTTTTTTCTCAGCCAGTAAAAACAGCGAAAGATTCACTCGGCCTTAAACACACATCACACACTGTGCCGTCACATTACGTATCAACGCTAGGAGTTGTCCCTACAAAGAATGAACACATCTTTCAAGTTTCACCCATCAATGTCAGACAGAAGTTGGAACGCCTTCGCTGTCTGCAACCTGAAGCAATCGATTTTGAACTCAGCGCACTCTTTGACATCATATGGGGAGATTAAACTGTCATGCTGCAGAGGGATAACCTCGTGTAATAGCTAAGATCACTTAATGGCTTCAGAAAGTTGCCCCTGAGTCACTCTCGGCAAAAGCTAGCCTGATATGAGTGTGTGTCGAGTCGGTGATTCAGCAGGAAAGTCGAAAGAGCCCGAAGCAAGCGGTGTCACAGCTGCTATCATCCAGCCTAATTCACAGCAGAGGATCCTCCAGGTCTGCAGCTACAGCACCGCTGACGCTCGACTGAAAGTGGATTAATACCATTGGAGCAGCTGCAGAGGAGTGTTTGACTTGCTCTAAGAAATTAGAAGAACAGTTTCTTCCAGCAATTCGAGGCTTCTACTGCCCCACTTTATCCTACAGGTTCTCTTAAAACGTTCTACGTGTGGAATTTCACAGTATTTTAGTAGTCAACCATGTCAAATCCTCTGTTTACAGGATACGTTCTTCTACATGATGCCATTTTGCAACTACAAGACACTTGAGCTAGACCTTTTATTTGGAGTGCAGTCAGTATTTGGACAGTTGCTTGTTCTGCAGCACTTTGGAATAAAGGAACTGTTCAAAATTGTTGGAAAATATTCAAGAAAGTCGATACCACTCTCATGTCTGTACACTAAATATAATTAATAGAAGGAAACAGCTTGCCTGGCGCTGTCCAAGCTTAACAAAATCCACCAACCAACACCTATAAAGCTCAGTAATTAGCACATTACATCAAGTTGTGGTTTGCGTGCCAGGCTACTTCGTAATGCCAAGACTCCAGTTGTTTTTGTGCAGATAAAACAACAGAGATACAATGCCTTAATTAGTTGGATTTCATAATCGTTGGACAGAATAGTGTGTCGGAACTGTAGCTCTTTTTCTATAGAAAAGTTCTTCTTGCATAGATGGAAATCAGCACTTTGACCTCGGAGTCAACACGTTCTCTGCATCAGCCGTCTCAATATTTATTCTTCGCCCGTCAAAATCGGAGGATGATTCAGTAAAAACGACCGCCGTACCTCCCACCACGTGGTGTCCGGATCTCCCTTCAGCAGCTCGATAAAATCTCCTGTTTGAAAACAGAGCGGCGTCTTCCCCGGAGGCGCCGGTGTGCCGTGATAGTTCCTCACCGCCACCATCTTCGGACCTGGAAACACAGCCAGAGATAAGTGGGAGCAACAGTTTGGTAGATAGCAAGAGGCGAGTCTAACTTTATCTGGAAGGAGCGTATTTCACGGTGGTTTGGATTTTCCTCTTGGATTTTGCATGTAATGTATTGATTCAGGGCTGATAACGCAGGATTGTTTTGCTTCTGCATAAAAATCTTGCCCACCGAGTGATACCGTGGTGCGAGATACACATAATATAAACACAACATCCTGAGGTGAAGTCTGGTCCAGGACCTTTTCTTTGCACGGTATCCTTTTTCTACTGTTGACTTTGAAGAACAAAGCAAAAATGCATGAAATTACAAGGAAAATATGACCGAGAACAACTAAATTCAATCTTGTTCTCTGCATATCAAACAGTCTGTGCCGACTTCATAATGCTGCATATCCGTCATTGTCAAAGGTCGGCTTGTTTTTGAATTTCAAGTATCTATATATCATGTATACAGTATGCACTGCCACCCACACACTCTATAGGGCTGCTAATGTTGCTGTGGGTCATACAACAGATGCCCACTAGATGGCAGGAGAGAGCTGCGCACATCAAGAGCAGCTGACTCCAAAACAAACTTGACAGCTGACATAACATGCAGCTTTCTATCAGTATGTTCCTGGAAGAGTTCTTACCTGGTGACATTCCGGGTTCCTGTGAAAGAGAAGTAAACACTCGGTCATAGATAGCATCAGCAAAAAAAAAAAAAAAGCATTTCTTCTGTGGAATCCAATGATGATTCTTTAAAAAGGAAAGACAGCCTCAATGAGAGGATGCTGTAACGTGTTGATTACTCACCAAATCTAGAGGATCTGAAACAAGATGCGAAAAATATGAGACTGTTAGGGAGGATTCACAACAAAACTGGCTGCAAGAATACAGTTTCACATGTCGTCCTTCTACAAGTGTTACATAGTGGATGTGACAAGGCCATGGATGAAGATAAAGGCTTCTAACTACGTGGTTCCTTTTCTACTCTGTGGCCACGTTATTTCTCAGCATTCAGTTCCATCTTTGTGCTTTCAGCTCTGCCCCCGTCAAGTGTCATTATTTAACTCGACTAACTGCAGCATTTAAGGATCTTTTACTTAAAGAACCGAGGGCGTGTGGTGAAAGGCTTTGAAACATTAACGAGATAAAGTTTAGGCTCAGTCAGCTGCACTCGGCTGGCTCCAGTTTGAGAAAACAGGACGAGGATTCTTATGAATTTCTTCTGAGGAAATCTTGGGTTCCTGAGCTAAGTGTTGAGAATCCCTCAAGGCATTGCAAGATTAATCTGAGGGCTGTGAGATGATTACACAGATAGCAGAGAAGGAGGAAAAACATTTATGCTACACAGAATTACACGCATATTTATAGGAATGTCTCAACTTCTTGCTTTTTGCTTTTGTTTTTTGTTCGCCTGTGAAAAACTAGACAGATATTTTATCTCTCTGGACTTCTAAAAACATAAACTGGTCGTATCGTATTAAAGACACATGGAATCTGTCATGATGGGTCACAAGCAGCCACCGGCAGGCAAAAAGGTTTAAACGCCTGGAGCAAATAATCTTGTCTGTACTCCACTGCAGTGAATGAAATGACAGTCACATGACTCTTCCTGACTCTTGGTTGCCGTTTTCCTCTCTGGTACCAAACCCAATGACACAATAAAGCCGCCCCGCCTTCCCATCCCCCTCTTTTCCTGCTGGATAAAGAAGCCTACAGACAGGAGAGCGCTCTGTGACAGCTTAAATTACAGCACTCATTATTAATAACGTACAATCCGTGGTTTATGTTGCACAATTTTCATATAAATGTCGCTCATCTTTACAATTTGACCCCTTAAAGCTGAATGAGGATTTCCACTTAAAAGGAGACACCTACTGATTTTACAGATGGTGATGACTTCCAGACACTCTTTGTGAGCTCCTGTTCCACAGCGAGAGCAGTAGTAGCCCTGATAGAAGATGCCCCTAGAGGACACACAAACACACGCACGTAAACACACACTCCAGTCATGCAAACAGGAAGTGTCTGAGACACAAATTAACCTCCTGTAAGAACAACACACAAGGGGACCCGCTGCTTGCTCCTATAAGGCTGCAGATGCCGTTGCACATCCTCCATCATTTTTTATGCTGTAATTCTTTTAAAATCACAAAATCACCTCGCTCCACTTAAGACTCCAGAAAGTGCACTTGTTACGGATAGTGTAACACCGCATGCATCGCGCACTGCCATGTTGAATAGCGAGTGCCATAAATCACGTTGGAATCCGCTGGGGCTGCAGCAGTAATTAGCATCTAGCAGGGAGTGAGAACGCCGGTCCCTGCTTCCACCAACCCGGCTCTGCGAATTTAGGTCAGCAAAGCCATGAAATTTGTGGGTCAATACACAGAGTGGAGTTTAGCTGGCCGACCGTAATAGAGGTGAAAATGGTGAGTCGGTGACACGGGTTATCCCCCCGCTGCAGCCGAGCAGCGTCCTCACGTGAGAGGTGGTGGCGCTCGATGGGTGGTGTTTGGAGAGGGGGGCGCTTAAAGATATCATCCGTCTGCCAAAGTCACACTTGCTGGAGTATTTTCCAAATCTCAGCTCTGATGAGGGGTTACATTCGCCAAAAACATATTCCCCTCTGTGATTTAGGTCTGGTTGTTTGTTTGTTGCTCACCATATGTGGATTAATTTCTCATGAGTTTTATAGACTTCTGTCACTTAAAAAAAAAATTTAAATTACTTAAGGCATGTTGTTAACTTAACACTTATTTTACATCAGATACACTAAATTGATGTACAGCACTGTGCTACAGCAGACAACACATGCATTTTCTCAAACTGTCTATTTCAAGGTACAATTTCAATTTCTGCAGCACATTTAAAACAACACTCCACTACAATCCAGATTAATTAAGCAGAAAATCCACAGAATCTTGCAGCATGCAAAAAAAACAAAGACAAACAGACTGATTCTGTCCAAAGGTAACTACGTCTCTCATAGCCAGATTATTCTCTAGCGCTAACAGTGATGTGGAGAATGGTTAAGACAGTGGCTCAAAAATGTGACGTCTTACATTTAAAACCAGATTTACTAAGTCAACATGACAAAACACTGACTGAAGTCTAATGTCTACCAAACCTAAATTACGGTAACTTAAGTCAGAATTTTAACTCACTAAATCAGAATTATGACATAAGTCAGAATTATAACTCAATAAGTCAGGATTCTGAGACATTAAGTCAGAATTTGGACTCATAAAGTGAAGATTATTAGTTAAATCAGAATTTTGACTCAATAAATCAGGATTATGAGGCATTAAATCAGAATATTGACCCATTAGATTTGAATTCTGACAAATTTTGTCAGAATTTTGACTCTTTAAATCAAGAAGTCAGAATCCTCGGTGGACAAGATGATTTTCTTTTTTTTAATGTTCCTAATATTTAAGCTGCTCTCATTATATTCTGCTATGAGGGCAATAAAAAAAAGCGTTGCCTTGTTCATATTTCTATAAAAAAAAAATCCCAATCATCTAGAGCTTAGACAAGGATGATGTGAAAGCTTCACTCAAAAAAGTGAAGGGATTGTTTTTTATTTTAATATGTCCATGCATCATTAATAAAGCTAATTCAAGGAAAAAATAACCAGCAACCATATTTCACTATCCAAACCTTCACCAATACTTTAAATTTCAGTGCTGCTCCTGCGGGGGTTGTTGTTATCTTGCATACTGAAGGGGATTTTGAAAATGGTAAAATGTAGATAGCGGAGGGGAAAGAGAAAGCCACATCAAATATGCAGCAACTGGCAGGAATATACAGCCGGTGTGCCAGAATAAAGGTAACTAAACTCATCTACCAGCACCTCTGAGGGTGAGTACTTAAGGCTAGACCACCTAAAAACTCATCTCTGTGTATCTGAGTTACATATTTAGAACATTTTGCACATAAAAATTATCCCTACTGCCTGAAAATGGCTTTGATGTTGCTTTGCAGCGTTAAGGCCCATTGGCAGGGGTCAACACCAGTGGTTGGTGGGAGGTGGTGGTGCTCAAGTGGATGTTGATAAAGTCCCAATTTGGAAACTTTTGTCTCTTTGAACATAACTCCTAGTGGTTGGCTGATATAGCCTACAGTATTTTTGCATCTGCTCGTACTGTGGACATAATGCAGGGAAAGAAATCTCTGAATACCAATGCTTCATGGTCCAAGCAAAGTCTGGAAGAGGATGTATTCACTGTAAACCGCAGAATATGAAGGCTCTGCATGCACATCAGTGCTGGAAATATAGGGGTTCTTACCTCAAGAGCATCTTGCAGGCTCGACAGTTGGTGTTTTTATCAAACGTGTGCATTTGGAAGTTGTGCTGATTGGCCGTGGCTCTCTCTGGCTTGATGTTGGACCTGGACGAACAAACAATTCTGAATGAAGTGAACTGATCTGATAAGACAACAAGTAACATTTCTGTTGCCACATAACTACGGTTGGGTTGATTTGAACAAGAAATTGCAGAAATTTTTAAATAAACGTGATAACAACACTTTTCCTATCTGGTTATTTTATCCAAAGACAGTTTTTCAATTACATTTCCAGCAAAGCTACTGCATTGCAACTCAAACTTTCATTATACAAAACAGATTTTATTCAAGTCCTACTCACATGGCCATATCAAACTGCTCCATCCACTTCCTCTTTGTCTCCTCAGTTTTACAAAAGAACTGGAAGCCCTGCTTCCCTTGCAGGTGGATCAGGTAGAAACCATAAGACCACTGGGGAGAAGAAGTGAGTGAAGGAACAGATGGCGGAGAGATGTGCGGTTGGCAATGGCAGACAAAGATGGGTAAAGAAACTTCTGATACTAGCACTTCCAAATATGTGTTTTCAATGCTGCAAATACGATTTAGATCAAAACTAGAAAAAAAAAGATGCTCCACATGCTTTTAAGATGCATCTGAGCAAAAGCTGGAGTGCCAATCACAGAGGCGGTCGGTGCGATCATCACATGACACCCACAAAAACACCACTGCTAAAAATAGGCCACTATGAGAAAGATGAGTTAAATAAAGGGGTCACTTGAGCTTACCATTTTTCCACTCGACTGGTAAGCATGCAAAAAGAAAGACACCAGAGAAAGACCCAGTTACACATGCAAACATGGACAGACATGCAGATTCAAAACAAAAAGAAGCCATGTTAGATTGGTTGGCGCGATGCACTGCAGGACGATTTCATGAATCCTAAATGACCTTCATTGCATTTACATGGTCTTTCAAGCATGGACGGGCACAACGCACATTTGACACTTCAATGCATTACGCATAAGTTCCATGTCTGAAATTACCATCAACAAGCTCCTTCAGCTCAAGGGCAACATTTGTAATGATTACACGGGACTGTTTCATCATCTGCGCTTGTCAGGCCACCGTTACAAAGACCTCACCGTAGTTCTGCTCTCAAACCGAAAAAAAAAAAAAAGCGACGGATTTCTTACCTTTTTCATGTCTCTGTTGTTCATGGGGTCATCTGACATTTTATACGACTGCAGTTCAATAATCTCTTTGAGCTCATAGCTATAGCCTTTCCTCTTGCAGACAATGACCACTTTATCAAACAAGAATATATACCTGAAAACACACACATATGCATTGATTATATGGCAGGGATAAATTGGATTATATGAGTATTTCTGCAGAATTTGGACTGACCGGTCCTGCTTTGTTCTGTTGAGGATAGAGGACACTTTCAGCTCTCCGTCTATCTTTGGCCTCCCATATTCCTCCAGTTTCACCTGCTGCTTAGGTCACAAGTACACACATAGCGTCAATTAGCTGCATCCCACAACTTTAGTGAGAAACCATATGTAAGAGAATCCACACAGATGTATGATGGGAACAACTCCCTCCTTGTTTAGTTATATCTCCAGCCTCCCGATCTCAATTTATTTCAAATGTATACACAGTCTCGGTACTGAAATGTTGTTCCTTTGGTTTAAATTCATACACTACATTCAAAACACTGAAATTAAAAAAAAATTAAAAATTAATAAAATCTTTTTAACTTAAGTTAAATGAAGCAGCTACCACAGTTTTAGAACACAAGTCAAAACTCCTGCAGTGATTAAAAATAAAAAACTTAGACTTAAAGCATAAAAATACACCAGAAAGTCTGTTTCTTGTGTTTGAGATGAACTACTGATAACAGAAATAGCTCTTGTGTAGATTGTTTGTGCAGATGGGTTGCTTATAGACGTCCATTAAATATGAGCCTTTAGCTAGCAGCCTATTAGCTTAGCATAAAGACTGTAAACAGATATCATAGCTCCATCTAAAAGGCAACAAAATGCCGCTCAATTTCACCTTTAATAAAAAAAGATGACGTATAACATTGAACATGGTCATTTTGGAGCTTCAGAGGTGCTGGTTAGTAGGTTTTTTTTATCCTTTAAAAGAGCGAGGCTAGCTGTTTTGTGCTAAGCAAAGCCAACCAGCTACGAGCTGTAGCTTTACAATTAGTGTACATAGAGAGGTGCGATAGAAGAGTGAAGAAGAAGAAGAAGAAGAAGAAGAGTGATATCAGCATATGAATGCATTTCCTAAAATATCATACTATTGCTTGAAAATGTGGAAACACACCCCCATTGTTAAATCAAAAATATCCACTTGCACCAATCAATCAGTCAGACGTTATTTCTTTGGCACTTTTCATACACAACACCCCCCAACCCACCCACCAAACCTCTCAATCCTCCCATCAACATTATACTATAAATGAAGGACTCAATAACACACAGGGACTGAAGAGCTGAGGAAACATTATCATAAATGAATGTAGATCATGGCCGTGTTTAATCGTGACCACGTGGGTTTGATTGGACTGATTGACAGCTGGTCTCCACGGCAACACGAGCATCAGTGTCATCAGAGTTGGAATATTAATAGCTCGCTGTTGTTACATGGAAATGTTCCACATCACCTTTTTTTTTCCCTCCCAGGCCTTCGAAAATACAATCTATCAGGTCTGATGGGAAGTAACAGGAACATTCCTAAGTGTGGCAGATAACAGCATGATGGCGTAAGATCCCATCTCCTGCCGTGAGAAGGTTTTTTTCAAGATGTTCAAACGCGACTTAAGTCGAACAGTCTCGGCAGACGTTTCCCTTTCAGATGAAAATGAAGCGAGTCCACAGTACTTACAAGATTTTCTATCGAACTTTGGAATTCGCTGATTTTTTTCAGGGTCTCGTTGTCCCTCTTGACCTCGTTGATGTACATGGCCAGGTCCTGGAAGAGCGACATTCTTTCTGACATCTGCCAATATTACACATTCATGGCCCTTCGAGCCACAGTGGCTGTATGTTTTACAGCTTTGGCCTAAAGCACTGTAGCTTTCTTACGTATTTTTTTTATTTTTTTCCACATGAATACAAACACATATGCAACACAGACCTCCATAGCAGCCAGAGCCTCCTTGAGCTGTTGTCTCTCGGGTCGGTCGGTCGAATGACTCAAAAGCTCCTGTGAAGAGGAATCATTAATATTTTTTGTTAAAAAAATGTTATTGTGCATTGAAAAACTCTCAAGCTAGTCATTTTTTTAAAAACATAAAAGTCAAGACAAAATCCTCATCTGTGTGAAACACTTTGAAATACATGATGCAAACCCTGAACGCCACAGTTTCTCTTTACTTTGATTACAGATGTGACACTGATGTGGCAGAGAAAAACCGTTCAACTGCGAAATACATAAAAATAAAAGAGACAAAAAAAGCAAGAGAGATCGGAAACTAGCCTCCAGGTTTGGCTGTTCACATCATAAGATAATGGAAAACATGTTATTCCGTGCAAATCATGCTGTTCTCCTTAATGCTTTTCAATAACGAACATGTTTCATGGTTTTGTCTGCCTCTTGTCTCCTGCATTGGAGTGATTTATAAAACGTACAGCAGCTGTGACATGCATCATGTTTCTCGGGAAAAGACAGACATGTTTTCAGCAGTTTTACATTAAGAATAATAAAACTGTGTCATCAGATGTGATGCATCATTATTCAAGCTACTGTGGTTTTTTTGACATTCGCTTTGCAGAATTAAAGTCCGGTCAAGCTGCACGAGATGACAAAAAAAAAATCCACAGAGCAAACAGAAGGATGCAACTTTCAGAACAACATATGGTAAATAATAAGAATGCTTTCTCGTCAGCAGAATTCCCATGTGCGCTACATGTTTAGTCCACGTAGGATATCTTGGCAGAGTTGTGCAGAAACGCTTTAGATTCTGAATCTCACATTTGCATCCAAATCCAAAAATAACAGCCACTATTATCATCCAGTCAGAGGTGTTAAAAGTTCTGCCACACTTTGCTGTTAGTATTTTTTTATTGCCTCGCCGAGCAAAGCAGTTCACTCGGTTCACTTAGTGGAACAACAAGGACACAACTTAACCTAAATTCTGTTAGTATTTGAGCTAATGCAATGTGGCAGATAGGACTCTTTGTGTGATTATTTATCTGTTGCTTTCTGGGCTTAGCAGCGTGATAACTTGACGCGGCGTTGAACTTTTGCCACATTTCCTCTCATGTTTCTGTAATACCAGTCCCCATTTTTAACCACTTAGAAATGCACAAAAGCCCAGACGTAATTACAACACCGTGTGCAATCCCAGGACCCCGGAGGAGCAAAATAAACTCACAAGCAATGCAGAATTTATTAATAGAATTTGCCACACAGGTATTTTTCCTGACATTACAAATCAAAATATCTTCATGTCACCGCAGTCGCTGTCACTGCTGATTCCTTCACCCACTAACAATGAGTTTCACCAGAGGGCACGACACGAGGGCAGCCGGCTCTCCACCAGCACAACAGCACAGTACTTCAGCTGAGCTGATTTCCATCCAGATGACCTTCTGACTCTGCAAATCTTTTCAACGCTCGTCTGTTATTTTTTGCACAAGCGAGGCGAATTATTTCCGAAAAGTGGCAGTACTCGTCTCAACACTCAGATGAAAGAGGTCTAAGTTGTTAAAGCACTTCTCTCTCCTCAGCTGTCCCTATCCAATAAAGGCCAAAAAAGAAAAACTTAAAAAAAATTCAAACTTTAGATGAAAGATACTGTATGATGATGGCTTTATTAAAACCTCACACATTCATTAAATATTCAAACCCTGCCTGAGGAGGATTCTGTCCAAGATGACTGTGCTGAATTCACTTTATTTAGAGTGCAGCTACAGTACATAAAAGATGAAAAGAGCCATGCACACTTTGACCAAACATGGACACACCCCTGTGATGATATCTATTCAACATCGGCTGAAGATGTGTCCTGAGGCATTGCTGGATGCTGGACACACAGAAAAAAAACAAAAAAAAAACAGGATCTGTCAGTGTGACATGCCCCGAGGCCGCCAGCATACCGCAGTGTTTCCCTGCAAAGCTGTGGGAAGCAGTGAAATGGGGTGCATTTAATCTGATTAGCGCACGGCTGATTTGACTTCAGTGGCTCGCTGCGTCTCCTGCAGGGGTTCGATTCAATCTAATCGAGAAGCGCTTCCCCGGCGCGGACCTGCAATCACCTGACGCAAACACCGGCCTCCACCCGTCCATTACCCACCGCATCATAAACTCACATGCTCATCCATAATTGAGATGCGAAAACAATTAATCATGGGCAATATTACAGCGGCCAGCTTGTTATAGAAATGAACACGAGGAAGAGCTCCAGGGTGAAATGCTGGCTGCTCAGTCAGCGGTCACACGTTCCACGTAAACGCATTTGCATACGAGGAAATCATAAATAAGCTACAAGTAGCTTATTATTAGTTTTAAAAAAAACAACAAAGGAGTCCTGTACATTATGATATGATCTGCTCAAAAGCTGCAAATGTACACATTTAGAAGAAGCAATACTCTGAGAAACACATGCCATTTTTCTGATATAAATGAATTCCTGACTAATAACTCAGGTTTGTTGCTGTTGGCTGTTTCGAATCTTAAGCGACTACGTTACACTTTCAGCATTAAGCAGCTCTGTTGGTCCTCGGGTCGACTCAACTTCGGAATGTAATTTAATTTTTAATACTGTACAACTTGTTGGACCATCCATTATCTATACACCGCTTAATCCTCACTAGGGTCGTGGGGGGGCTGGAGTCTATCCCAGCTGACTTAGGGTGAAGGCAGAGGACACCTATCACTCTATCACAGGGCTACACTTAGAGACAGACAACCAAACACACTTACATTCACACCTACAGACAATCTAGAATCACCAATTAACCTCAACATGTTTTTGGACTGTGGGAGGAAGCCGGAGAACCCGGAGAGAACCCACGCTGCACGGGGAGAACATGCAAACTCCACACAGAAAGATTCCGGTGACGCGAACCGGCAACTTTCTGGCAACAGTGCTACCAACTGCGCCACCCTGCAGCCCCTTGTTGGACCAACCTGATTGAATGAAGTTGGATTCAGTCCATTGGAATAAATCAAATTAGCCCAAATAAATTATATAGATTATGTACATTAAACCGGACGAACAAAACTGCCTAATGCAGAAAGAAAGCTATTCAAGACACCTAAAAGACAGAAAATGATCTAAAAGGCCTTTTTTCTTTCCTTAGCAAGCAAACGGCCAACTTTAAAAATAACTTTTTATCAATATTTCCTCAGTCTCAAAGCAAAAGTGCAGGACTTCTACATATAAATGAATGTCCATCACATGAAAGCCTTCACTGAATGAGTTCACACAATCCTGATTAAGCCCATCAGCGACAGGTAGATCCGTCCGTATGTCAGTTTCAAATCTAGTTTCTATGGTGACATTCTCACACTGGTGTATTGGCAGCGGTACATTTCAAGTGAACCAGCGATGACTGGTTTGCCAGAGCTGAAGAGAGCAACCGGAATGTAGTAGGCTACAAGAAATGTTTCTATAGATTAAAAAAAAAAGAGAAGACACTTAAAGGAAGGAGGCATTTAAAGGAAGATTGCAGTGTAATGTTCTGTACTGCAGGTAACCATTAAGTTCTACAAGGACATACTGTAGGTATCTGCTTCATACTAATTTTCTTTCAGTGCAACTCAGGAAGGAAACATTTTGTATCGAGACACCAAAAGGGAAAAAGACAGTTCATTTTGAAGACAGTTCATTAGACTAACTCAGACTTTTATATGAGCTTCAGACAAACTTTGGAATATATTTTACACATAAGAGATACTGTGGGTTTTATCTTTTATGACTTCATTGAAAAAAAAGGGTTTTTAAATGTCCAGTAGCTACAGTATGAAGAGAAGAAGAAATAACAGCAGGAAAAAACTGTTCATGAGCTCATCTGACTACTGTTTGAAGACATACTTGAACAACTGTGAACCTACTGTACATTTAAAGTAAAGCTGCAATGATTAATTAATCAGCTGTCAACTATTACTGTAAATTAATTGCCAACTATTTTGATAATTGAAAAGTTGAAATACAAAAGTCTCTGATTCCAGCTTTTTCTCCTCCATGACAGTAATCTGAATATCTTTGGACAATACAAGACTTTTTTGGACGCCATCTTTGTAAATATTTCACATTTTTCACAGTTTTCTGACATTTTAAAGACCAAACAAATAAAATAGTCATTCGTCATGACTCTAATTTACTTGTACTATATTACAATAAGACTTTTTTGTGTCATACTTTTGATCAAAGATTTTTTTTTCTTCATGGATCCCTTAACTTCAAAGATTCAGAAGAAAGCATCTGTCCTCCCTTTTTGAAATAATGCACTGAAACTTTGGTGCATTTACCTGAAAAAATTACCTCAGAAGAAGTGCAGTAGTCAGTGAAACCATGGATGAAACCAGTCAGTGGCTGCTTTATAAACACATCACTGAACATGCTGCTTCTTCTCTGTACTTTGGAGCTTTGGGAAGCCAATAAAGTGGATAATGCAGCAGAAGTGATTAGAGAAGTTTCATTCTTTTCGCTGTGAAACTGGGACAACGTTCAGATTGCCTGATAACCACTGAGAACCCAACTGAGCCACCGCCGCCGCCGCCCTCCACGCGGAAGCTGCAAACTTTTCAGAGAAGCGTTTCAAACCTACAGGGGGGCCAGAGTGTTTGATATTTAAAAGATGAGTGAAGATTTCCATCTGCTTCGCTCATCAAAGCAGATGAAGACCTCACTTCTTTATGACCTGTCCAATATCCAACCGCAGAAATTCAAAGAGACTCCAACGGAAGGGAAATGACGCTCTGAAACTTCACAACAAGGTTTAAACAGTTGTCAAAAAGGACTCTGTAGGTTCTGCAGATGTCTCCTACCTTCAGTAGTAGGTGATACTTCAGCACCCTCTGCATGGGAACAACCAGAAGGTCCTGCAGCTTGAACTTCCCCTCTTGCACTTTCATGGTACATTCCTGCGAGAGCGACGACACAAACAGCGGGCCGGTTATTAGGCATTGCATAATGCAGCATTGTACATTTCCTACTAACAAGCATTCATCCGTTATTTAATAATTCATTGTTGCGTTGCTGCTGCTGCTGCTGCTGTTGCTTCCACACATTCACGAGGCATTCCATTAGCAACAACGAGGCCGGTTTATTCTTCCAGGGCACAAAGGCTCCGGTTGTGCAAGAAGCCGTTTGCAACACAATTAGACTTGGCTGAGGAATTCTTCTGACTAATGACTACATTTCTATAAACTCTGCATTGGTTCCATAAGACACCGTCTTTTGTGAGCATCATCCTATAAGGCTGAGGGTTGCGTAGGTGTTTCTTTAGGCAAGTTTCTACAACTGTGCGGCAACGGCGACGGCTTATGCAGCTTTGCAAACAAGCCTTTTCTCTAAAGACACAGTGAGAAGCTGATTTATCCTGATACAAAGCTCTTCTATTTTGAGAGACAGTATCTCAGGCTGTAATTACCGTCTTTTTTTCTGTTTGTTTCCCAGCTCCCACATCTATTTATCTGCCCATACAAACCGCTGATGTGCCTTAATTCATCTGCTACGAGAGTCCTCCAAAAAGTCCTGGTTTACAAAACGTTCAGAAAATATTAGCAGAGAACAAGGAGCGAGGTCTGACAGCAGAAATGGATTCTCACTCAGATGTGAATCATAAATGTATTAAAAACATTTCTTTTTTAAAAAATGTTACGTAGATATAACATGATGAACAAGATGATGCCTACAGGATAAGGTTAAATATTACAGATTAAATAGCTCTGGGGTCAACTTTGTTCACAGTGTTCTTCTTCATCCATCCATCCATTTTCTATACACCGCTTCATCCTCACTAGGGTCGCAGGGAGGCTGGAGTCTATCCCAGCCGACTTAGGGCGAAGGCAGGGGACACCCTGGACAGGTCACCAGTCTATCACAGGGCTACACTTAGAGACAGACAACCAAGCACACTCACATTCACACCTACAGACAATTTAGAATCACCAATTAACCTCAACATGTTTTTGGACTGTGTGGGAGGAAGCCGGAGAACCCGGAGAGAACCCACAAACAGAACATGCAAACTCCACACAGAAAGATTCCGGTGCCCCCACCGGGACGCGAACCGGCAACCTCCTTGCTGCGAGGCAACAGTGCTACCAACTGTGCCACCCTGCAGCCCCGTTTTCTTCTTCATCTTCTTTTATTTTCTCCACTGAAAGTATTCGGACAGCAAAAACCGCAAGACTTGGAAACAACAAAATGGGCTGATATGCTGTACATTACGTGACTTACTCACGCAGCTAAAATGACAACTTGACCTCAAGGTGGTGCTGCAATAATCAAGTTTATGTTGTTGCATTTATCACAAAAATGGCTTGAGAAAACATTCATTCTTCAATCTGGAAATTCATCTTTGCTCTGTTGGTCTGACAAATTTTGCGACTTTTTCTCGATTTTCTCAAAAACACATTTTCCACATCTCGTCTCCCTTAACTGAGTCAGAATCATCTCCAGACTGAAGCTGTGAAGAATATTATGTCTCAGAGACGGTGCAGTCAGTACACCACCTTCTCTGTTGGATAAAAAGGTTCACGTTTCAAATCCTCAGGTGGCCGAGTCGTGCTTACCAGCAAGTCTGCAATTCATGCATGTGGTTTGTTTTCAAACAAGCAAAAGGTCAAATAATACTTCAAATTCCTACAATCTGCTTGAAACCAACCGTTTCTGCATGTAGCTACATCGGATTTCATCGCAGTTCATGCACAACAAAGACAAATCAGTGCCGCATTTATTCATTTTTTTGAAGTAATTTCATCTTTTACCATCATTCATCGAACTGATGTTTACTGCAGCAAGCACATGTAACAGGTTGTGAATATGACTTTTTCTCAGTATCACACTGGAACAGCTGCCTCATCGGTGACATATTCCAATGTGTTACAATAAACTGACATAAATAAGTCATTTTGTCAAACAGAAACTCCAAAATGTTCCTTTAAAAGTCACGTATTGCAGATTGTTCCTCTTGTTGGTACATAAGCAGCCAGATGTGCTGAACTCTACCTGCTCACTTGTTGTCTGTCTGCCTGAAATTAATCATATAATACAGTTTTAAAATCATAAATCGGGAGGCTCCAGCCCCCAGGCAACCCTAGTGAGGCTTAAGCTGTGTATATATAGTGGATGGATAGATGGAAATCGTGTCGCCGGCTGCTTGGAGTGAGCAAGACTTTACCTCTACTTTAATCTTTACATCCTCTCGTGTTGCTATTAGGTCATCCAGTGTCTTCTGGGCGTTTTCCATGTGGCTGCAGTACTGACCATAGATCAACAACCTGGGGGGAAGGGAAAAAAAAATCAAGTATTACTCAGAAAAAACACTGTCACAGCTCATCATCCTTGAGGAATTCATGCAGGGAAATGACAACTTAAAGTACGCAAACTGTAGAAATAGCTGTCAATACTTGCTTATGTTTGATCCGTCTACCAGTTCTGGTCATGTAAGAGCCCAAAGGGACAAACCAGTACACACCAGTTCAGTCACACAAACAGACGTTATTATTAAAGAGGACTGACAGTAATGTGGTGACAATCACCGCCATCATTCTCTGAAGGATCTTAAACGCACATTTACAAAACATATAAAGGCTCCACAAACCGCAAACATACTGACAGAACCTATAGAAGTGCTTGGCTTGCTAATCAGAGTCATTTCCCTTTGAAGCTGATGACTGCATTTACTCACAACACTGTAGCTGCACACGAGCTCCAAATTATGAAACATTAACATCACTTAGGCGAAATCTGCAGCTGACATTTAGTGTTTTTTGCTTGTCCTCTGAGAGTATGGCCGGAAAATACCTGTGTGAACCTCAGAGTATCGTTCACAATCAAAAGAAAAGAGGCTTAATAGGGACTAATAAGGCTCTTCTTATGTCTTGAAGATATATAATATCTTTGTAAAAACACTGATAAAACTGAGATTACCGCGCGAGTCGACAATTAGCTGGAGCCTGTAGGCAACGTACCGCACATTAATTTTAAGATTAATAACCTAATTTAAGAGGTCAGCGTAGGAGTGTTTCGGCACTATAGGGGGGCAGCTGCATGAATATGTGAATGAATGTATAATGGTATTCTGATTCCCAGGGCAATATTTGGAAAGGGGCGGCATCCTCTCGCCAATAAGCTGTAATCACAGAGAACTAATGAAAGATGGAGCTTTATATCTTTGCAGAGTTCCTCTTATCAGCGTGTGAGGAGAAGAGAGAGAGAGAGGAAAAAAAAAATCTCTTAATTTCGGGCGGTGAGGATATGAGAGCCGCGTTCATTAGATATTACAATGGGACACTGACACAGATCTGCGGGTTTCGGCTGGGAGGGAGTTCAAAGTCATCTCGCCCGGAGGATGCCGCTGCACGTGGCACACATTCCTCTCACTGAGGCAAAGTAGGGCATTGGCATGGCTGGTGCAGTGCAAACCCACCACCGCCGCCGCCGCCGCCCTCCTCTCCCACCATCCCCTCGCGGCGGAGTTGGCACGTCGGCCTCTTAATCTGAATCTTGAGCGAGGCGAGGCGGTGCAGAGAGCTGGCACCCCGAAGTCTAATCAAGCCTCTGTTAGATCTGTGGTGCAACACTGCAAACAGAGCGACCGGGCAAAAGTTTGCATAACGGAGCAGCGGTGCAAACAGGAAACAAAGCACACGCTATGTTGTTATGTCTACGTTTCACACAAGGTTTACTGTTTGTCATGGCTTCATTGACAAAATTTGCATGTTTTTCTTTAAAGCTGCAGGTCTGTTTAAACGGTTTTTCGGGCCTGTATATAGTCTTCTTCCCTCTTGCAAGTGGACTCTACAATAAACAACTTCCTGAGTCAGCTTTGAGGATCTGGGGGAGAAAAAATAGGAGCTGATTATGCACAGAATCTCTCCAGATGAGTAACAAAATTAAAAATAATTGGTTAAACTGGAGTGTTTGTGTACCACATGGCGTTTTTTTGAAATCTACACAACCCCTAATTGACTCCCGGTGCATTAATTGACATGTTTTGACGCCGTTAGTTAAAGCAAATGCAGACATAAAATTAAAACTCCCCTATCAGTTCCACACTGTCAATATGTTGCTCCCAAAACACTCGAGTGCAGTGGATCTCCGATGTTAATGCAAAGGCATCTCTTTAAATGAATAATTCGACTCCAGCGGTGTGTCTAAAGTGTCAAAGCCGTGAGTCGGTGTCATGTTTTGCCAGAGGTGGAGCTCTGAACACTGCATTCCTGTCAAAGCCATTCGTCAGATGATCATCCTCGGCTCCGCAGAGATCAACCAGGGGGATGATCAGTGGAGTTTTGCTGGAGCCCGGGCGGAGGTTGGAGAGGAGGCCCCCCCCCCCCTGCAGCGACGCTCCTGCTCTGGCTAAGCCCTGAGCTAACAAGGCCCTGATTAAGACTTGATCCACACTCGGGGAGACAGCTCCCCTCAGCTCCCGCTCCTCCAGGACGACAAAGTGATTGAGATTAATGGGAGCCGTGATCAATTATAAGTCAGCGGGCGGACCGAGCGGCGTGGCGGCCAGAGACACAAATCATATAGTAAGTTATCAGGACATAATCTGTAATGAAGGGCTTCTTTTTTTTTTTCCTTAAGAAGCTGGTCCATGACAGGAATGCTAAAGGACCTCTGGTGTGGAATCACAAATCGAGCTTTTTAGCTGATGTGATTAAAGGAATTATTCAAACTTTTAGCAACAAAATGACGGCGAAGCGGCCGCTCCGGAGGCGACGCAGACGGAAAACGCTCAGTATTGTTCATTAGCCTGTTTGTGCGAAGGCTAGATCTTGTTGAGTTTGCATTCATATTCATCAGCCTTAATAAAGCAAATCTATTGAAAGAGGACCAAATTATGCTCCTCTCGCAGCAATGACAAGAACTAAGTGCACGAACATGATTAAAAGAGAAATTTGTTTGCTCATCTGGCTGGCTGGGGTTTAAAAGGTGGCCATGGTTTTATTTTTTCCTTTTTTAATGTGTGTGTTCTTGTGAATATATGTTCCAGCCTCTTTTAGCTAATAGCTTTGGTTTCGCAGAACACTTGTTCAATTTGTTGTTTTCAAGGTGGTAGGCAGCTGTTTTAAGTCGTGCATGATTCCTGTTTAATACCAAAAGGCACGAGTTGAATATATGGAGGCTTAAAGAGGCGGTGGAGATCAAACCAGAGCTAATTAAGTCATAATGCATGGATGAAGTTTGATTTATGGAACTCAAAAAATATATTACAGCATGATTTTTTTCACAAAGTCCTATAAATGTTGACATATTAAACAATAAATGTAAGGTACAACAGCATTATCCAATTATTTGTCTCATACTACTTGCGTGTTCAGCTGTAAAAAAACTTTATGTATCAAAAATAATACAGTAATTTGCTCAGTAAATCTATTTAAAAGAATGGGAGGGAAGACATCCCTTTCTGGCACCAAAATATCACACCCAAGGTCAGAAAATCACTCAGCCAGTCAAACAAACACCGGATGCTCAGATGCCGTGTCGTGTGGCAACAAGAACGCATTTAATAACCGCCTTTCATGTGGATCTTGAGAGAGTAGTTGGGAGCTTTGTGCTCTTCTTTAAGACAGGCAGCGGAACAAAACAGCTAATGACACACAGGAACACTGCAGCTTGCATCCACTCTTCCCACCCATTCAGCTGTAATTAGTCCATGACACAGTGATAAGACACTCTTTTCTTGACACTGCGTCTGGACTCGGAGTCGATGTGGAACTGTGGAAAGCTCTGTTTGCACCTTTACATTACTGCTTAAATATTTGCAATCTACTATAAATTATGTTGGCTATACACTAGAAAAGACAGAAAAAAAAATCAATTAACGCTGAGTTCAGGATTAAAAATCTTAAATAAATTACAATTACAAAGGTAGTCCATACAAGCCGTTTTTAACATAAAAAAAAGCAAATGTCACAATGTGGGACTAGTGAAGCCAAACAGCAACTTGTTTCCAAGGTTTCAATATGCATATGACGAAATGTTGATTTTCTTCTTAGAAATAATGAAAAAGAAAAATGTGGTAACAAAAAAGACTTATAACTTGTTTAACTGTAAACTACATTGTATAATTTATCCTACATCCACCCAACCGGTCGAGGCAGATGGCCGTCCCTCCCTGAGCCTGGTTCTGTCGGAGGTTTTTTTTCCCCTGTGGGGGTTTTCGGTTCCTTCCCACTGTTGCGGACTGCTTGCGGACTGCTGAAGCTTATAGGGAATCCAAATGTTTTGGATTGTTGGGTGTTTCTGTTTCTGCCTTTGTGAAGCCCTATGAGATGACTGTTGTTGTAAATATGCGCTATACAAATAAAATTGAATTGAATTGAATTGAAAAAAGACCAGTTGATGAGTGAAGATACGTAGCTATAGATATGTGCCACAAAAAGAAAGAAAAATAATAAAAAAGAAAACGCTAAAAAAAAATAGTAGTAATGATACAAATAAATAACACTGTAAACAAGTTTTTGTTTCCTTAGAAAAGGGAAGAAACTCATTAAAAAAGACAAAGTGATATATATATAACATTTAAAAGCATATTTAATACAAGCTTTTGTGATGCAAATAATTAAAAGAAAAGAAAATGCAAATTAATCTCGTTGCTTTGGGGCAAATAAACTCCACTGCTTAGTTTGATAGACAGCTACGTTACGAATGGCTGTAATAAACAGATTAAAAGAAGCCACAAACAATTCCAAATGTTTGCCAGCTACTTAAAAAAAAACTCAGAGAAGAACATAAAACAGACCTTGGTCATTCACAACAGGAAATAGATGGTAGCACCATTTAAAACCACCTTAAATGAGGGTAAAATATTCTCTTTTTTTTTCAAATCTTGCTCTTTTCCATGAAGTTTTTCGAATGCTAAACTTTAAAGTGTTCTTAGGAATTTGTATGGTGACACAAGTAAATGAAGCAAAAAAGCTGACCTTTTAACTGGTCAGTCCAACTGCGAAAAAGCAGTTTCCTTACAAGAAAAAACGGTACAAAAAAGCAGCGACCTCTAAATAGCAGAGAGTTTTCCTTTGGGTTGGAGAGTTTGCAGCAAACCGTCACGCTTCTATTCTTTTCAGTTTCAGCTAATATCGCCCTGCTGTGCTGGTCTCCTCCATAATGAGGATGCTTTCGTGCATGTTATTTCACAGAAAATGCAATTTTGAGAAACTGTGCCCTGGGCCTTTTGCCCCCCCACATCATCATGGAGCCCTGCGAGCCAAACCGGGCGACCGACTGAGGAAATCTCCCCGCAAACCAGAAGTGACAGGCTGTGGAGCCAGCTAATATTCTCTGACACATGGCGTTGGGACCCCCTCACCTCCACTCAACATATCCTGCACACAGCAAATGGAGGAGAACGTAGAGCAGAAACCTCCACTAAAGAGGCTCATAGTGCAGCCGTGATTAGGCCCTGCATGGATATCTGGGAGCCAGATTACTCCGGAAATGAGTTGGGGAATGTCGCAAATGAGTATATCAACAAGAGGGCACTTAGATGCCCATTTAGTTTATAGAGCTTCTTCTGAGTGCACTTTCCCACTCAGCCCGGGTCTGGCTGCTTAAGAATTGAGAAGATAAACCGGTGACATTTTCAGCGTGGCATTCTGCTCAATGACAAATACACACAAAAAAAGCTTTTCATCTCTCGCACCGACGTGGGAAAAATAAAAAAAAATAAAAAAAAGATACAAGCACATTGTTGTAAAGGTCACAGGGACTTACAAGCATAGATAACCAAATTAATTATGCCGAGCCAGGTCCTCGGGAAAGCTGCCAGGACGCATGAAGGGAGTGTTGCCGTGCGAGTCCAAATCCTCCCCCCCGGTCACTGTTGTTTATCGCCACGGAGCGGAAGGACGCTCATAATGAGGACGGTATACATGTCAATCACACGCAGACAGTGAAAGCCGGTGACGCACTGAATCTGCAAATCTAATGAATCTTAAAATAACCCCCGTGTTGCATTTCGGAGAATGTCGCGAATAGGTAAAATACCAACAATGAGCGGTGTGTCATCTGCAAATTTGTATATGAATGGAAGGTAAATGTTAGATATTTCTGTCACAGATCAGAGGTTTGAAAAAGTCCTTTATGAAACAACCCGGCAGACTTTATGTGCACCTTTGCACCTCTTTGCTCCCACGATTGAAGCTCTTGATGCCACAGGATACAATTACAGTTTGCTTTTGTGCGCTTACAACTCTGGGTCTTGTTTCAAGATGACACCCAACTAACAAGGTGTTCCGAAAACGATGGTCCTATGCAACTAAACTAAATTCTCACTTCATGTTTGGAAAGAAACCCTCAAGGCTTCCAGTTTGAAGAAGCCACAAAGCCCACATTAAGAGATACAGGGGCCAGATCATGGCACTGCCTGCACAGAATCATGTTCTGATACAACTGAACTACATTCTCAAAAAAGTTTGGAAAGAAACCCAAGTTTGTTGGGAACCAGTGACCAGTAATTTAGTGGAAAAGGCATCCAATTTAAAAGAGCAGTCAATCAGTCGGTGTTAGGAGGTAGGAGGGGTGGATGGTAGCGTTAACCAGCACCCAGATGTCACCCACATGACCAGAGTTAGCATCCCGAAATTACTTTTGGTTTTCACTTGCTTTCTGGTTAGGTTAAGGCACAAAAACTACATGGTTAGGTTTAGGAAAATATCACACTTTGTTAAATACTTGCACATGTTTGAAACTTAGTCCTAAGGGTCTTAAAGTAATTGGTTAAAGTTTGGAAAAAGGCCTTGGTTTGGAGTAAATATGATCTATCTTTGAAGCGTTGCCTTCATTTTCTAGCTTACCACGGTGATCCCATGTAACGTGATTGGTTGCATGAAAAGGAATGACTGAGACGCAGTAAAACTAATGGCAAAGAAATGTGAAAAAAAGCAATCTGGAAGAGAGTACAAAATGTACCTTGGAATACAGTTTAATTATTAAGAAATGTAGTTTTTTAGAGACCAGGCTGCTACAAGTCACCAACATCGATTTCACTCAGGAGGTTTGTGCCTCATGTTGGACCAGCATTGTTTTCTTATGTTTCGCTCTCACTCGTTGTTCACATTTGCTTTTCACTCTGGTTAGGTTTAGGCAGCAAAATTAGGTGGTTAGGTTTTTGGAAAATAGAGCAATTTGGGTTAAAATATGACCCTTTTATAACAAGTTTAAAGCTTCTACATTTCCCGGATTATCTGGACGACGAGCCTTCCCCATCTCATGAATTGGTTGGTTGAAAACAAGCAACAGTAGAGCAGTAAGAGATATGTCACAACTTAATATTATCTGGAAGAAATCCCTTTCAAAATGTAACTGAGAATGCAGTTTACTTCTATAGAAATGTGATGGAGAATGTAACGGAATGCAGATCGAGTTTGGAGGGCGTCATCTTGAAACCTGATTCAGAAGCAGTCCAAAAGGGTAATTAAATACTGTAGCACCAAGATTTCAGTTGATTGAACCAATAATAATAATAATAATGGTAATTATTTGGGGAGATGGGGCTGTGCACACCACAAAGCTGATTCCTCACAGACAAATGTTCCCAGTTTGGTGTGAAAAACCCTGACAGGCCTCCGCAGAGACCTGACCCCCCAACACCATCCAACACTTTTGGGGCAAACTGGAATACCGACCTTGAGCCAGGCCTCATCATGTAACATCTACAGCCGCCACTAATGCCTTAGTGGCTAAACAGGACAAATCCCAGCAGGCATGTTCCAAAATCTAGACTTCCCAGAACAGAGGAGGTTGTTATTGCAGCGTATTAATTCCCATGGTTTTGGAATGAAATGTTCAACCATCATGAACGAGAATGTTCTTGTGTAGCTGTAATTACATGGCCAATGATATCTTTGGTTTATTTTTTTTAAGGTTAATATTACTCTTAAATAATAATCCACTAAACCCAAATTATCCTGGACGCGAGACAGCAACAGAAAAACTAAATTAGCCCCACAGTCTTCAAAAAGACAGAAACAAACTCTCCAAATCTACTTAATGAACACTACAATTGATGGAACTGTAGCATTTTCTATGTTTCTGCTGCTCCATTTGCATCCTTTAATTTGGCATGTGACAACCTCTCAGTCCTTTCGCATGGACCTTTGGACTATCCGGACCTTATCTGGGATTGCATGCAAATGAAGATTTCCAACCGCCGCCCAATCAGATCAGAGAGTCGGACGAGCTTAACGAAGAAGAAGAAACAGCGTGAGCGTGCGAGTGTGAGATAGAGGGAGAGAATATGTGGCTGCCGCTGTCTATTAGCGAGAATAGAGTCCGTTGTGTCACACCAACTTTGTGTTACACGGCCCTCCAGGCTCGAGGAAGAAGCCAGCGCCAAGCCTGTTACCTACGCAAACAGAAGTGTTGTTTCAGAGCGGACGCATCAGAAGGAGAGAATAAAAACATGAGCACAGGAAAATGCAAGAACAGGTACTTGCATACACATGTACAGCGCAGTGTGTGACTCAGTCCTGCAGTAATGGCAGCACTATTCGAGGTGTGAGTGGCATATCCATAGCTGCGTATGGAATCATAACCGAGGCCAGAACCTATCAGCGCCATCATTCCCATTACCTGTGACGCGGTCGCACTTATCACAGCAGGGAAGGCGAATCACTGCTCCCCTCAGGGATGCAAATTATCCACACGTTGCTCCACAGCTGGGCAAGACGGAGATCATCTGACAGAAAGACCCTTTTTTTTGCCAATAACTCTCCCCATTCATTGTGTTTTCTAACCTGCTTCTTACCAGGTGATTTCTGTCATAACTTCTAGAAGAGAGTCCCAAAATATTACTTTCTTTAAACCAAAGGAACATTTTTGCACTTAAAAGATAACAGATAAGACATGCGGTTGAAGTAAGACTGATTTGCAGGAAACGTGAAGTATTTTTACTGCACTTTTTGTCATTTGTTTTAACCATTTGAACACCACAACTCACTGGATGTGAGAGATGTGGCATTTAAAAAGTAAAAAAAAAATTAAAAAATCATCAAATTACAGAATTTATCACAGTAATTAATTACAGGAATCACCAGCATTTTTGGTGGTCCTTGAAATAATCATGTGCAACTTTCAAATCAACCAAATCTAAGCTTAAAATTGGGATATTTTATCAATTACACTTTATTTTGTCATATAGCATGGGAAAAAAATTACTGAGTCAACAAGTTCAGGCACTTTTCAGCTGAACTGCAGGCTGTGTTTAAACAGAGCAGACAGGAGTAACGTATGGAAGCGAATTAATAATTTAGGCAATACAATATTTATAGTATGTACAGACATAATTCCTCTTAGCAACACCTGCGGGCACGTGGGAAAATGCAATACATGTTGATTCAAGGTTTTTTTTTTTTTTAAATTATTTTTATACAGTGAATCATCAAAGAAATCCCACTTTTGTTTTCTCTTTTTAATGATTTAATACAATATATCTTTGTTATGCTGCACAGAAGGTATGTTTCAGTTCTCTCTACTTCTAGCCATGGTTGTGGTGTTTTTATAGAGATGTGGGACTTTATATTGGAGTGAAAAAATGAGCTGCCATGAGCAGAAATGTGACTTGAGCCAAACATGAGAGGGTTAACAAAGTAAACCATATTAACATTGCAACAGGCCACATATGTTTTAAACCTGAATGGAGTTAGCTTCAGGAATACTGAACAACAAATGCAAAGACTATAGAGTAAAACCGAAGTGGTTGGGAAAGTGGAGAGACTAACGTAAAGGAATCTTAAGAGTAAATACTCGGATGGTTTCGCTTGAATGAAGAACAATCGCTTGCATGCTCTCTCAGCTTTTCCACTAACACGTTTCATTTTAATTGCCTTATTCTTTGAACACTAATCCCTTCAATCCTCCCACTGATCTCTGGATACTCCAGTTGATGCAGCTTTCCTAAATTCGAAAGGGCAGAAAAATGCCACTACCTCTCAACCGTAAGTGGATTTTAACACACTCCACGTCCGGAACAGAAAAACCAGGCAGCGTGTGCATGAACACACACCGCGTACAGCATCTGTGTACCGAACGCACACCACATCCTCCTCTTCAGCACCATGGACAGCTGATGATAAGAGGCTCTTAGCGTCGGCGCGCTCGCGTTTGCTCTTGAGTGATGTTTTGCGAAACGGGCGCGAAAACGTAGAAGGCTCTCAGAAGAGACTCTTACCTTTCTTTAAAGTCGAGGAAGATCTTCCCCAGGCCACTTCCTCCGCTGACCATGCTGAGGTCGATGGCTCGCAGGAGGGCGTAATGGACTTTGATAACATCCTGAGCAGACATCACAATAATAATTAGTATATATCCATTCTTAGCCATTATTTCTTCCTTTAAACACACTGTATAATTTGATACTAACTATGAGTAGCTATTTTCAAGAACAATACAAGCTTATTAGGTGTACTTCATGTCAAAACATTCAGTACACAATGTTCCTTTGACTATGTAACCTAAGTAGGCTGTATGACTCAAATAGTACAGTCAAATTACAGTCTATGAACGCTGCAAGAACATAAATAAGGCTGCTGTTATTCTGGCAAGACATTAGTCCGCCTCTCAATGCTTTCCGTGCTTCATGCGCTGATTTTGGCGCCCAGCCGTAACGTGTAAATCTTTAAAAACAGTTCATGCATATACAGTTTCATTGTTAAAAAGGTGGGAGGCTGGGAAATGTAGTTTAAAAAAATAAAAACTAATGTTGTGAAGTGCATTTAATGGGGCGTATTTCCTGCTGCATATTAAGGCCAACAAGTGTTTACAGTACACGACCAAGATGGAAAATGTGGGACTGATTCAAACATAGCACAATAGTGAAGGAACATTTCTGCTATTTTTAACAGTATTTATACAACAATGGAGCTCTGCAATACAGAGGATTTAATTTATGGCCCGTTTTCTTTATTTAATTAGATTTGTTGACAATATGAAAAAAATAAAATATTGCCAGGCTTATCCTTTAAAGACTCCCTCTGGTGAAAAGCATGTGCTTTATTTTGTTAACATGAACATATGGTGCTTGTTTTTTATATGCTGGAAGACAAATCATGAGTGAAATAAGCAGTCAACATCATAGCTGCCTTTCAGAAACATACAGTCAGACTTCTGGGGCTTCATATGTAACAGACCTAAGGAACCCATCCTTTCAACCTGCGAGGTGGGGCTGACATATTTTTTTCTGGTTTGAACATGTATGACTGAAATACAGCGCCTGTTTAAAGTAATTAATCCCTTTGGAAGTTTTCCTATTTTCTTGCTTTTCAATAATGAATTATAGTCAATTGAATTTGCTTTTATGACAAGAATTTAAAAAATGTAAGTGAAAACAGAACTGTGCAAACAGCAACTGTCGCCTGTTCTTCACCAGTCAAAGCTTTGTGGGAAAAACTGTTAAAAAACACTTGATTAAATCATGACTGGAGTTTGCAAGCAGGCATGTGGGAGACTCTTTAGTCAACTGGCAGAAGGCTTTTGGTAAAAAATTGATCTCTTTGGCCACCAGACTAGATGCTATGTTTGGTGGACACTAAGCACATCATAACAACCACACCATTCCTAGTGTGAAGCATGGTGGTGGCATTATCATGATGTGGGGATGCTTCTTGGCAGCAGGCCCTGGAAGGCTTGTGAAGATCTAGGGTAAAGCAAAATTAAAGGGAAATTCTGGAGGACAGCTTAAGTCTCTCTCAAGAGTACTGCAACTTGATTTCCAGAAGAAAAAAGACCCAAAGCTACACAACAACGGTTTAAAGACAACCAGGTGAGGGTTCCAGAGTGGCCGAGTCACAGCCCAGACCTCAACCCAACTGAGACTCAGCAGGTGGACTAGAACAGTGCTGTTTACTCACAATCCCTGTGCTGCTTGGCAGTTTTGCAAAGAAGAATGGGCTAATATTGCAGCATCCAGATGTACAAAGCTGATTAAGACCGACACAGGCTCAATGCTGTAACTGCAGCCAAACGTGCATCCACTAAATACTTGCTTGACGCGGACGAATACGTATGTAGTCACTTATTTCACATTTTATATTTCCAATTAACTGATGTTACTTTGTAGAAATCTGGTTTTACTTTGACATGAAAGTCGAATTAAAATTATGATTCAATACTGAGAAGCAATAAACAAGGAAAACTTTCAAGGGGGGTGAACACTTTTTTTATAGTCACTGTGCTCCAATATTACAACTTGCCATTGTGTAGATTAATTTTATAGTGTTTGAGCAGAGCAGATGTCGAGGGGTGAGGGGAGACAGATTTCATAGATCTGCACGTTCTAGAGGAAATAACAGAGTTAAGGTAGTAAGGGATTATTTCAATGAAAAAAAAAACATCTAAATATGCTAAATTGACAACTAGTGGTACATTTTTAGACGCTACATTAACAACCAAAGCTGGAAAATTGGTATTTCAAACACAAATGTAAACTCAAAGTTGGAAGACCAATTTTATTTGGGAGCATTGTGATTTTTCTTTCGTTAACAAGAGAAAACATTGTGGAGTTAGAATTAGTTTTGGATTGAAGATGGGTTGTAGTGTTCTTGTAAATTCATTACCGAACATGAATGTTTTACACCATCACTTATTGCCATTAACCACCTTTCAACAGCAGTACAAACATTTCAGATTTCAGTACGTATCGAACCGTAAATCTTGCATATATTTACACCTCTAGTATAGAGTACATACACACCACACGTGCTGCCATTCGCTCAGCCATCCATACACATGCTGAATTATTCACTCGGTGTTGGGCACATCAAGCCATGCCGCATAGACGTCACGTTCTCTGCTTGAGCAGTCACTCACCTCAAGGTTGACGAAGATAGCCTCCATGTCTTGGGGACTCAAGTATTGCTTCAATGGGATCATGTAGTTCTTGAAGAGAAACCAGAGGCAAATCAGTATCTTTATGGGACATATCCATAAATGTCCTCTACACAAGTAAATACTGAAACTGGCAGTTTTTTTTTATGTCAAAAAATGCACATTAAATAAAGCTGTGAGCTTTTAGCAGATCTGTAAGACTGTGTTTGAAGGACGGCACAACTGAAAGTTAACTGCAGCAACACGGAAAATCAATACCAGGCTACAGTGTAGAAGTCATTTAATTTCAGGCTGTAACACTGAGTGTGCCATAAATACATACAGCTGTTGTGTATGTTGCACTTGTGCTCGAAGGGGGGGAAAAAAAACAAAACAAAAAACCCCACAAAACCTGCCTGTTATTTCTCCAAAGCAGTTTTATGGCTGTCACATTTCATCATCATAATGATAACAAATAGATCAACTAAGAAGCAAACGAAGAGATGACAGTCTTTATTAACCCCAACTCAATTAAGCTTTACGAGTCCTCTGCTCGCGAGAAGGTTATTTATTCTCATTTGGACTTGTGTTAGTCTGACGTGGGGAAACACAGGATACACATTTAGTTTAATGAAATTAGTGGAGCGGATGATTTGTGGCGCTCTATCAAATCGCGAATGAAATCTGTCAACATGGAAACTGATGCGTTAGCAGCAGCGATCTCGACAATGGTTCGTTATTACGCCGAGAGAGCTGCAATATGCGTGCATACGAGAGTTTACGATGCTTTGAATGCACGGAATTTGCTGTTTTACACGGAAGCTGCTTGAGTTTGCCTGCGTTTGTTGGCAGTAGTGTTGAGGGAAGCGATCACTAATGCAATCACGTTACATTTCCAAGCAAAACAGTGTAGAATTACACTCTGCAAAGTCCCTGATACACTCATGAACGGACATGGATGTATGCAGCGAGGTGGACGGTGTAAATGCACATGCTCCTGCTGCTGTCCATAATGTAAATCTCCCGTCCACACCATTAAACTCCACGAGCAACCTGCCAAAGCTATTCATCATAAAACATGCTAAGATGCTCATCGGGTTATGGTTAATTTATGAGAAATTCTTAACTCCTGCCAAATAAGATCAGTTTTAACCAGCAGTGCTGCAGGAAAACAGAAAAAAAAACCCTCCAATGGCAGCACAGTACCAGAAGGGTGAACAACTAGTATTAAAAAATTATGTCAAATTCACAGTCTTACAAAATCAGGAGATGCAGCATATATGTGTAACAAGTACAGTCGGTTTTTTTTTTTTGGGAAACTTCTCCTACAGTAGCACCTGTGATATGCACTTAAAGCCGCAGGGATCAGCGTCTCCTGTGGGGGCTGAGCCAATAATAACCACATCGATCAGCTCCTGTGACATTTGTGCTCCCCAATGAATCTGCCGATACTTGACATTTCCATGCTGTGACCCGGGCCCACAGGCCTGAGACACCAACAAAGAAGAAGAGAAAAAAAAGGAGACTCTAACAGTAACATGCTTGTGTCAGGATGAAAAGGCCCGTTTAACACTTTTTAAAAATGACAAGAATCAATGAAAAATGTGTTTGGGGCTTTCATGTTTTCTTTTTTAGTAATGAACAGATGGATGATTGTTTATTTGCATTTTTAATTGTCCACATTTGGGTTGTTGCTTCAGAAAGAAAATGACTCAGTGTTCCAAAAGCTTCCATGTCTGTGTTTTGCACTCATGGTTAGACTGTACCACTGATGCCAAGGGACGTCTACATGCAGCCATGCACACCACCACTTTATGTAAGCTAGTAAACAGTGCATCTGAACATGCAATAACATGCCAGCAACACTATGTTAGGCATAAATCCAATGCTACAGACTATATATTGTTTATAACCTTATACTAATATTGTTGCCTTTGATTTAGTGAATTTACTAATAATAATTAATAATTACAAATCAATAAATCAGGTATTTATTAGTCTTTGGGTGATGTTTAGAATTTGTATCATTACAAACACTCTCTGGTCCAGTTGAAGATGGCGGGGGACACACTCAAATAAAGTAGAATTAGATCAAAAACAACAGCAATACATTGGATTAAAACTCTACTTTTTGTTCACATATGTCTCCAAAACTGTCACATGCTGTAGACTCCCCTCCACTAATGGTGCAGTCCAATGACTAGTGGAAAAATGCAGAAATGAAAAAAAGAAAAAAGAATTATTCTTTATTTTTGTACAAAAAGTCAAATTCTGAAGCAGCAACCCAAACACCATCAATTAAATATAAGAGTGAGACACAGTTATGCATTTGTGAAGTAAATGAAAACCACTGATTTTCATTTGATAGCTTTCAATGGTGCATATTGATAAATTGATATACATGGATCATAAAAAAATGCCTACCTATCAACAAACTCACATGTATGATCCACCTTTATCCATAAACTCACCTTCTCGATGTCCTCTAAAGTCTTGTAATACTTGGCTTCAGTTTCCTGGATCTCCACTAAGCAGCAGTTTCTCTTGTCATCTTCTGTCATACCCATTTTCTACAGAGAGAATAACAAATATAATAGAATGAGTCACAACAATCAGACAACATAATTCTGGATTATTGAGCAACTCCTAGTCCATTTTCTTACTTTTTACCATGATGTATTTGCCATTTTTAACATGGCCGCCGGTGTTCCAGTGATGATTTTTAATGCGTTTAGGAGGAAAATAATTTGGATTTTGTGTAATAGGTAAGAATTCAGTGCCACTGCAACGCAATGCCACCGAACCAGTTGGAACAAACCTGTGCTTCCATGCTTTAGAAATTCTAAAGTACATTTTCCAATATTCTAGGTGTCCGTTGTTTCTATTCATTTCCAAACAGTATGAAAATCTATTAGCACCCTCGCGAAGACGGTGCAATCCATCAAATCCATCTAGCTGCATTATCAGCATGGGATAATGCAGTGCAGCCTTCCAATCCAATCACTTCCACTCAATTTACACTTAAACTGCTTTACCATGCGACCGTAATGAAACACTGACAAGATGAATGCAGCCTTGATGTTGACTGTGACAGATTACACAACTCAAGCAGGTTTCAAGAGTCAGCTTTTCGTTGCTTCGCCAGAATAATCCCCTCATTATGGCCGAGGCGCGTTTCTATGAAGTCTTCGCGTATGTTGGGTTTGCTAATTGATTTTCATGTGAAATTAATGCAAACTGATCGTTAATGGAGTAGAAAAAAAAATACACCCATAAAGCCAAAAACTGCATACTAATATCTGTAGAGTTAAGGACTCCAATCATGAGCTCAGATTGGACCGTGCTCCTATAAAAAAATGTTTCTAATTAAACACAAAATCAACTCGAATCGAACAGAAACATTCACATACAGACTGGCCGACTGCCTGCAGTTGGCAGCATGGATGGAATGAAATGAGTGGTGATGATTTGGACTTGGAGGAGAAAGGGAGGCGTGTGAAGTTACTGAGCTTTTCTATGTCTCTGCATGTGTGGGTTTAAACAGGCATATGTATGCATATGTAGATGGATCCAAGGTTGTTGGGTTAGAACCATGCAAGCAGGCATGTCACAGGGTGGCAGAGGAAGATGTGAACTTCTACATATGGCATTTCTCACGAGGCCCCATGTCTAAATAAGTCTCCATATATGAACATGTGCTTCTTTGAAAGAACAGTCTACTGGAAGCGAGTCGCCCTAATGACTATGGCAAACACACACACACACACACAGAGGCTTTATTTCTCGACATATTCTCAGTGCGGCGGCATTGATATGAGCAGCTCGACTAACTAAGCCATCTGGTGCAGATTTGGCTGTTGATATGATAACCGGGGAAAAATAAATAAATAAACAAATGGAGCTAACAATGCAGAAACGCGAGTCCAATCCAGGCCTTAATCCAGCATCCAATCAACCAATCAGAATAGCGGGGGCCCGAAGCCAGACGGACGATGTTTATTTGTCTCTGGCCTTTTTTATGTGGCAGCTGGTGGCGCTCGCTGACGTCAGTTTTAACGCTGAAGTCACACAGGCCCTGAGTCACACTTTCAACCAGATGGGGTCTTCTTCCTCTGCCGCCGTGCGATGGGGGGGTCGCTGACCTAATCGGGGGCAGATCGTCCTCTCGGGATGCCGGGAGTTTGTTATAAATGAGGTGGCGGAGAGAGAGAGAGGGGAGTCAGGGTGGTGTGAGTCATAAACAACAGCAGCACTCACCTGCATGTATCTGATCTGCAGCATGAGAAAGGCAAAGCAAGTCAGGTTTATTACCGGTTATGAGAGAGACACGTACTGCAAGAGCGATTAGACACATAACGTCATGCAGATCGAGTACGAAAATGACAATGAGGATCACAGAAACAGCCTAAGGTTAGTTAAAAGTGAGTGGAGGTGTTTCCTATGTAGCTCCATTGCATTCTTCTAATGCAATCATGGGTTTTACCTTCATGGGGAAATGAAATCATGCAAACTGAAAGTGCACGAGACGTCAGTCCTAACGACAGAAGGGCAGCGACTCTAAGTCCTCACCATGGGTTGTCGTACTTCCACCTTAATGATGTCCTCGTAGATGTCGTCGCCGTCGTCCTCGCATGGCACGCAGTCGTAGATGTCATCCTCGCCCAAGTCGTGTTCGCTGGGGAGAAAAAAAAAAAAACACAAGCACACATGTTAGATGAACACCAAACCGCAACCTTAAATCAAAAAAAAAAAAAAAAAACCTCACTTGTCCACTTTAAAGTTCTGACAGCTGAAAGGCACCGAGCAGTCGAAACCAGTGTGAGCTCATTATCTTTCACAAGAGCGACACCGGCGACCCGGGCAAAGGGAGGGACGGAGCACCCGGCGTTCACAAAGCCTCCATGAGCAGCGCTATTAAGTGGCATTTCCCTTTAATGTGTTTATGTTGCTTTGGCACCCAGCTAGCTAACTGACCTTTAATTAGGCGAGCAGCCAGCAGAGCACAGGCAGTTGCCGTGGAGAGGAAAGGCGTCTTCTGGGAAACATCCCTGCACTCACCCTGTTCTGTAGAAGCAGTTATTGTTGTTGTTGTTTGGGGAAACTTACGGAGACGGTGGGAATAACCTCAGCAGAGAAAACGCTTCGGTGACGGGCCCGTGTCGATGTAGTTTAATAAAAAAAAAGGGAGCTTTAAGTCACAAAAAGGGGGATAAAATATTAAACAGTGTAAATAAATAACGCTAGAGTTGCCTGCTAAATAATGGAGGACGCGCTTGGCAACACCAAGTTTGTTTAAACAAAATTCCAATTACCTCGACTGTACTGAGGCTCAGGCGGTGTGATGCTGCTGTATAATGCTGCCATGGATTCAATTCAATGAGTTACAATATTGAAAGAGATGTTTTAGCCCATATTTGCTTGCATTTTGGCAAATTAAAATCCTGACAACTATCACTGGATTACTCTGATAATAAAGAAACCTTAAAAATCTGCTGAGTTTTCCTGATTCTTAAAATGATTTATTGACATTTATTCACGTCGGGCATTAGAGAGATCCTCTGAAAATGGAAGTCGAATTAATTCCACAAATATGTGTCTGTGCATTCGGCTTCGATTGAGCTGCGACTCCGAGACGGAATCGGTTTTTTGCCACAAATTGGATCTTAATTGCCTCTATGAGCTGTATGTCACATCCAGCGCTGCAGCTCCAGCTTCTGTCAGCACTGATACGCAACAGTGGCACGCTGTGGCAACGTCGGGCATGCAAATGTACCTTCCACCTCCACCTTTAGGTAGAGATCCGAACCTCTGCTGCCTCCGCACATTCAGGACAGCAGCTCACCAGACGTCCTTGAGCGGGACGATTAATGCCCTCCGGCTCAAGGGATGCTGTTTTGTACTCTGACCTGTACTGAGCGAGGGCGAGCGAAAACAGGATTTCTCTTCTTGGATGAATAGTTCCTCCTCCAAACACATCTGTATGTGACCCCCTGCACATAAATCTGCCTGTTTGAGTATTCTCCGAGCGGCTGCTTCGCCCCTACCTGCCTAATGGGGGCTATAACCTTTTTGTCCTTTCACCCAAACCAACCGGATTTAGCCAAGGAAGTTTCAACTTTGAAGTCCCTGAAATGGGCTCTTTCACTTTTTATTAATTCATGAAACAAGATTTGTGGGCACAGTGCTAAAAATTGTTGTTGGATTCTTTCCACTGTGACATGGCTACATGGGACATCTAAATTCAAAGCTAAAATATTCCTTCCTCTGTGTGAATAGAGGGATAAAAAAAAAAAAAAGAATTAGAAAAGACAGAACTGCCCTCAATCAAATATTCAGCTCATAATGCTCATGCGGAGGTTGTTTGAAGTTTTAATTGAGGTGGCTTTGGTTCACTCTTGGCTCTGTGCTTCGTCTTTCTTCATTACGCGAAAGTAGCTCACGTTGAATGCTGAAGAAGCTGCGTGGGAGGACGGCGGCCGGCTGATGCCGTCCCATCAAGCATCTCCCCCCCTGAACTTCCGAGACTACAGTACGGGGATGGATGTGCTGAACGGAGGAGAGATTTTAGGAAAGCTGATGTTGTACTTAATTTAGTTCTAATCCCACAGAGATAGCAGCTTCTCCAGAGAGAACATGGTAGGAACCTCTGAATGGACTCTACTTTATAGAGCACTAATAAGAGTAAACACAGAGAAATAAAAGATGGTATTGAATTCTACAATCAATATTAACTCGGTTCCCATCATGTGGCTGTTTCTCATCATTTGTATCTATCAGTGCTGATTAGCGATAACATGTCTGGCTCTGGAACATTTCCTATTGATTAGTGATGACATTTCAGCCCCTTCATCTCTCACTTGCTTATTTTGTCGCCGTCTCTGCTCATTTTCAGTCAAAACAGATCCATGTGATGCTTTTTTTTTTATTATTATTAATGATTACCGATTGATTTAGCAGAGGGCACGCCGGGTTTAATGGAAAACTTGCTGTTGATTTTGTTTAAATCCCTTCCTCCTCGAGGCGTCTTCATTCATGTCTGGCTCTTACATCTAATCCCCAAACACCTCGCTGAGGTTTGCTTATATCTGACCCCAAAGATAGACCAGTGTTTCACTATGATCATATCTAACTGACAGAGTTAATGTAAGGTAAACATAAAATCTCTCCTGACATAACTGATGACTCATTAAGCAGCAGAGTCTTTATTCTGTTGACCTATTTGTTTTTTTCCTGCTTGTTCAAGATCATCTGACTTTCTCTAAAACCTCCAGATTGATAATTGGTTAAGTCACTGATGAATGTCTTAACTGATTGTTTTCACCGTCAATACGTATTGATCCTCGGGTTAACAGTGAACCCAGTAACGAGGCCTTGATGTGGAAACCTGTAAGTCTTGTCTAAATATTGGATGGCAGTTTGTTAGAACCAAAAAACATTGGATCTCAGCATAGACTGTATAAAAGATGGACGTAGCTACCGTGACGTCGCCCGTTGGTTTCTGCACTGAGAAAATGAAGCCAGGGTTTTGCTACTTCCTGGTTGACATCTTGGATTTTTGGAGCCAGTGACGCAAAAATCGTCGGAGGAGCGATTGGTCAGACGGATTGAGAGGCGGGCCCTCTCTGCCCGCCCACATTTACCGCCTTCTGCTCGCTTCGTCTGTATCATCGCTGCCGACTGTCAATCAAGCCAGCCACGCCCCTTGAACCGCAAAATGTTGATGATTTTTTAAAAATTTAGTATTGATTTATTTTCAGATTGGCCACCTGGTCTCTGAATTTGACTACGAAAACTAATTTTAAAAAATCCTAAGCTGGAGGAATGCAGCATTTCGTGATCTGTGATCACGTCTTTTCCAATTCATTTCTATGGGAGCCAGGGCTTTTTGGAGCCAGGACGAGCGGACGTAATGATATTGCAGGTTTTCGACACTTCCGGGTTGGCTTCATTTTTCAGGGCCGGTTGCTACGTCCATCTTTTATACAGTCTATGGATCTCAGTAGTGATGACATTTCAGATAACATTTTTGAGGGGGATTTGATTGTATTGTATTCGATTCAGTTTCAGTTTCTTTTTAACTTGGATCTGTCCTTTCTCTAACGTATTTCCTCCTTTTCCTTTTTTCACTTCCATCATTTATCCCTTCTTTCCTTGCTGCAATTTGTCTTTTTTGTGTTGTTTTATGTCTCACTAGGACAGTTTTGTCTAATTTGTGTCGCGTGTCTCGCTTTTTCTTTTGTGTCTTGTGTTGTTTTGTCTCCTTTTTGTGTCTCTTACACACATTTCACATTGAAATGAATTCTATCCATTCTTTTTGATGCGGGGAGAAATAAGCATCTGTTGCTCAAACAAAGTTCAATAGAGCGGATGTCATGAAACAACCAAGCACCAAACAACCAGTCACACATATGCGATGCAGCGTTAATGAGGTTGTCGATGCGGCTTGTGGGATGTTGTCGCTGTCTTCCTGAAGGACTTGGCGAAGTTGGCGAACATTTTGGGCGACGGCATCACGCGTCCGTCCAGAGCATCGTGTGGCAGATGGTGGAGCTGTGGAGCTGACAAGCCAGCATCAAACAGCTTCTTCTCATTTTTCTCTTGTCATCTGTTGCATTGTGTCATCTGAATAAAGCTGCATTTTAAGATGGCCTTTTATAGTCACTGGTCAATAGAGGGTCTAAGTACTGGTCACTTTCTCTTATCATGATCCTCAGTGTTTGAGAATTTGCTTTTTGTGCACAAATGGCTAAATTGAACCCTTTCCAACTAGAACAACAAAATTTTAAACCTTTTCACTAGGTCAGAATGGAAGAGCATTTGTATGCTGCGTTTTCATTTTTGTTCAATGCATATTAGGTATAAATGGCAAAAAAAACTTTCATTGTTTCACTGTTTTCATTTCAAATTTTAGGAGTATAACTAATATAATGACTGTTTTTTTTCAGTGTCTACAATAATTGCACCACTAAAATTCTTTTCATTGTTGAAGAAGCTGACATAACTCATTTGGGAGTCAGATTACCTTCATATGTACAAGACATCAGAAAGAAGTGGACACTAACCTGGGGGCCAAAGTTTTTTAGATTTGAAGTTCAAGGTTAGAATCAGGTTCGCTAATGGCAGAGGGCTTAGGCATATATTATTGATGGTAAGGTTAATGTTTCAGGGTGCCAGGGCTCCGGTGAGCAGTAAATGTGTGTGCATAATGGGATCTTTTATTAGTCATGTTGAGGTGACATAAATCTATGGACACAGTCACAGTGTGGGGACACTTTTAGGGACAAAAGGCAATTAAACACAATGTAAATTGTTATTTTTAGTGTGGGGACTTGGTTTAATTTGAGGGTGGGATTAGGTTTGTTTGTTTGCAAATTGTTAGAAAGAGAAAGAGCCAGGAATCAGAATGACATATTTCCAGCCAGCGTAGTCAGACTGTCACACCACAACTTCACTATTTGTCTCTTTGTCCCTTGGGTTTGGGCGGACATTAATAAATCATACAAATGCGATTACGTGCGCAACTGTTTGTGTGTGTAGGTGTGCGCTTGTGCATGTGTGAGCATCATAATGCATCAGTGAGATAGAGAGTGGGAGTGGGGGACCAGAGGACTCATGAATTAGGACTGATTTTCTGTCTGATTACACAATGACGGACCAGAGGCTGCCCAGTGTGCTTGCACGCTATCGGCCCGCCAGTCTGGGCTCAATGACATGGAGCTGCAACGTTGGAGAAAAGGGATGGAGAATGACTCACTACAGCACAGCTAATGAGCATATATCCCCAGAGGCTTGGCCGTCTTACAGGTTCTATCTGAATAATATGTTTTATTTCAAATACAAAAATGTTTTTTTTTTGTGTGTGTGTTGCACTGGAAGCTCCATGTAGCATATTGGTTTTTCACAATATAGCAATAGTGCCACACTGCATTTGTGCAGTTGACAAATCAAAACCAATCAAAATGTTAATGACCTGTGGAGTTTGGTTGTACCAGGATACGTCACAGTGCAAACATGGTGGACGACATGGACCAGTGAATTTGTTGTCCATATAATCCTATCATTGGTAAGGAGTATTAGGCCCCACAGGAAAATCAAAGAGTTTATCCTCTTGGGAGCAAGAATGTACTCCCATTGCATTGAATTTTGAGATTTTTATATTTTATATGTCCGAAGGTACTCTAAAAAGTTCTCAGCCCCACCAGAAAATATCACCAGAGAAATATTGGTCCTGCATTATTTTTCAAAATAGTCTCCTTTAATTTTCAATGCACTTTGTTTACCAATGTTCAAGCTTTATGGAAGAAGGGACCCCCATCCTCACCCCAACCATTCAAGACAGATGGCCACTCTCTGCCCAAGCCTGGATCTGTCAGAGGTTTTTTTTTTTTTTTTAAACTTGTTTGCCACTGTTGCCAAAAGTTTGCTCAATAGCAATTCATAGGAAACTGTGGATTGGTTGGGTTTCTCTGTTTAAAATGTGTAGAGTCTTTACCTTACTGCGTGAAGTGCTTTGAGATGACCTATGTTGTAAATTGGCACCATATAAAAATCATTGAATTGGAAAGGAGGCTGCAATGTGGCTCGGCGGTTAGCACTGTCGCCTCGCAGCTAGAAAGTTGCCGGTTCAAGGTTAATTGGTGATTCTAAATTGTCCATAGGTGTGAATGTGAGTGTGCTTGGTTGTCTGTGTCTCTGAGGTGTAGCCCTGTGACAGACTGGTGACCTCTAGCTAGGATAGGCTCCAGCCCCCCTTGACCCTAGTGAGGATTAAACAGTGTATAGATAATGGATGGATGGATGAATTGAATAGAATTAAAGGTCATATGTTGAGCCTCAGATTCTCCTGAACAGCATAGGTGACTTCATCATCACTGAAAATGGCAGCCAAGCAGGTAGGATTTCAGTTTGGTAATCAGATGGAAGTCAGACGGTGCAGGTCGGGTCAGCTTAATTCATGAAGCAACAGTTCAAACCCATATTTGGCTGCTTCTGCCACCTGTCCTGTGCATTCTAGAGCAAAAGCACACCACTTCGAAGTTTTACTTTCCTTTTGTTTTTGATTGCTTCAAACATCTGAGTTTTTTGTGAATACAGCGACGCCCCAAAATGGGAGTTACACCCCTTGTTTCTGAGTGAAGTCAAGAGCTTCTGAAGTTCCCTTGTACATGGCAGCATCACAATAAATATCACCAATATACCTAGGGAGCCTCTTCTTGGGGGCATGAACCATATCCAAACAAAATTTCACAGCAATCTTGTGTGTAGATATTAAGACATCTGACACACTGGCCAACTGACTGTCATTGCCATCCTTGAGGCCCTTTTGCTAACAAGGTGACAACAACATTCTGATAACCTTGTAGTAAACATTGCTGCACTCTGTACTACCAATATCACATTATAAGCTGGTCAGGAAGCACAGCTGTTAAAAAGTGAAATATATCGGCACTCTAGGCTCAGAAAGGGCTTTTTTTTCATTCCACTAAAGGGACTGCAGCAGTAATTACTCCCCGGTGTATGGGATTACGTAACACTTTCAGCAGAAAAAAAATAAAAACGTAATCTCTTTTGATTTCACATACCGCATAACTCAAACACGTTTAGAACACAAAAAGACGACACTGCAGATGAGTCAGTGGTAACATGTGGCTGCTCTCTTTGGGCTTAGAAGAGATTTGACTGACTTTCAAGAAGATAATAGACACATGGCTTAAACATAACATAAATACAGAGCATCAGTTTGCTTGCATCCACTTTTAGGTATGTTTTCATCTTTTTACTTCTGCTAGCACACGATGTCGCTGTATGTATTGTGTATATGTGTGCAATATGTTGCAGTTTGATTAGTAAAATGTAAATATGCAGTGTATACGGCATTAATAACTTAAAAATCATCCACGTGTTTCTACTGCTTATCTCCATTTCTAAAATAGATTATTCTCAGTGGGAACATGTGGTAATAGAGTTCCATCTAAAATACACAGGACTTGTTACCTCGCACTAAAAAATACCTCAACTAGGCCCCGTCAATTTTCAAGTTATTGACTTTTCATGTCATCCTGCCCAAGGGATTAATGGAGCAAAATAAACTGCAACCGAGTGACACAAAGGGCTTGTGACAGTGCATGCTTCGGAATGGAAATCCATGTGTGCCTTTTTGCAGAGGAAAAAAAGTCCCTTGGCGACTGTGCCCGATCCACCCCCCATTTCATGCTTTGTCACCTCCAGGATGGAGTCATTCCAGATGGGGAGAACTCTCAGTTAGACGACACGAAGACTCGCCATCAGAAAGCCAGAGGGAGGGAGCGCGGGCCGGGTTTAGCACATTAACCCGCGAGACCTCAATTAGGTAGAGGGCGGACTCTACCTGACTCAGACGGAAACAGATATGGTCGAGCGGAATGCAAACCAGGGCACGCAAATATATACCTGTCCTAGAATCTCCATGCCGTTTATTTACAGCGAGCACTTCCAGGTGAGATCGTAATGACAGCTTAAAGCCTCGATCTACCTCTGTTGACATGAAATCTTCTGACGTAACATTATAAATACGGAAACCATCCATGTATGCAAGTGACCTCTACTCCTCTAAAATGACATACCAAGTATGCATTTTCTCATGCTTCATCCAGACAAGCTGCTTGCTGCAGAACAGCAAATATCTAATCTATCACTGGTAAAGAGTGAACATCCAGCCGTCCTCAGAGATCTCAGAGTTCCCCCAGGTCAAAGTCTTTTTGGCCGAGTAACACAAAAGCATGATTGATCTTTTCTCCTAACATTTAGTCTGCTGCCACAATCTTGTTTTCTCACCTCAAGTTAAAATCCATTTCTAAAGACTTCCCCATATAGCAGTTAGCACCCTCTGCCATCATACCACTGAACTTAATGATGCCATTTTATTGATTTTTATCGTTTGCTATAATGTCGCTGCTTTACTCTCCTTCTCTTTTGGTGACAATATTGCTGTTTTATTCCTAACACGCTGTTGTTTTTATGACACCATATGTCCTGTCATTGCATTATTTTCTTCCTCTGGGATGATGCTGTTGAATGAAATGGCTTTTATATCCATTAAAAAAAAAATGAGTGTTATTACTGAGGTTAGATTATCATTGTCCTCTTTTCTCACTGTTGCAGCTCAGTCATGCACACGTTGTAAACCATCATGTGCATCAATATTTCAGGCTAATTAATAAGTCTTTGAGAGCGGGGGGTTATTGCTAGCGTGGCCCTGTGTGCTACGTGTGTCCGAGTGAATTAGGTGCAAGAACCTGCTGATGAATCAATTATGCGTCTGTCCATTGGTGGAATGAAATGCATAGATGTTCTTTGTTAAAGGTCAAGAGTAGCCGTGCTGCAGAGGAGCATGATTAATTTAATAAGACCGAGCCCTTAGCACTTACAGGTTACACAAAGAGCACAGTGTTACAACACCACTGACCGTTTTAGAAGAAGAAAAAAAAAACTGATGAACTCAATCTTCTGCTGCCATGGTGACAGAGGTCAAACCCCACCAGTGGAGGGAGGATATTATAGAGGTCGAAGGTTGGAGGCACATTAAAGGCACACCATTTGCTGTAACAATAGTACAACAAGCATCAGAACCCTACTTTTGTGTTTGCCTTCTTTGCTGGGCGAACTCAGTGACACTTGTTGCTATGGATACATGTGCTCACTATAGCCCCTGGATCTTTTAGTAGTAATTTAAATAACCGGTATTGTGTGCAAAGTGGATGATGGGTTTAGAGTAAAATAAAGAGCGAGGAAGATAACAAGGAAGATAATTTCACTTTTTCTCATGCATTTAAGGACACGTCAGGAAGCACGAGCATGAAGTTTTACATTTAGGATACAGAAGACAGACTTGTGTATTGTACAGATTTTATGACATTGGTTTTTGAAAAATTTGGCACCTTGTCGGATTTTTCCACATTATATTTTGCAGTCTGACTTGTATTCAGTAAATAATCATTACGTGCAATGTACGTTTTATGAATGTTTCGAGGTATATTGATTTTGCACACCATCATGTATCAGCACTTCCTTTTTGGGATGTGTCCATGAATTTAGAATTACTCTTTTAATATATTGTACAAAAACTCTTGTACTCTTGTGAAAATACTGTGCCTCTCTGGTGGAACCAACTCCCAGTTCAGGTTCTGTAGGCAGAGACCTTCTCTACTTTTAAGACAAGGTTAAAACTTTCCTTTTAGATAAAGCTTATAGTTAGGGTTCGTTACGGTGACACCAAACCATCCCTCAGTTATGCTGCTACAGGCCTCTGCTGCTCTTTTTCTTTACCGTCACCCCAGCTGGTCCAGGCAGATGGCCACTGTCCCTGAACCTGGTTCTGAAGGTTTCATCATTTTAAAAGGGAGTTTTTTTTTCTTCCCAATCTCGCCAAAGAGGCTGCTCCAAGGGAAATATTTGGATGTCTTGGGTTTCTCTACAATACATAAGGTGCCTTACTATGTCAACTGTGCTGAGATAACTTAAGCTGACTGTAATTTCTGATGCAATTTGGGTCAAATTAGCTGCTGCTATTTGTGGCAAACCTGCATCTCCTTTAGCCCTCAGTATTTCACTAGTCTGTCTCAATGTTTCCCGCCTCACTAACTCCTGCATTAAGCCAAAGGGTACATGACAAAAAATAGACAGCAGCCTATCAGTCTGTTTTTTTTTTTTTTCTGTGAACATATTTTGAAGCCTGTTCCTGTGCAATATTGAACGTATTAGAGAAAGGCTCTTGTTCCAAGTGTTTCAGGGCTGCATATTTGAACTATAATCCAGCATTAGCCTGCTTGGCTAGCACTCCTGTCCTCTAGCAAGAGCACACTCCTCATCCTCTAAAGAACATCCCAATCATGTATTCAGCGGGCATATATCTATAGCTCACATGCTCTCCTTTCTATATCCTCTCCCTCCTATCTCCCTGTGATGAATGACACCCATCTCAGAGCGGTTAACTAATTATTCTCCATTAATCTGAGTCAAGCGGCTGCTGTCATCGCCGAAACCGCTGCCAACTCCGGGAGCCTATGACTCTCTTTCACACGCCGCAAAACCCACCTAACGTTCTCCAAAGCAGGCGGCCGGGCAGCCAGGCGAACGCGGAGGCAGCCAAGCCTAAAGCCGGAGCAGTGCCGGTGTCACCATGGCAACAGGCAGCGTGACAGAGAGCTCCATGCTTATGTAATTAAGCAGTTAGAGGAAATTGGAAGAAGTGGCAATCATGGTTCACTTTGAAACATCACAAGATATACCATATATACACGATGGGTAGAGAACCGTCACCCATCCAGATGCTTCCTTAAAAATATATCTAGGAGACAGCTGTATGTGTTTTGACTACAAAATCCCACTTAAAACCAGATATGAAATATCAATAATGCAGCAAGTACAAACACTCTGTAATGGCATCACTGATACTTTTGTAGAAGCAGCTGTTTAGCATTCTCACCTAAAAGCCATTTCAGAGTCTGTTCCCGCTACAACAGAACCGTGTTTACTGTAAAATGCAAAGAACCTTTCCAGTTATAGAAGGAAAAACAACAGCTTTTCAATCTGCCGTCACATAAAATCTGAGTGCAGCTGCATTAATCTCGTCAACAAACTCCTGCTTCCGCATATCAGGGATTCGGCTCAATTTTGAGAAGTTGATCCCCTCAAGGTAAACCATTATGTTTTAGGGTTTAGACCTCCAAGCTTAAGATTAGTTAGGTTAGGTAGAGGCTAAGGGTTGGCTATGATGTATGATTTTTATGATTAAGGTGAGGGGAAGTCGTCAGAGATATAATGCAATGTCCTCGAAAGTGACACGAACTGTTCGTGTGGGCGTTTGTGGTGGAACGTATACTTACTCTGCCAACTCCTCCAGGCTCCGGTACACATCATCCTCGTTCAGAGCTGTGTCCTCCGACGGAAAAGGCCTGAAAACAAACACAAACATGGAGTGAGCGAGGGCAAAAAAAAACGCTTTATCACGACACAACACCGCAGTGTCCCAGGTAAGAAAAATAACCAGTTGGTAACAGCGTGTTCTATCTGTCAGGCTGTCACTCTTGCCTCCATCACTTCAGCAGCAGCACAACAGCAGGATCTATTCAACAGAGGACCCCATCAGTCACAAACAACATTGTCAAAACACATCAACACGCTGCGACTGACAGACTAAAGGAAAAAAAGAAAAAAGAAAAACTGCCATCCTCCCAACTTTCTTAAGAATTCAGGAGGGGAAACTGTCTTTTTCTTCAGGTGGACAGGCAGGTGTCTAATAAATCCTCTCCGGGCATCTGGCCAGTTTTCAAGGACCATCAGGGACAAGGTTGAGCAAGATAAAAAATAAAAAAACCCCACAGAAAATGACAAAGTTTAGAGCTGTAATTTTTCCTCCGCAGAATGTGACCTTCACTATTTACACGAAACAAACATTCCAGTCGTGAGAAAACAAAAATAGCACTCGTGCATTCGTGTCGGCTTATCGTGCGGCAATCCAAATGATTCACACCAAGTCATCTTCTCAAATTTCACATTCCTGCCCACGCCGTGTCAACAAACAATACTCCCGGGGAGTGGCAGAGCATAAAAACGGATGACTAATCAATTAGCTCATTAAACGGGGTGGATTTATGGCTAATCTTTTTAGAGATATCCGATTTCTGCAAACATTATCCTGAAGTGCAAGGATCAGGTCTCGAATGGCCAACCGTGTTAATGATGCTTTTTTTCTTTTTTTTCCCCCTTTCACGAGAGCTGATTGTGATTGCTACAAATTATAGCCTATTAGCTTAATGCCCGTGCACAATTGAAACCCATTAAAATCAGCGAGGTCATGATCAGCGTTAATCATCGCCGACACTAGCGTTACAGAAATGCAAATACTATGTATTATTAGAATTAACCCTGAGTGCCTCTAATAAACAGTTAATCTAAAGACTCCCGATGCATCGCTGTTATGATGGTTTTCAGTTGAAGAAGTTTCTTAGGAGCCCGTTTGCTTGGATTCACCACAATAGCAGCGTAGTGTTATTGCCGTCCTCTCCTCGAGCACACAAAGCAGCAGCTTCTGCTACGTTTAACATCTCTGTAAGGCTGACCTTGTCTCTCTTCAGGTCTAATGTAACTACTAAACACATGTTCACTAGAAACACACACACAAGAGCCAGTGGGCATGCACATAAAGGACTCCTACTGTTACTCAAACAAGGGACGAGGGAGCGAAGGAGTGTGGGAGGTTGGCGAGGACGGCTAGGAGCAATCGGTGCCTATGCGTTCCTTTAGATTAGAATTACAGCAGAGCAACTGCAGGATTGTGAATTTAAATATACTTAATTCTTATGAGGAGAGGAACTCGATTCACAACATCTTCAGGGGTATTAGAATTTGAATTAAAATTAGGTTTACACTTCACAACAGTTTCAACATCTCAAAGGAGCATCTCGCTGATAAATGAAGAAGTCTGTGTGTGTGTGTGTCTGTGCGTCACTTTTCTCGACAACTGTTTGTCCGATCTACTTCCCACTTGGTAGGTGTGTTGTTGGGAAGCCAAACAGGTGCAGTGTTGGATTTGAAGATGTTTGGATGAGTGGTTCTCAAGAAACATAAGAACAAAAATGACAGTTGGTGGCTATGAAAGCATTTGTGAGGGTTATGGAATCTGTTTTGTGTTTTTTTCTCTGCCTCCTGTGCTTGTGTTTTGGTGGGTGTGTGTTTTCTCTACAGGCTGGGCGGAGCTGAAGGGGAGAGGACTTTCTCGCGCTGGCATGTGCAACTCATCAGCTCATCAGCGGAGCACCTGAACTACAAGCTTCTCACAGATCTCCAGCGCCAGATGATTGTGATTCATCCTCGTGGTACAGCCAACCCGCTTAGTTGCTCTCCTCCGCGAAGCATTATAACTAAGTTTAAGTATTTGAGTCTCGAGTAATTTGTGTGTTTTTGTTTGCCTCCAGCGTTCCCTCTTCGACTCCAGCCTCCAGCGTTTCACGAGCCACACCAGCCGTAACCCTCTCCAGCTTCACCACGGAGCCCACCGCAACAAGCACCCTCACGAGAAGTTCTCCTTCCACGAGCACCTGCACTGGGAAAACCTCCACCGGGAAGAAGCACCTCGAGCACCATCCCCTGAGCACTGTCCCTGCGCGCACCGTCCGCGGATTCCTCCACGCCTCCCTCTCCAGCACTCCCTCGGCGGCACTTCCCCCTCCTCGGATCCCAGCACGGACTACCTGCACCCCCCTCGACTGACACTCCTGCATCTGGTTCCTGCTCCTGGTGACCCCCACTCCCTCACCCTTATTAATAAAACCTTTTCATTATAACCTGTTTCTCCTGCCTCCCCTTTTCGTTCGGGTCCGCCCGCACAGCCAGCGTTCACGGGCCGTCACAGCATTGAGGCAACATATCAACATAATACACTTTGCTGAATATTACAACGTCATGTCTCAAAGATGATTCCACCCATTCAATCCCCCAGAGAATCTCCACTGTGTAAGTTTGCACTAATGAGTTAACACTGCCACAGCACCAGATCCTACCTTTGCCATTTTGTTTTCTACTGCACATAGGCCTATTGCCACCTGATGTAAAGTTGTTTTGGATCTTCTTGCTGACCCTATGTATATGTGCCACGGTGCTGCAAGCAGCTATGCTTGTTTTTGCTTTTTGCTTCTCTCAAAACCAACTCAGCCGATCTACATCAAACCTAGCAGGTGCATCATTAGGTACTCGATTAAGTGCAGTGTTGGTCCCCGTATTGTAGCTAAAAGTTGTTTTCTCCTATGCTGTTATTCGCTGAATACCACAACCCGTCTTTTTCACTTCCACCGGTGTTCATGAGCGAAAACATGCCATGAAAAGCAAGACAGCTTTGTCATTGAACAAGGTGTACACCTGGTTTAGAAATGGTCAGATCAGAAATGTGCACATTGAGCTGGGACAGAAGGAATCTGGTCAAGGCCACTGTTTAACAACAACCCCAGTCGCTATGGAGTCTGCATTAAAAAATCTTTAAATCGGACGTGTTTCAGGAGAAGTGACATCGTTTCACTTTAATGTATTTGACGCAAACCACCATGAAAACACACAATGACCTTCCTGGTGGAGGCTGCAGCTGGCAGGGACCGCTGGTTGCCCTTGCAAGTCCGGCTTTGTCATCTGAAAACACTCATTACTCGATGTCCTCCACCAAGTGGTGAACGGTGGGGATGGAGGCTGCTGTCGGGTCCCTGACTAGTAAGACTTAGTCCAGGTCAGTAACTAGGAGCCTTCATGTCATTGTGGTGCTTTGTTTTGCTCTGGTCCACCTCCAGATTTTACTTGCTTTCTTTCTTTATTGTTTACAAATTAGATTCCTTTATCCTTACTCATTCCTATTTACAATTTATTTATCTAGCTACGTTTCTCATTCTTGTGCAAACATTAAAATGATCACCTGTGTAGCTTTTTAAACAGATTCAAGTGCTAAATTCAAAGTAAAGGTGGTTTAAATTAAAATAAAATGATCTTTTGTTGGATTTAATTAAAAATAGGCGATTAATAATATAAATAATTATCATATTAACTGAAATAAAACTGGTTTTTTAGCGAAGTATTTAGTACACAGCAATGTAGCACCTGACCTTCTGAAATAATCACCAAGTGTTACTAATCAGTAATTAAGCTCTGACACGTGCTTACAACATAAATTAAAGAATTAGAAGAATAAGCAATATCAGAAGCAAAATAAAAAACAACAACAACAAAAAAAACATTACTCAGCCCAAACCAGTTCCATTCTGGGAATCCTCAGTATTTCCAGAACACATAATAATAATAATCCAATTATAGCCACTGTGTAGAAGCAGTAGGTCCCACATTCAAAGAATTCTATTCTAATAAATTCCTGTGATTTAAAGAAGCTGACATATGCAAGAAACGATAGAGGAATTTCCTCTTGATAATCTGTTCCTATTTGAACAGTGCATTTTTTTAAATAGAATGAGATTAAACGCGACCAAATATTGGATATCAGACATTAAAGCTGGTTAGAAACGTTCACTCCAGTATGCTGAGACATCAATAGAGGTAAAGACTGGTTGATCTTGTTAGAAACCAGTTAACCTCTGCTTACTGAACAGTGCCCCAAATTACAGCAGCAATTTGTTGAATCATCAGTATTTCTTCTATTCTAGATGTTTAGTTTAATCTGAATAGATCTTTAACAGCATTTTGTCTTTCTGTGAAGCGGCATGTGTTGGAGAATGATTCCCCTTCATCAGTGTCTAGCTATGAAAAATCACATATATACAGTAATACTATTATATCATGTGATGTTATGCAAGGAAGAAAAATGTGAGATTGTGTTTTGGTGAAAGAAGGTACGTTAGGTGGGTATGTGTGATCAAGAGTCTAAAGATCGAGGATGTCAACAGCTCTTTCAACTTTTTGGATTATCGAGACGTAACTGAATTGACTTAACCTGAGTTGATTTTATTATGAATTAAATATCTTTTTAAGGATTAATGAGGATCAAATGCTGGTCAGACTTAAAAATCAAAGCAAAAAGCCA